>NC_138548.1:15584983-16168522 GCF_964273705.1 Natrix helvetica
GAATTTTTGACCATTCTTCCAGAAGCGCATTTGTGAGGTCACACACTGATGTTGGACGAGTTTACGTGGCCTCCCACTTCATGGCTGAGTTGCTGTCGTTCCCAAACACTTCCACGTTCTTATAATACAGCTGACAGTTGACTGTGGAATATTTAGGAGCGAGGAAATTTCATTACTGGATTTCTTGCACAGGTGGCATCCTATCACAGTTCCACCGCTGGAATTCACTGAGCTCCTGAGAGCGACCCATTCTTTCATCAATGTTTGTAAAAACAGTCTGCATGCCTAGGTACTTGATTTTATACTCCTGTGGCCATGGAAGTGATTGGAACACCTGATTCTGATTATTTGGATGGGTGAGCGAATACTTTTGGCAATATAGTGTGTGTGTGTGTGTGTGTGTGTGTGTGTGTGCGTGTATCTTTTGTGCTGATAATAAATAAAGGGAGACTATTATAGATCTATTTCAAGCTATTTAGCTCTCAGCAGCTTGCCATACCCTTACTGGGAATTGAACCTGGGCTGTATTACATATTAGGCCAGCGATAGCGAACCTTTTTTGGCTCACGTGCCACAAGTGGGGGGAGCGCAGGGGGTCGTGTGCGGACATGCTGCACCCATAATGCAATGCGCGACCCCCTTCCAGTGGGCATGCGCACACTACAGGCGCGACCCCCCATTTCTACATGCTTTTTTCACCCTCCCCAGGCTCCAGAGGCTTTATAGGAGCCTGGGGAGGGCGAAAAGAGCCTTCCCCGCCCCCCCCCCCGGAGACCCTCCGGAGGCTTCAGGGGACCGTCTGGAGGCTTCCCTAAAGCCTTCGGAACGCTTAAAAGCACCTCCGAGCAAACTGGAAGTGACTTCCGGTTTGCTCGGAGGATCGTTTTAAGCATTCTGACGGCTTCAGGGACTGTCCGGTGGCTTCCTCCTTTATCAGCTAAACTAGGGAAATAGGTATGTATTGTGTCACAACCCCTGGTATGCCCAAATATGGGAGGTAGCATACTGCTTCCCTTTTCTGTCTCACTCTAGGAGCCATCCAGGCAGAAAGCCATTTTTTTATGTTGCCTTGTTACATTTGTGTTGCATTTGTGCTGATAAATAAATAAAGGGATACTAGTATAGATCTATTTCAAGCTATTTAGCTCTCATCAGCTAGCCATATCCCTACTGGGAATTGAACCTGGGCTGTATTACATATTAGGCAGTTGTATTAGCCACTAAGCCACAAGCTCTCCTACTTTATCATATATATAGATGAGAACAAGATGAAGAGAACTTGTAGAGATTTCCCAAAAATAAATATTGTATGTGTCAGGGTTCCAAGTAACACCCCCAACGAAAGAAGACTCGAGACTTGAGTTTCCTCAAAGTTTCATTTTATTAGAGATGTCATATTGGCACATCTGGGAAAACCCGAATCTGAAAGCTTCCAGGTTTTCCCCTGGAAAGTCCAAGAAAGTCCAAGTCCCTGCCCAGCACCAACACATCTGTCACATGGCCCAATTAGGCACCGTCCCAACTGGAGATGCCTCCCAGTCACACCACTCCAAGTGCAGGGCAAGATGACCTTGACTTTCTGAGAAAGGAATATTGTTTTGACTATATATCCCCCCTCCCACTTTTCCACAATAGAAAATGTGGCAGGCCTGAAGGCCCAGTGTAAAGGCATGACAGTACGCCACCAGTGTCATTTTCGTATGAGATGGACAGCTGTACAATTATGATAAATAAAAATAATGGGATTTCTCATATGAAGAAATAAAGGTAATAAGAAAGGGACCCTCAGGAGGAGGGACAATAGTTCTGTTGTTTCATTTGTAAACGTCCTTTGTTAGACTTGATAAATCCTCAGCCTTTATCATCATCTAAAGTATGCTCCCCAGCTGTTCTAAAGCTTTTGATTTTTCTTCAAGTATTGTAACAAGCCTGGGTATGTTGCAAGCTCAGGAGGAATTCACACATCCCACCAGAAATGTGGCTCACAATTTCAGGATCTTGTCCTTACATTTTCCCTCTTTCTTCTTCAAACATAATCAACAGAAACCCTTATCATTTAGAATAATAGAGTTGGAAGGGACCTTGGGGGTCTTCTAGTCCAACCCCCTGCCTAGGCAGGAAACCTTATACCATTTCAGACAAATGGCTATCCAGCATCTTCTTAAAGACTTCCAGTGTTGGGGTATTCACAACTTCTGGAGGCAACTTCTGTTCCACTGATGAATTGTTCTAACTGTCAGGAAATTTCTCCTCAGTTCTAAGTTGCTTCTCTCCTTGATTAGTTTCCACCCATTCCTTCTTGTTCTACCCTCAGGTGCTTTGGAGAATAGCTTGACTCCCTTTTCTTTGTGGCAGTCCCTGAGATATTGGAAGACTGCTATCATGTCTCCCCTAGTCCTTCTTTTCATTAAATTAGACATACCCAGTTCCTGCAACCGTTTTTCATATGTTTTAGTCTCCAGTCCTCTAATCATCTTTGTTGCTCTTCTCTGCACTCTTTCTAAAGTCTCCACATCTTTTCTACATCGTGGTGACCAAAACTGAATGCAGTATTCAAGTGCAGGGGTGGCGAACAAGTTCGACAAAAAGAGCCAAAATTTTAAACTGTGAGAGTCAGAGAGCCACACCACGCAGTGACCTGCCAAAACAGACAAACACTCACACAAAAGCATATAATTTTAACAATAATATATTAAACACATAATATAACATGCTCAGTCAGGTGTTTTTTGTTATAAATTTTTATAAACCCATTAGAGCTGCAACGGAAGGCAACGGAAATATTTTTAGACACAAAGCTTTTGACAAGTTAAAATTCACAGTAAATGGAATAATCTCTACAATCTTTTAATATGGAAAGTCAAAGGCAAGGATGGGCATTTTCTCTTTTATTATTTGTAATTGGTTAGGACAGGGGTGTCCAAACTTGGCTGGGGAATTCTGGGAGTTGAAGTCCACAAGTCTTAAAGTTCCCAAGTTTGGACACCCCTGGGTTAGGAGGTCCTGGCGGGCCAGAACTGAAAAGCTAAACAAATATTTCAGCTAAAGATTCAGGTAGAAAGAGATACAAGATGAAATGCTATGCAAATGATATAGTAGTAACGATTATGCAAACACAAAGCTCCATAAGATACTAATGGCAGAATCCAAAGATTTTTGGCTACCTTTTAGAGATAAAAAATTAAATGAAAAGTAAGATAATAAGGCATTCAATTTCCAATGAAAAAAAAACATGAAAAGGGGGATTGGGATATGAGAAAAATATAGTGAAATATCTAGAACTCTTATTTAATAGGATATAATAATAATACATTTGAAAACAATTATAACAAATTATTGAATGAAATGAACAATTCCTTGAAACTTAGATATTATCTAAGATAAATGTTTTATTCCAAATGACACCAACTGGAAGCTGGGTGGTGGGGTGGGGGAGCAAGATTCAAAATCATACAAGACTCAAAAGAAAGATATAGAGGAGCAGCATTTCTTAATCTTAGACTGGATTACAAAGCAAATTGTCTTAATCTTATTTAAAGATAAAATTGAACAATCACCTCTGTGGTCCCTTCCAACCCTGTGATTCTATGGGTTTGGTATATCTACAAATGATTGGCAGATCACCAATCTTTTCCAACTTCCAGTATTTTAAGTTAAATGAAATGTTAAAAATTTAGAAAGATCTCTGCCATAGCCACCATTCTGATAATTGCTTGTCTTTTAACTTCACTATAATGATTAATTCATTGCATTTGAATTAATCTATTTCCTTGGACACTTTGATCTCTAGTAACTAAGATATAAGTTTGTATTTTTTAAAATATAGAATACTTGATTCATGATGAGGTGCAATAGGTGACTGACAGTACTGCTACAACCTTCCTCTGACTACTTAGCATTTTATTCTGATTAGCAAAGTTCAAGTTCTAAGGGCTGTTTTTTTTGTATTTTTTTAAAAAAGTGGACTCCACAACCCAAAGTCTCCATTCCCCTAATTATTACCCATCTTCCACTTCATCTTAACTTAAGACTTCATCTTAACTTAACACGCGGCTCGCGGCCAAAATGAATGAGGCTTTTTGCCTCTTACCATTATTTAGTATACTGTGGCTCGGATCGCGTGCTAAACCCGGAAGTACGGTCGACGCGACGACGCTTGCCTGCGCTCCACCAGCTCGGCTGGGAACGGAAGCCGAGCTGGTGGAGCGCAGGCAAGCGTCATCGCGTCGACCGTACTTCCGGGTTTAGCGCGCGATCCGAGCCACAGTATACTAAATAATGGTAAGAGGCAAAGAGCCTCATTTATTTTGGCCACGAGCCGCATGCGGCTCGCGAGCCGCGTGTTCGCCACCCCTGTTCAAGTGTGGCCTTACCAAGGCATTATAAAGTGGTATTAACACTTCACTGATCTTGATTCTATCCCTCTGTTTATGTAGCCTAGAACTGTGTTTGCTTTTTTGGCAGCTGCTGCACACGGCTGGCTCATATTTAAATGGTTGTCCACTAGGACTCCAAGATCCCTCTCACAGTTACTACTATTGAGGAAGGTACCACCTATACTGTACCTGTGCATTTTGTTTTTCTTGCCTAAATGTAGAACCTTACTCTTTTCACCATTGAATTTCATTTTATTAGATAGTGCCCAATGTTCAAGTTTGTCAAGATCCTTCTGTATCTTAAGCCTATCTTCTGGAGTGTTGGCTATTCCTGCTAGCTTGGTGTCATCTGCAAATTTGATGAGTTCCCCATTTATTCCCTCATCCAAATCATTGATGAAGATGTTGAAGAGTACTGGGCCTAAAACAGAGCCTTGGGGTACTCCACTGCATACTTCCCTCCATGTAGATGCAGTTCCATTGAGGACTACACGTTGAGTGCAGTTGGTCAGCCAGTTACGAATCCATCTGGTGGTGATGCTGTCTAACCCACATTCTTCTACTTTATCTAGTAGTAGGTTATGGTCTACCTTATCAAATGCCTTACTGAAGTCCAAGTAAACTATATCGACGGCATTCCTCTGGTCCACTAATTTTGTCATTTTGTCAAAGAATGCAATAAGATTAGTCTGGCATGATCTGTTTTTGACAAACCCATGTTGGCTTTTGGCTATTACTTTGTTTATTTCTAGGTGTTCGCTAATTCGTTGCTTGATTATCTTTTCCAGAATCTTTCCTGGTATTGAGGTCAGGCTGATAGGTCTGTAGTTTCCTGGATCTATTTTTTTTCCTTTTTTGAAGATGGGAACCACATCAGCTCTTTTCCAGTCCTCTGGTAGTTCCTCAGTGCTCCAGGATTTCTGAAAGATATAGTTCAGTGGTTCTAAGATCTCGTCTGCCAGTTCCTTCAGAACCCTGGGGTGTAATCCATCCGGTCCTGGTGATTTGAACTCGTCTAGGGTAGACAGGTGCTCACTTATCATTTTCTTCCCTATTTCAAATTTTGTTCCTAATCTGATGTTTGTGGTGCTGTTTTTGATAGGTTGGACTGTTTTATCCCTTTGTGTAAAGACAGATGCAAAAAATGAGTGAAATAGTTCTGCTTTCTCCCTGTTGCTTGTCACCTTCTTGCCACTTTCTCCCAGCAATGGACCAATTGTTTCCTTAACTTTTTTCTTGTTTTTAACATGTTGGAAGAAGCTTTTTTTTGTTATTTTTTACTTTTGTGGCAACCCTTTCTTCATTGTGAGCCTTAGCTTTCTTCACTTCATCTTTACAGGCTCGGGATATTTGCTGATATTCTGCCTTAGATAAGTCCCCCTCTTTCCATTTTTTATATTTATCTTTTTTGTCTTTCAATTTGTCAGAGAGTTCTTTATGCAGCCATCTGGTTTCTTTTGGGAGCTGTTATTTTTCTTCTTCATTGGTATTGTGCTAGACTGGGCTTTTGTAATCTAATTTTTCAAAATTTCCCAAGCTTCTTGAGTTGTTTTCCCCTTGAGGATGATTGGATTAAAGATTAAAGATTAAAACCAGAGGTGCCAAAGAAAAGCTCTATTTCCAAAACCTGAAGATATGCAAAGGTTTTTAGCTGGTGGTTGAAAGAAGGGAGATTTTTATTACAAATGCAATTTTGTTTTTTTTTTAAAATCTGCAAGGGATAATAGTTACCCGTAATCCTCAATTTATTACCACAATTGAGCCTAAAGTTTCTATTGCTAAACAAGGCAGTTGTTAAGCGAGTCATGCCCACATTTTATGACTTGTTTCGCACTGTCGTTAAGCGAATCTCTGACGTTGTTAAGTGAATCATGAAATCATTAAGTGAATCTGGCTTTCCCCATTGACTTTACTTGTCAGAAGCTTGCTAGAAAGGTTTTGGGTAACAATCCCAGCACCCCAGGATGCTGCAACCATCATAAATACATGCTATTTGCCAAGCAGCTGAAATTTGATCACATGACTATGGGGAATGCTGCAATAGTCGTAAATATAAGAACTGGTCATACGTCACTTTTTTAGTGCTGTTGTAATTTGAATGGTCATTAAACAAATTGTTGTATAGAGTGGTGTGGTGGCCTAGAGGTGGAGCTCTCAACTCACAATCATGAGGCTGTGAGTTCGATCCTAGGGAGAGGCAGATATTTCTCTCTCTGGGCACACTGAGAATATATCTGCTGAACAAAACTCCGCATTGGCAACAAGAATGGCATCCGGCCATTAAAACACACTGCTAGCTCCATTCAGTTGTCCAGACTTCACCCCGCAAGGGATTAAGGGGTCGTTAGAAGAAGGTGGTGATTAAACGAATGGTTGTAAGTTGAGGACTACCTGTATCTCATACTTCTTCAACCAGGTGTCTTCCAGGTGTGTTGACTATAACTCCATCCACTCCAGTCTGAGCAAAGAAAAATGGATCAATCACTAATGTAATCCAGAGTTACTTTCTCATGGATTAAATCTCTTTTCTTCTTCTCTCTTAAAGGGCAGCAAGGAACGTTTTCATTGGCAAAGCCATGTCAAACAGAGCGGGGTGGATGACATGGTCTTGCTCTCCAAAATTAATGAAGATGCCATCGTTGAAAATCTGAAGAAACGTTACATGGATGATTATATTTTCGTATCCTTTTATCCAGTGGTGAAATCTAAATTTTTTTGCCACCGGTTCTGTGGGCATGGCTTGGAGGGGGCGGGGGGGGCATGTGACCGGGTGGGCGTGGTCAACTTTCCCCCACTTTTTAAAGCAGTTTTTTTCCTGTCGGTTCGGTCGAATAGGTAGTAAAAAAATGCTTTAAAAAGTGAAATAAAGAGGGACTGGCGATCGCGCACTCACAAATGATCCGCGCAATTCCCCCTCCCACTTCGGGGAGAGGGGGCGGTCTAGAAATATTGAAAATAAATAAATAAAATACTTTTTAAAGCATTTTTTACTACTGGTTCCAGCGAATAGGTAGTTAAAAAATACTTTAAAAAGGGGGGGGGGGAAAGCTTCCGACGATCACACGACGAAGCTGAGTGTCACGGAACCTTTTTTTCCCTCCACTTTTGAAGCTTTTTTTTTTACTACCGGTTCTAGTGAACCGGTCAAAACCAGTAGCATTTCACCCCTGCTTTTATCCTTATTTAAAAAAGGGGGGGATGATGGGGGGGATATTGAAAGGATCAATTGAGTACATTTGATCAGAAAAAGCCTTTTGTTCGGTCAACCATTGTGACAACTGTAATGGAGCCTGCCTGCTTTTCTGGCTGTTGTTAAGTGAAACCATTGTTTGTGGCGGTGAGGGTGGGATTTGCCAAAAACTGGAAGTCAATACCAGTTTTCAGCAAAAATCTCATAAATTATGGGCGCATGACTGCAGGACGCTGCAAACCGCCATGAATGCAGGCTGGTTGCCAGGCAACTGAAATGCGGTCATGTGATCACAGAACGGCAGCCATTGGAAGTTCAGAACTGGGTTATAAGTACCTAGAGCCGTGGTGGCGCAGTGGTTAGAATACGGTACTGCAGGCTACTTCTGCTGACTGCTGGCTGCCTGCAGTTCGAGTCTCACCAGGCTCAAAATTCAGCCTTCCATCCTTCCGAGGTGGGTAAAATGAGGACCCAGATTGTCGGGGCCAATATGCTGACTCTGTAAACCGCTTAGAGAGGGCTGCAAAGCACTGTGAAGCGGTATATAAGTCTGATTGCTATTTGGGGGGGAGGTCATAGCTTCAAACAGTCACTAAGCAACTGGTCATAAGTCAAGGACTACCTATATGGTAGTCCTTGACTTATGAGGACATATATAGATATATAAGGTCCCAGGTTGTTGCGGGCAATATGCTGACTCTGTAAACCGCTTAGAGAGGGCTGTAAAAGCACTGTGAAGTGGTATATAAGTCTAAGTGCTATTGCTATTGGGGGTGGGGGAGGTCATAGCTTCAAACAGTCACTAAGCAACTGGTCATAAGTCAAGGACTACCTATATGGTAGTCCTTGATTTATGAGGACATATAGAGATATATAAGGTCCCAGGTTGTTGCGGGCAATATGCTGACTCTGTAAACCGCTTAGAGAGGGCTGTAAAAGCACTTGAAGCAGTCTACGTGCTATTGTTATATGTATACATATATCTATATCCACATATAAAGTCTATATTCAGGCATGAAGACAAAGGATCTGCAGTTAGGAAAGTGTCTATGGATATCTTGCAGGTATAGTTTGATACCTCGAGATGCCCACTTTTTCAGTGCACATTGTCTGGCCTACGAGATGTCAGCCGAAGTGGCTGCAAATCTCTAGGTTTTTGAGCGCAAACATTTTTAAAGAAATCACAGGACCTTTTTCCCCCCTCTTTCTGGACCTTAATAAAGCAATGCTCAGACCTATATTGGACCAGTCCTTATATCTGTCAACCCCTTCAAGCAGATGCCCTACTTTACAGATCGAGAAATTGAACTCTATCAAGGAGCGGTGAGTTAATTCAATGAGAAGAATGGATATCAGAGCCAAGAAATCTGAACAATCCCATTCCTTGAATTTCTTACAATCTATTTTGTTATCCAGTTACATTTTTAACCCACCCCATAAAATGGTTTGTATAATGATATCATTCTTTGAGGAAGGCTGGTAAAAATAACGATTTGATCCAACATTTTGCAAATTAAAGCAAGAAATGTAGAACTATTGCATTGCATCAGGTTGCTGGTATTATCCAGCAAATCAGGATGATACATTGCATTGATTTTTGGGATGATCCCCAGAAATGTTGGTTTTATTTCATGTTCCTTTAAATCAATGAGCTCAAATTAATTCATGTATGAATCAATCAATCAATCCGGTTTACCGAAATCACAGATTAGTACAAATTCATGTATGCAATCTTTTTATTTATTACAATGTAATACGTTTAATTAAATTTAATTGCTTCATGTGGTGTGGTGGGAATTTTCTCCCTTGTTTGTTATTAGGCCATTTGCAGGAGTCAAAAAGTAAAAATCGTGAGTTCCACTGCAAACATAAAGCCCCCTTTATATATATTAGAAACAAGAAAGTAAAACTCAGACCATGAATACAAAGATTAATTCCTGATTGTGGACCTCCGATTTATATTCTAGGCTCAGTATGAGAATCCACCTCACATCTATGCGCTAACAGACAACATGTACCGCAATATGCTCATTGATGGAGAGAACCAATGTGTCATCATCAGGTAAATTTCATATTGACAAAAGAGAATATTTGTAGCTCATGTAGGGTCCTTAGCACTGTCTGAGCTTGGTGGTTTTCTTGCAGACATTTCATTACCAAACTAGGTAACATCATCAGTGCTAAAAGGGTTCCTTGATTAGACTGTTATTTACTGTTAGCTTGTTGATCTGCACTGGTAGTTCCTTGATTGGGATATTGTTTCTTCTTGATTGTTGGTTTCGTCTTGACGTTAATGTCTGCTTGTGGATACTGACTGCTGGCGAGAAAATTGTTGGAAGGAATGGATTCCTTCTGGGTTCCGTTCCAAGTAGGGAGAAAGATATTGGAAACATGGAGACTGCTTGGAAAGATGGTTTTTAATGATGGACAGGACCACATGGTTTGAGGTCCTGGGTGGGTGGGGGAATCACATTCCTTGAAGAACTTGGGGGGAAAAGGGAAGAGATGCTGAGGGAGCCTGAGTTTTAGACCCTCTCTTGGGCCGTGCCTTGGAGCTTCCTGTTCCTGTGTAAGAAATATATTCTGATTGGTGGTCAGACTCCCAGGGGACGGGAGTCTTAGCTAACTTTGTAGGCTGTCTGTGTCCCAGGCTTGGCTGAGCCTTTCTGGCTGATGTAGTCTTCCCAGATGCCATGTGGTGAGATGGATAGAGGGCTAATCCTATCACGTCCTGAAGGCCATATATTTTGTGCTGCAGATGAGCTGGCTCAGGCCTTAATGTCCCATTGACAAAGGTGGGGGGGAGGCTGAGTTTCTGCCTCCCTTTTAGGGGAATTATTCTGCCCTTTTTAATATTTCCTAAAATATTTCATTTTCCTAAGAGAGGGGGTGGGTGCTAACTTCCTTCACGTTGTTGGGATCTTTTTGTTTCCTTTTGGGTGTTTGGATTGTCTCTTTTGAGTGGTATGTATGTAGATGGTGTTTATCTCTATACCTGGAGAAACAAACAATATCTACATACTACTGTAGGACGTTATCACCCAGCCTTCTCCCAGAAAAATGAAATATCCTCGGAAATATTGAAAAGGCAGAATATTACCCTGCATGTGAAAAGGGAGAAACATGTTTTAAAGACAGAGTAGCTCCCTGCAGCTTCCTGCCCCCACCCACTTTGTCAATGGGCCATTAAGATGCCCAAGCCAGTCTATTCTACATAATAAAGAGATTTCCCCTTCAGCTCCAGGGTGATGGGATTAAGGCATGATTAGCCTTTGCCCAACTCACCACATGGCATCTGAGAACTCAACCAAACCTGGATTCAAAACACAGCCTAGAGAGTTGTCCCTGCATGGGCCCATGGGAGTCGGACAACCAATCAGAATACAAGCTCAAGATCAAAGGCCAGAGAGGGCATAAAACCAGGGACTTTTAGCATCTCAGCCCTTCCTTCTCTTCTTCTCCACCCAACACTGAAGCATGTGATCACCTTTTCTGTTCAGGACTCAAGCCATGCGGTCCTGTCCACCATTAAAACCATCTTTCCAAGCAGCCTCCATGTCTCCAGTGTCTTTTTTCCCCACTTGGAGCCGAACCCAGAAGGACGTTTCTTCCAACATTACTCACGAGAGCACCAAGGACCCCACAAACTGCAGATTGCAGGGACCAGTAATTAGACTGATGGGTGCTGTATTCTGGAAGGCCTGGACTGGGGAACAGACATATACAACACAAGGGGTCAGAAAAGTCAAGATGGCAGTAAGAACTGTGCAATAAAAGCCCTTATGGTGGGTCTTCTTGAACTCCCTCTGCAAATGTTCCTGGACTATTTAAGTTGCACTTAAAATAGGAAGATCCTGAAGTTTGTGAATCTATAAGCAAAAACCTCGGTCTGCTTGACTAGCAGATCAGGATAGCAAAGGAACCCCTTTTTGTTTATTTATTAAATTTATACAGCTGTCTATCTCACCAGAAATATGTTGTGGCCCACCAGCAGCCAGCGGAGCTGCCAGTAGAGTCGGACAGAGAGGAGATTGGGGAGGAACATGGGCCAGTCCTGGGGGGTTGAGGAAAGCTCAGACGAGGGCTCTGCATCGGAGGCAGTTAGACAGCAGTGAGGCAGAAGAACAGCTGGAGCCTGTTCCAAGTGTGTGCCTGCGCAGAGCTGCCAGAAGACAAGAAAAATAACAAAGCAGGGTCGACTTAAGAGTAAAGGCACACCTTGGAGGTGATTGGCCCCTCCCACAGGAAAGAAAAGAGGAGCGAAGGGGGAGGGGGCTTTTGCAGGAAACAATTTGTTCATTTGGTCTTGTCAAAAGTGGAAAGTTCTATTGGCGATTATAAGAGACCCTGTGCCAAGTTTTGTTTTGCCCTGTGCTTGGAAACTAGTTGTCTGTCAGCGCTCCATACGAGATAAGGTGCGTGTGGATAAACATTCCTCTGAAAGCCTATTTGCTAAAAGCCTTGCTGACTGTGAATGAAAGGAATTCACAGCTGTGTAAATAAAAGAAGTTTTGTTTACTTTGCTTCTTGCTTTCTAAGAAAGCCTGGGTCAGAACAAAACGACTCTGGGAGGAGTAAACTGGTAGTCCTCAACTTACAACTATTTATTTAACGACTGTTCGAAGTTACAACACCACTGGAAAAAATCACGTATGAGCAGTCCTTGAACTTATGACTGGCGAAGCATCCCCAGGATCACAAGATCACATTTTGGCATTTGATATCTGGTGTGCATTTACACTGTGTAGTTGCACTGTCCTGGGATCATGTGATTTCCATTTGTCACTTTCCCAGTCACCTTCCAACAACCAAAGTCAATGGAGGAAGCTGGATTTGCTCAACAAACCACAAGATTTTCTTCACAACTGTGGCAAAAAAGGTTATAAAATAGGACATGACTCACTTAGCAACCACCTTGCTTAGCAACCGAAATTCTGGTCCCCAATTGTGGTCGCAAGTACAGGGTTTGGCAATGCTTTTTGATCAAAAAGAGATCAAATCTTTGATCTTTCCACCCTTCCCCCTCAGTTTTATTTCACCGTATAAAAATGGAAAAAGAACTAGGAGACCCAAGGGTGCTTTTTCAAGAGGCAACTGGACTTTCTGGTTTTACTTTAAAGACATTTCGCTTCTCATCCAAGAAGCTTCTTCAGCTCTGACTGGATGATGGGGAATGGAAGGATGAATACTCCTTGCAGACAGCTGGTCATTTGCATCCTTTTAGAGAGTCGTTGAGGCCACCTGGTGATTTGTCTGTGTCCTGAGTAGTGCAAATGGGTTTGGAGCCTTCTTGGAACTGTTAATAATAATAATAATAATAAATTTATTTCTAAGCCGCACCCTCTCCCGAAGGACTCGGGGCGGCGTACAATAAAACACATAAAAACGAAAAAGACAATACACACAAAGAATAAACAAACACGTGTACATGGAGGAGGTATGAAGATAAAAAGACAAATTAAAACATAATTTAAAATCCCCTTATAAAAGTCTAAAAGTCACCAAAAATTAAAAAACCCGTCAGGAGCAGTGTGCGCGAACTATGGTTGAGCCAGGCCAGCTACTTGAAATAGGTGCGTCTTGAGCTTTATCCGGAAGGCGCGGAGGTCGGAGGTAATCCTAATATCCGGGGGAAGGTCATTCCACAGGGCTGGGCCCGCGACAGAGAAGGCTCTACTTCTAGACGCCGCCCCCCGACATTGTCTGGTGGACGGCACCTGGAGGAGTCCCTCTCTGTGCGAGCAAATTGGTCGCAGGGATGTATGGGGCAGGATACGATCCCGCAAGTAGCTAGGTCGAAAGGACTGTGTTGTAAACTGGAGATAGATGACGTGGTATCCCTCCGCCTCTGCTGAAAGACGGCTGTTCAACTTTGATCTCTTTTGGCCATCTATGTAAAAATTAAGTTAAGAATGGTGAAATACAAATGATATATAATAGAAGGGGAAACAATATAAGGTGAGCGATATCGATTGGCAATTGGTATTAGAAAGAGCAGGAAGCTCCTGTTCGTATTGTATTGTGCGATATGGGCTTTTCCCTCTATTCAAAATTCTGTAGTTTCATTACATGCCATACAACCTTTTAGGGTGGAAATGCAAAAAGAGAAAACGCTGAACCTTTTAACCAATAAAAATTATCTAATGATCTAAATTATCTTATTCTTCCAAGAAAAAACAAGAAAGTCAAATTGTCTCCTGAAAAAGCACCTTTGGGACAACCATGACCTGGATGACTGAGAATCTCTACAGAGTATTTTCATTTTCTTAAATACATTTATCCAAATATAGGTAGGCTTCGATTGAGGACCACAATTGGTATAGGTGTTTTGGTCATTAAGTGATGTGGTTGTAAAGGAAATTGTCAAGCAACCGGATCTGATTTTATGACAATTTTTACTGCAATTGTTAAGCAAATTGTGTGATCTTTAAATGAATCACGCAATCATTAAGTGTATCTGGTTTTTCCCATGGACTTGGCATGGCAGAAACAATTGGGAAGGTCACAAATCACAAGTCCTTTGGGAGAAGGGCGGCATATAAATCCAATAAAACAAACAATTGTGTGACCGCAGGACACTGCGATTGTTGCAAATACAAGGTAGCTGCCAAGTGCCCAAATCATGGTCATGTGACTAAGCAGGGAGAGCAATGGTCATAACTTTGGGGACCGGTTGTAAGTCACTTTTTTCAGGATTGCTGTAACTTTGAACTGTTGTTAAACGAATAGTTGTAAGGTGAGGAATACCTGTATTCCATTATTTCTTCTTGCTGTTAAGCAGCCTACCTGCCTGTCTATCCAACCCTCCTTCCTTCCTTCCTTCCTTCCCTCCCTCCCTCCTTCCTCCCCCCTCCCTCCCTCCCTCCCTCCCTCCCTCCCTCCCTCCCTTCCTTCCTTCCTTCCTTTCTTCCTTCCTTCCTGAAGAATAACCCAGTCAGATTCCAAGCCAGGAGAGAAAAATGCTGGAAATAAAAGGAAAGAAGGTCTCTGTTTATTTGATTTTCGAGAAATTTCAGTGACAGCAGCATGTTCCTGGGGTGGCTGACCATTGGCTGGGTGAGTGGGTACATTTTTATAGGTTTGGTGATTGAAATGCTCCAGGGGGGTTGTGCAATGTAGTGAGCCTTGTGTCTTTTACTATTCCAATGGCGGTAGGGTAATCCTATTATGTCCTAAAGGTCATGTCTTGTCCTTACAATTTAGATGGGGAAATGTAAATTCTTAATCCCATCAGATCCAGCCTTCTGTGAGAGCTGTGGCTGAAGGCATTTTGTTTATGAATAGGATAAATACCTTAATAGGCACAAAATATCCATCTCTAAAGGCTTGAGGCTATGGCAGGAAGGCTTGGAGCTGCTTGCTGACTTTGTTAAGATTTTTCTCTATTTCTCCTTTGGGGAAATATAATATTCTGTCTCTTTTAAAATTCCCCAAAATATTTTATTCTCTAGGAGGGGGGCTTCCCTTCTTCCCTCTCTCCCTCCCTCCCTCCCTCCCTCCCTCCCTTCCTTCCAGTGACGTGCGGTGAGGTTTATGACTGGTGAGGCACTGACACAGTGCTGAGTTTCAAATATTTTTAGACTTGTGGACTTCAGCTCCCAGAATTCCACAGCCAGGCATGCTCAGTTCCAATTTAAAGCGACAGCATTTGTTTTTCTCCTTTGCTCCTTCTTTCTTTTTCTTTTTCTTCTCCTTCCCCTCCTTCCTCCCTCTCTCCCTTCCTCCCCCTCTCTCAAACACACACACACACACACACACACACACACACACACACACAGAAGTTGGATTGGACTATCTCTCCTACCCCTTCCCTCTCTCACTCACTCTCAAACAAACCCCCACACACACAAAAGTTGGATTGGATATCTTTTCCAGTGGCTTGAAAGCAGCTCCTCTGCCATCCCCCCCATTCAATACAATGCAATACAATACAATACAATACAATACAATACAATACAATACAATACAATACAATAGTAGAGTTGGAAGGGACCTTGGAGGTCTTCTAGTCCAACCCCCTGCCTAGGCAGGAAACCCTATACCGTTCCAGACAAATGGCTATCCAACATCTTCTTAAAGACTTCCAGTGTTGGGGCATTCACAACTTCTGGAGGCAAGCTGTTCCACTGATTAATTGTTCTAACTGTCAGGAAGTTTCTCCTCAGTTCTAAGTTGCTTCTCTCCTTGATTAGTTTCCACCCATTGCTTCTTGTTCTGTCCTCAGGTGCCTTGGAGAAGCTGCCCCTGCTGCCTTTCCCAAACACCTCCACAATTGCAAATGCAACCTGCTGTCTGGGTGGGAAATGCCTGGAACACAATAAAGCCCACCCACCACCTCCTGCTGGCAGGCTGGGGTGAGAAGAGAGGCAGAGAAGCCGGAGGGGAGCCGAGCCTTCCAAAAGAAAGAGGCTGGGGGGAAGTGTGTGTACTACAGCATGGCTCTTTGCCTGGCTTCCTGCCTCCTCCTGTGGTCTCCTCAGTGCTCGCTTGTGCTCTCCCTCCTCAAGTGTAGTTTGATTGCAGATGGAGCCACGTTGCCTTTTCAAACTTGTAATCAGTGAAGCTGGGCTAGATTTTTATATAGTTTTATCCAGCTGTGTGTGTGAGAGAGAGAAATGAATGGGGGCCTGGGGAGGAAGTCACTACACTTGGGGAGGGAGAGCACCAGTGAGGTTAAGCAGAGTCATCCACGGTGAGGCAGCAACTGGCTCAGCTTTTTCCTTTTACTTTTTTTTTCATGATGAGAGTGGTGAGGCTGTGCCTCACTTGCCTCACCTGACTGCACGTCACTGCTTCCTTCCTTCCTTCCTTTCTTCCATACATCCATCTACAAAGCCACAGGAGTATGCTTTAGAGGCGGCTTGCTCCTGGTTCGGCCCAGCCCAGTCGAACCAGTAGTGGCGGTGGCGGGAGGCTCCGCCCACCTGCCCGGACTCTTCTGCACATGAGCGAACCGGTAGCATCCATCTCTGGTATGCCTGATGGTCAGTGGTGGGTTTCAAAAATTTTTAGAACCTCTTCTGTAGATGTGCCTGCTTTGTGGGAGTGGCTTGCTGGCCATGTGACCAGGTGGGGGTGGTTTGCCAGCCATGTGACCGGGTGGGAGTGGCCAACTTGTAAAATGTGGTGAAACTCACTTAACAACGCTCTTGCTTAGCAACCAAAATATTGGCTCAGAAACTCTGGCATTTGAAGCACGCAAGTCTTAAAGCTGTCAAGCTACAAGACCTTTGCACCCCTAACCCTTTAGAAAAAAAAAAACCAGGGGTGTTCAAACTTGACAGCTTTAAGACTTGTGGACTTCAACTCCCAGAATTCCTCCTCTCGCTCTTCATCTTGATGATGTGCGGACGGGCGGGAGGAGGGAGCTGGAACCGATTCTAAACGGCACTGTAGATTTGTCGAGCCTCTGCTATAGAAGAGGTTAGAACTGGCAGGAACCCACCCCTGCTGATGATGCAGTTGAATATTCCATTCATTTTGTGTGAAAAAAGATGAGGATTAAGCACAAATATTTTGTATATTTTGTTCTAACTCTTTTAATGCAAAAAACGGTGAAAGGTAACACCAGCTATTTGGAATTTAGCAGCAAGATCTAAAGAGGTTCTCGGGAGCAAGAGTCTTGAGGACCTTTCAGAATATCAAAAGGGGCGGAGATAATCTAATTTCAGGGGGAAGGGAACCACATAAGGTGGGAACCACAGCAGAGAAGGTGCGTTTCGTAGACCGCACCAAAGGAAGCTCCCTAGCTGTTGGTACCCCTGACATGCCTTCTCTACCAGACCTAATGGGGCAGTTACATTCCTGTCCTCTCTGCTTTCTAAATTCATCCTATTTCGCCCCATTTTACAGCATGTCTGTGTATTTTTAGTGGTGAAAGTGGTGCTGGGAAAACAGTGGCTGCAAAATACATCATGGGATACATTTCCAAGGTGTCGGGAGGAGGCGAAAAGGTGCAGGTAAGTATGAAGAGCAACAGGCTTGCGTCCTCTTCTCTTCTTCCTTCCAATTCTGGTCTGGTTTTGGCTTTTTGATTTTCTCTTTCACTTCATTGGGCAGGCAGAACAAAATCTGATTCTTTTATTTCAGAAGTCTCCCGTACGTCCAACAAGTTTTACAAGCGTTACCTACCTCCCAGGTGTGTTGAAACGGTGACTCCAAAAATTCCTAGTCTACCCAGGAATTCTGGGAGTCGTCATCCCAACATATTGGAAAGGCATCAGGCTGGTATAGGGCAAGGCATTAAACCAGTGATGGCGAACCTATGGCATGCGTGCCACAGGTGGCATGCGGAGCCATTTGTCAGGGCACGCGAGACGCTGCCCTGTCAGCTGGGCAGTGTGCATGCGCTCTCTGGCCAGCTGAGTTCATCCTTTTTTAAAGCCATTTTTTGCCCTCCGTAGGCTCCAGAGGCTTTATAGGAGCCTGGGGAGGGCGAAAAGAGCCTCCCCTGCCCCCCCAGACGCCCTCCGGAGGCTTCTTGAGCTTCCCTGAAGCCTCCGGAGTGCAAAAAACCAGCCCTATGGGCAAACCAGAAGTTCGGGAACAGACTTCTGGTTTGCTCGGAGGTTCATTTTAACTGCTCCGGAGGCTTCAGGGAAGCGTCCTGAAGGTCCCTGAAGCCTCGGGAGGGCTTCCGGGGGGCGGGGGAGGCTGTTTTCGCTCTCCCCATGCTCCTATAAAGCCTCTGGAGCCTGGGGAGGGCGAAAAAAGCATGCAAAAAATGGGGGGTTGCGCCTGTAGTGTGCGCATGCACACTGATGGGGTCGCACATTGCATTATGGGTGCGGCACGCCCGCACACGACACCCCTGCGCTCCCCCCCATTTATGGCACGCGAGCCAAAAAAGGTTCACCATCGCTGCATTCAACATTTATAACTCTAATCCTAGAAAGGCAAGAATATAAGACGAAAAGGCTGGGAGGCTGAAGGGTGACCTGGACAAGCATCTTAGGATAATGAGTCTCTCCATCTTTGCAGGAACACCTGTGTGTGGGTACGTGTGGGTGAAAATCAGCAAGATGGAGGTGTGGCATCATAATTAAAATTGTGTACCTTCAGATGCCATACCCACCCTCTTGTAGATTCAGATACTCCTGTTCCATTGATAGATACTGATTTCCTATAATCCTGCAAATTTATGTTAGTTTTTAAAATGTTTTATTTTTTATTTTATTGTAATTATTTATATGCAGCCTTTATTATTTTTACAAACAACCCAACGTGATGGGTCCAAAGTCACAAAGTCATTAAACTAGACGTACAAAGTTTGCATGTCTACTTTAATGAAAAGAAGGTCCCGGGGTGACATGATAGCAGTCTTCCAATATCTCAGGGATTGTCACGAAGAAGAGGCAGTCAAGCTATTCTCCAAAGCCCCTGAGGGCAGAACAAGAAGCAATGGGTGGAAACTAATCAAGGAGAGAAGCAACTTAGAACTGAGGAGAAACAGTTAGAACAATTAATCAGTGGAACAGCTTGCCTCCAGAAGTTGTGAATGCTCCAACACTGGAAGTCTTTAAGAAGATGTTGGATAACCATTTGTCTGAAACGGTATAGGGTTTCCTGCCTAGGCAGGGGGTTGGACTAGAAGACCTCCAAGGTCCCTTCCAATCCTGTTATTCTATTCTATTCTATTCTATTCTATTCACCCAGCTGCCTTTCATGGCTAAATCAGGACTTGAACACATGATCTCCCGCTTTCTAGCATATTATCTTAACTACTACACCAAATTGGCTTTGTGAAGTGGCATATAAGTCTAAGTGCTATTGCCATCACTATTGTAGCACCAACTACTGAGGCCAACCGCTTTTAGCTAACCTTGATTCTATTCCAGCTGGCTCTGTCTGGCCTCCATACAACTTTTTCTTTCCTTTTTTTTTTTTTAGCATGTCAAAGACATCATTCTCCAGTCCAATCCATTACTTGAAGCCTTTGGCAACGCCAAGACCGTGAGAAATAACAACTCCAGTCGATTTGTAAGTCTTTGGGTAGAAGAGACATTCTGTTCTGACCGAGGCTTCCCAAGAGCATGAAGCAAATTCCTTGTCCCAACCAAAAACCCTTTTATTAGTTTACTGTGAATTTTGCTCATTCACACATCCAGCAAAGCCTTTCAAGGGAGGATTTACGGTCACAGACCTTATCTGGTTTGGAAAGCTGCCAGGCCAATATCTGCAAAACTTGGCAAGGAGTCTGGGAGAGTCACAAACCAATTAAGCGAACTAATTGTCTCCTGCAAACTCCACTCCCCTTTCGCTCCTCTTTTATTTCCTCTGGGAGGGGCCATTCATCGTCTGCCTGTGGCCTTACTCCCAAGTCGACCCCTGTTCTTTAGCTGTTTCCTTCTCCTGGCAACTCTGTGCATGTGCACACTGGGAACAGGCTCCAGCTGTTCGTCTGCCCCACTGATGTCTGACTCCGAAGGCAGCTGATAACTGTCAGACGGCCCTGGCCCCCTCTCTGCCTCCGACACAGAGCCCTCATCAGAGCCTTCCCCAGACTCCAGGACTGGCCCGTGTTCCTCCCCAACCTCCTCACTGTCATAATCTGCTGCCAGCTCTGATGGCTGCTGGTGGGCCACAACATGTTCCTACTATCAAAATAAGAAATAGCAGGTTGTTGTATGGGGAGCAACATGGGCTGCTGTTGTGGGGGAAAATGCATTATAGGAGTGGTTCTCAACCTTGGCAACTTTAAGATAATGTGGCATCTGTCTCTCATCTACAAGTAGTCTTCAACTTACAACTGTTGAAGTTCCGACAGACTTACCTCACGGGTACTTACAACCCAGATTCAAACTTTGATGGTCAGCCTCCCCCTAAGGTTACATTTACTGCACTTCAAATGCTCACCAACTGGCCATGTTTCTGGCTGTTTGCAGTGCTCCATAGTTGCAAGTTGACATTGTATGTGGTTTTGCCCCAAACCATCACTGACTTCAGGTTTTTGGCAAAGCTGCACCCCTAAGGAACCATTTGGTTTGCTTAACCAGCAACCTCCCCAAAAGTCATAACATCAATCATGTGACTGACCCATTTTACAACTGTCATGAGTTAGGACCGAAATGGGCAAGCTCTGTTATGGTCATACCTTGGGGTATGTACATATTGAGAAGACTAGACTAGATTAGACTAGACTAGACTAGAATAGAATAGAATAGAATAGAATAGAATAGAATAGAATAGAATTCTTTATTGGCCAAGTGTGATTAGACACACAAGGAATTTGTCTCCGGTGCTTAAGCTCTCATACAACAATAGTGATAGATCATTATCCTAGTCATTGTAAAAATATATTCATCATAAAACTTTACTTACAACAACTAGAAATACGTCACCCCAACATCCCATTAACAAATATATAAATATAGGGTTTCCTATCTGAGCAGGGGGTTGGACTAGAAGACCTCCAAGGTCCCTTCCAACTTTGTTATTCTGTTAAAAAATCTTGGGCTGTCTATTTCTAGATCCTCCTGTTTCAGATTTGCCCAATATGCCTTCTCTCACATTGGAGGTTGACATTTTTTCAGTGTGCAGATACACACTCTTGAGAGAAGGAATCGGACCAAAGCAAAGATTAGTGAAACGAGTTGTAGAACTCAAATAAGCTCACCAACATGCCTACCGTTCCTGTCCTACTATTCCCATTTATTTGTATTCATTTCCTTTGTTCATGTCCATGTTCAAACTTATATCAGTGGGGAAATACAGCCGGTTCTACCCGGTTTGGGCGAACTGGTAGTGACGGGAGGCTCTGCCCATCACCCGTGCGTCATCACGTCTTGTTTTGGGCGTTCTGCGCATGTGCGAAAGGTTCTGTGTATGCGCAGAGGTGGCACATGTGAGCGAAGCGAGCAAGCGCATGCTCTCACATTTGTGAACTGGTAGCGAAGGTAAGTTGACTTATACCCTGCTATCCTGTACATCAAGGGTGAGTTCCAGCTGCTGCTACTGCCCATTCATTCAGGGATGCACTGCGCATGCGCTTCGTGCATACTCGTGCATGCACAGTACAGAAAAAATGCTTCTGCGCATGCGCAGAAGCAAAAAACAAGATGGCAGTGTCTACGCCACCACCAGAAGAACCGGTTCGAGAATGTGGCAGGCCAAGTTACTACCTACTCGCCAGAACCGGTCCGAACCAGTAGGAACCCACCTCTGCTGTACACATTTGACAAACTAACTAAATAAAAATAAAAATAGTAAGGACCTTTATTTACAGGAAATACGTAATAGACTAACAAGCTGATGTGCTTTGTTCCCCCGGGGAAGATAAGCAGAACGAAGTGGTTTCAGATGTGCAATCTCTTAAATCAGTGTTTTTCAACCATGACAACTTTAAGATGTCTGGACTTCAACTCCCAGAATTCCCCAGCCAGCAGGTTGCCAAGGTTGGGAAACGCTGTCTTAGACAAAGAGCAGGTAAAAGCAAGGAAAACCTCAACTTTGAACCTACGTCCTGCTGCCCCCTTGTGGTCAGTAAGTCATGAGATGCTGAAGCATCTGCACCACTGGATTTGCAACTTCCACTGTCTCATATCAGGGGAAATACTTTGAGATCCAGTTCAGTCGCGGGGGTGAGCCCGACGGAGGAAAAATCTCCAATTTCTTGCTGGAAAAATCCCGAGTGGTGAGCCAAAACGAGAGCGAAAGGAACTTCCACATCTATTACCAGGTAATTGGAAAAAATCACCGATACATATGGCCATTGCCACCAAAATGCTTGTGCAAACCCACCTGTACATTGGGATGTGACCTATGCTGCTACTACTGATTTACAACCAGCAGTAAATTTGGGGTGGTTTATTTATTTATTTTAAAGATTGTTCGTCGTATATTTTCAGTGCTTGGTCTGGTTTTTTTTCCCCCCTTTTAAATTATAAAGTAACATTTTGGAGACAAAAACGATGATTGATGTGTTTAGCCCTTCTTCCAGAGAAGAAATACAACCAGGGTTGGTTCCAAATTGAGGTCTACCGGTAGATTAAAAAGTTGATCTGAACAGCATCTCTTGAATTGTTGAAACAGGATTGGGTGGGTCAATACACACTGTGCAATTTTTTTAGATCTTTTGAGATGACCCTCTGCCCAGTTTCCAAAATGTTCTGTATGAGTTGAGTTTGAACTTCCAATGAGAACTCTTTGTGGAGAGAGAGAGAGAGAGAGAGAGAGAGAGAGAGAGAGGAAGGAGGAGGAGGAGGAGGAGGAGGAGGAGGAGGAGGAGGAGGAGGGGAGAGAAAGAGGGAGGGACCGAAGGAGGGAGGGAGACGGGGAGAGAGGGAGGGAGAGGGGTGGAAGGAGGAAGGGACAGGAGAGAGAGAATATCAGAAAAAGACAGTCTAGGTAGATCAAGGGTCCCATTCATTTTTGTTTCTGAACCCACTAATTGCCTCTCTACAATTTGGATTCCATGAAATGGCCTTGGAGAGTCTGCAGTCTTTGAAAAAAGTTGCTGACCATGAAGAATTTAACATGGTAATCCATCAGCCTCATGTCTTCATCTACTTCTTTCTGTAGCTTATTGAAGGTGCTTCCCAAGATCAGAAACACAACCTGGGCATTATGAGTCCAGATTATTATTATTATTTAAGCCAGTCAGAGACCTACAAAGTGGATGGCACAGATGATCAGAGTGAATTCCATGAGACCATGGTAAGGGACTTTTATTTTACAAAACTCATCGTTAGGGTTTTTTCATGTTTTGAATGCTGCCCAGAATCTATTAGCCAATAAATTTAATATTTTCAGTCATGTCAAACATTGTACATGAACCTCACAAATAATCTTTCTTTCTTTTTCTTTCTTTCTTTCTTTTTATCTTCCTTCCCTTCTTTCCCTTCCTTCCTCCTTCCCTCCCTCCCTCTCCTTTCTTTCTTCCTTCCTTCCTTTCTTTTCTTTTTTCCTCTCTCTTCCCTTCCCTCTTTCCCTTTCTTTTCTTTTCCTTCCTTCTTACCCCTTCCATTCTTCCTCTTTTTCCTCCCCCCCCCCTCTCTCTCTCCCTCCCTCCCCCCTCTCTCTCCAGAATGCCATGGATGTGATTGGCATCACAGGCCAAGATAAGCAACTTGTCCTACAGATTGTAGCTGGTATTCTCCATTTAGGGAATATCAGTTTTGAGGAGAAAGGGAACTACGCCCAAGTGGAGAATTCAGACTGTGAGTAGCTACCAGTTAATGGGGATACATTCATTAATCTGTGAATATTAATTCTGACATGGTCGATGGTAATGTGAAGAACCATAAAGATGAGCTTGTAAAAAATATGTGCTGATGGTTACAAAAACTTGTTTTAAGACCAGGAAAGGAAGAAAAAGTTAGGGGGGGGGGGGAATCAAAGGCTATGTCTTAACTAAGTGAATTATTGTAAATCAAGGATTATTTGTACTCCAGTGAATTAGGGAGGTATCTGTCTGAAATACTTCCAAATATTATCTCTTCTGGATTTTAACAGATCCTATGTATCTCCATCAAGGTCACTTTCTTTACTCCCTACACATGTCCCTAATTCAAGGCATTGAAACATGAGCAAATGTTATATAGATGATGACATCTCCTGTTCTCCAGAGATGCCAAAGGACCTGTGCAGCAGCTGCCAAAAAAGCCAACATAGTTCTAGGCTGCATAAATAGAGGAATAGAATCAAGATCACGTGAAGGGTTAATACCACTTTATAAGGCCTTGGTAAGGCCACACTTGGAATACTGCATTCAGTTCTGGTCGCCACGATGTAGAAAAGATGTGGAGACTCTAGAAAGAGTGCGTAGAAGAGCAACAAAGAGGATTAGGGGACTGGAGACTAAAACATATGAAGAACGGTTGTTTAGTCTGATGAAAAGAAGGACCAGGGGAGGCATGATAGCAGTCTTCCAATATCTCAGGGGTTGCCACAAAGAAGAGGGAGTCAAACTATTGTCCAAGGCACCTGAGGGTAGAACAAGAAGCAATGGGTGGAAACTAATCAAGGAGAGAAGCAACTTAGAACTGAGGAGAAATTTCCTGATAGTTAGAACAATTAATCAGTGGAACAGCTTGCCTCCAGAAGTTGTGAATGCCCCAACACTGGAAGTCTTTAAGAAGATGTTGGATAGCCATTTGTCTGAAATGGTATAGGGTTTCCTGCATAGGCAGGGGGTTGGACTAGAAGACCTCCAAGGTCCCTTCCAACTCTACTATTGTATTGTATTATTGTATTGAGTCTTTTTCCATTTCCCCACTCCAGTGCTAGCTTTTCCTGCCTATCTTTTGGGAATTGACAAGGACCGCCTAGATGAGAAGCTCACCAGTCGGAAAATGGACAGCAAATGGGGTGGCCGGTCAGAGTCCATTAACGTAACCCTCAATGTAGAACAAGCATCTTATACGCGCGATGCTCTAGCCAAAGGCCTATATTCCCGGGTCTTTGACTTCCTCGTTGAGGTATGCAACCTTGTTCTGTGCTGGGGGGAACCTTTGGTTTGGAGTGGGGAACAAATTGATGTCTGGTTGGCTCATTCCATTTCTGTTTTAACAACTGAGTGGGACGGACTTTCTGCAGCAGGTTGAACAAGAATAGTGTCCAGTTTATGACTTCCAACTCTATGGTGTTTTCAGCCATAAGACAGAACTGGACTCACTGGAAAATGTTGAATACAATGGTGTCTGCAGGGGTGGGCTTCAAAAATTCCAGCAACCGGGTTCTCTGCCTGGCCTAGTAGGTCCCCTGCACCATGGGAGGGGGTGTTTTCACCTTCCTCAGGCTCTGGAAGCTTTCCTCAAGCCTCTGGAAGGGCGAAAACTGCCACCCCCGGGCTCCAGAGGCCCTTCCGGCTTTCCAGAACTTCCAGGAGGTCCGTTTCCCCCCCTTCCCAAGTCTCCATGCGAGCCTTGCACTTATTTCACATCCAAAACGGGCCGCGTGGAGACTCCTGGGAGGAGAGGGGTGGGCGGGGCCAGCCAGGGGTAGGATTTGGAGGTTCTCCGAACCGACCATAATGTTAGCTACAGGTTCTCCCGAACCCAGCCAAACCTGTAGCAGCCCACCCTGGGTGTCTGATTTGTCACTTCCAACTCTATGGGGTTCCAACTCAGAAAGATGGACGTGTTACAATCGTACCCAGCATGAGAAGGGCTAAGATTCTCAGATGGAGAAGGGCTAAACTTTTCTCAGAAAAATAGTGGCCTGTTTAACACCCCAAATTTCTTTGAATGCTAGAAATAGAGGGAAATATGCCTTTTTGCTTTGATTTGTTTACATTGGGAATTTGGTGTCTTTTCCACCAGATGGTAGTATATGTTTATCACTCAATCCCAACATTGAAGTTATGTGGCCTATAAAATTCTATATTTTTGCAACTAGTATGTCAGCGTTCCAAATATCATCCAAAATTAAATCAGAGTCCAAGGCAGATCTTTCCTCAAAGCTCCAATTTATTAAGAGAGACATGTTGGTACATCTGAGGAAAACCCGAATCTGAAAGCTTCCTGGGTTTTCCACCCAGTTGAAAATTCACGATTGCCCCCACACCCACAAGTCCTTCACATGGTCCAATCTTCCATTGCCACACTGGCATTTCCACCCATCTAGTTCTGGTCAGGTGCAGAGGTGCAGAGACAAAGAATGACCTTGGGCTTCTAGAAAGGAATGTCTTATTTTGACAACAACACATTCTACAGTTCTACTCCTTACTATTCCCCCTCCCAATTCCCCCACTAATGAAACAGCATAGTAAAATAATAGAGAGTGTGGCAGGCCAAAGATCCTAAAAGGAATATGACTGGAGGCCTGTCATTGTAATTGCTTTCTCTTCACTTCCAGTCCATCAACAGAGCCATACAGAAACCCAAAGAAGAATACAGTGTTGGTGTCCTAGACATTTACGGTTTTGAAATATTCAAGGTAGGTCTGTGTCACTGAGAAGCCAGTGGCTTCCAAGAAAATTCTGAACTCCAAAATGTTTCTGTACCCCAAAGACACCATTGTCCAGTTGGTCGTGTTATTTAACTTACTTTAGTAAACAAAACTAAAAGACAAAATATTCATTGTTAATTTTAATAGTTAAAAAGATGATTAGGGGACTGGAGACTAAAACATATGAAGAACGGTTGCAGGAACTGGGTATGTCTAGTTTAATGAAAAGAAGGACTAGAGGAGACATGATAGCAGTCTTCCAATATCTCAGCGACTGCCACAAAGAAGAGGGAGTCAAACTATTCTCCAAGGCACCCGAGGGTAGAAAAAGAAGCAATGGGTGGAAACTAATCAAGGAGAGAAGCAACTTAGAACTGAGGAGAAATTTCCTGACAGAACAATTAATCAGTGGAACAGAAGTTGCCTCCAGAAGTTGTGAATGCCCCAACACTGGAAGTCTTTAAGAAGATGTTGGATAGCCATTTGTCTGAAATGGTATAGGGTTTCCTGCCTAGGCAGGGGGCTGGACTAGAAGACCTCCAAGGTCCCTTCCAACTCTACTATTGTATTGTATTGTAAAAGGTAAAGGTTCCCCTCGCACAGAGGTGGATTCCTACCAGTTTGGACCAGTTTGGCCGAGTAGGTAGTAAGATAGAACGTGCCCAAGCCGGTTCTATCTTTGGCAGCGCCATCTTGATTTTCAGTTCTGTGCATATGCACAGAACAATCTTAATGGCAAAAATGTATTTTTTTTTACTTTTCCAACATTGTGCGCATTGCGAGCGCATGAGCGCAAAAAAATGTGCACTGAACCAGCAGTAATGCCAGCATACGTGCTAGTTGTTCCCGATTCTAGGGGACGGTGCTCATCTCCGTTTCTAAGCCGAAGAGCCAGCGCTGTCCGAAGATGTCTCCGTGGTCATGTGGCCGGCATGACTAAACGCCGAAGGCGCATGGAACGCTGTTACCTTCCCACCAAAGGTGGTCCCTATTTTTCTACTTGCATTTTTTAGGTGCTTTCGAACTGCTAGGTTGGCAGAAGCTGGGACAAGGAAAGGGAGCTCACTTCATTACGCAGCGCTAGGGATTTGAACCGCCGAACTGCCGACCTTTCTTATCGACAAGCTCAGCGTCTTAGTCAGCCAGCCACCTTGTTTAATAGCTAAGGAGCCATAAATAAATGACAGCAGGACATTGGGTCAGTTTCCAAGCGCCTGGATTACAATCGTGTAACCAAGACAGTGCTGTGGCAGTCATAAGTGCGAGGACGGTGAGGAGTCAGTTTTTCCAGTCCCATCATAACTTTGAACAGTCACTAAATGAAAGGTTGTTAAGTGAGGACTACAAGTAATAGTTTTTAGTAAAGTAAAAAGGTTTGGGTAGCATTACTAGTCTCAAGTCACGTACATACAGCAGACGGCATTCCCTGTCCATTGCAATTCTGTCAGGAAAAGAATTGGTAAGTTTTGGCCCATTTTGTTCGGCAAGACACAGGCCCAATCAAAGATCAATTTCACCTAATCCGCATAATATTATACACATCTCTCAACTAGGAGATGCTGGCAGAATATGAGTCGTTTGTTATGTTTAAGCAGAAACCAAGAAAAGCTCTGAAAATTTTGGGACCACCACTCCAATTTTCATTGTTGGTCATTTATTTTTTTACTTATTTATTTGTATCCCACCTTTATTGTTTTTAGAAACAACCAAAGGTGGCAAACACACCTTCTTCCTCCTATTTTACCCACAACAATGTTGTGAGGTAGGCTGGTCCAAATAACTGGCCAGTCACCCAGCTGGCTTAAATGGCTAAAGCTGGACTTGAATTCATGGCCTCCTTCTTTCCAGCATGGTGCCTTAACCACTACACTAAGAGTCGGCAACCTGCAGCTCTGGAGCCGCATGTGGCTCTGGAGCCGCAAGTGGCTCTTTCATCCCTCTGCTACGGCTTCCTGTCTCCCTTCGGCTCCACAATTGATAGGGCTTTCGGTTAGGATAGGTAAGAGGAAAAAGGACGCCGCGCTAGGAGGAGACTCTATGGTGGGGAGAACCGGACTTCCGGTCAGCTTCAGAATTGAACGTGGGGGGCTTCCGGTTAGGACCTTTGTGGCTCTTTGAGTGTTTAAGGTTGCCGACCCCTGCCCTAGACCATACTGACTCTGTCATGAAAGAATAACTTCTTAGCAATGGGAAGCTTCCCGTGTACTTTTGCTGGCTTGAGTCAGGCTGATTTGGAATCTGGGATCCACACAGTTCCCCCCATTTCTTTTATCCAAACCTGGAACTTGGTGGCATGTCAGCTAACTGCCCCCTTTTCAAAACTGTTCTCTTTCCCTTGCCTCCTCCTATTCCCCCGATCTTCAGAGAAACGGCTTTGAACAATTCTGCATTAACTTTGTGAATGAAAAACTTCAACAGATCTTCATTGAATTGACACTTAAAGCAGAGCAGGTGAGTTTGGTATGGGAGAAGGTACACTTTGAGGGTGGGCTGTGGATTCTGTGACTAGGTCTCCAATCGGCCACTTCTGACACAACCTATCCTAACCTGGACATGCATCTATATCTCCAGTTTAGGATGTTTGGGAATAGCATTTCCATGAATTCATAAAAGGTTGACTGGGAACTCCAGGAGTTTTAGTTCCACCATATCAGGAAGGCATCAGGTTCAGGGAAATTGCCCTAGTCCAGGGGTCAGCAACCCGTGGCTCTAAGAGCCGCAGGTGGCCTCTTTTATCCCTCTGCTGCGGCTCCCTGTTGCCAGTCGGCACCACAATTTTGAGAGGAGCTTCTGGTTAGGGGTGGGGGAAGCAGGGCACACCAGGAGGACACTCTATGGCAAGGGACAGGTTTTCCGGTCAGCTTCACAATTGATAGGGGAAAAAGAACACCGTGCTAGGAGGAGACTCTATGGTGGGTAAACGGGACTTCCGACCAGCTCCAGAATTGAACTTCTGGTTAGGACCTTTGTGGCTCTCTGAGTATTTAAGGTTGCCGACCCCTGCCCTAGTCCTAGGCTGCATTAACAGAACCAAGATCATGTGAAATGTTAGTACCGCTTTATAATGCTTCAGTAAGACCACACTTGAAAAATTGCATTCAATTTTGGTCTCCATGACCTAAAAAAAGATGTAGAGACTCTAGAGCAGTGTTTCTCAACCTTGGCGACTTTAAGTCCTGTGGACTTCAACTCCCAGAATCCCCCAGCCAGCTGGCTGGGGGATTCTGGGAGTTGAAGTCCACAGGACTTAAAGTCGCCAAGGTTGAGAAACACTGCTTTAGAAAGAGTGCAGAGAAGAGCAAGAAAGATGATCAGGGGACTGGAGGCTAAAACATATGAAGAACGGTTGCAGGAACTGGGTATGTCTAGTTTAATGAAAAGAAGGACTAGGGGAGACATGATAGCAGTGTTCCAATATCTCAGGGGTTGCCACAAAGAAGAGGGAGTCAAGCTATTCTCCAAAGCACTTGAAGGCAGGACAAGAAGCAACGGATGGGAATTTAACAAGGAGAGAAGCAACCTAGAACTAGGGAGAAATTTCCTGGCAGTTAGAACAATTAATGGAACCACTTGCCTCCGGAAGTTATGATTGCTCTGTCCCTGGAGGGTTTAAGAATCGATGGGACAGCTATTTGTCTGAAATGGTATAGGGTCTCCTGCTTGAGCAAGGGGGTTGGGCTGTCTCCAAAATCCTATCCAACTCTGTTATTCTGTTCTGATCTATGAGCTGCAGATTATCAGATCCAAAAGGTATCCTTAATTAGACAGGTACAGAATGGTATTCTTAACCAGGTCCTCATTATTATTATTTTTACTGTTCTTTCAATGTGCATTAGTTGCTTCTTCAAAAGCAATCTCTCCTCTTGCCTTAGGAAGAGTATGTGCAGGAAGGTATCAAGTGGACCCCAATTGAATATTTCAACAACAAAGTTGTGTGCGATCTCATTGAAAACAAAGTGGTAAGGGAAGGGCTGAGGAGGAGACCGTGGATTCGCTGAGGCGTGGGAGTTGAGCTGGGGATGGTGCAGGGGTGGATTACTGCCGGGGTTGTTGCCAGTTCGCATGTGCCAGAAATGCACACGGGCACAGTTGACTATAAATTGTTCTGCGTATGTGCAGAACTTTAAAAATTAACTAAAAAAGATGCCAGCAACGGCATCAGCGACCAGGGAACCGGTTCGGGGTGGAGGGGGCAGCTTAGGTCACTGCCGGTTTGGACGATCAAGGCCAAGGCCAAAATACCATTACCAGTTGGCCCGAAACCAGTACGAACCAGTAGCAACCCACCTCTGGGATGGTGCTTCTACTTCATTCCAGTTGAATTAAATTCTTAAAAGGCCTTGTTTTTTCAATAAAATAATGAAACATCCATGCCTTTTTCTCAGTTAAAATTCATTTAAAACTTTTCTATGTTTCTCCGCTCAAATTCATTTAAAACAAAGCTATGCTTTGTTCTGGAGCATTCTAGGAAGATGGCAGGCATTACTCTCTAAAAAAGAAACCTTGAAGACTTCTACTTATGTATACCTTTATTTAATTTATATGCTACCCATCTCACTATCCAAAGCGATTCTGGGTGTGCTTAGCATAGATTTAGCTTTGTTTCCCGGCTGGAATTATTATTATTTTTTACCTCAGAATTACCTTGAGGCAAAATGGTCGGCCTATAAATTTTATAAAGAAATACATTTTTAATGCTTTAGAACAGTGTTTCTCAACCTCAGTAACTTTAAGATTTCTGGACTTCGACTCCCAGAATTAAGATGATACAAAAGGCAGATAAATTACAATAGTGAGAGAAGTCTTTAAAGATTTTTGGTACCAGCTGGGAAAAATAAAACCATTTCTATCTGAAAATGAACAACAAATGCATACAAGTGGAGTTATAAAAACAGTAGCCCCTTTCGCCCATTTTTTAATAAGACAATTTTCAACCAATTAAAAAGCCACTTGAATTTGCCATGTTTGGACTCAAACAAACCTGTCCTCTTGAACAGGATGGAGAGGCCCAGTGTCTGGAGATTCTCAGTCATCCAGGTCATGGTTGTCCCATAGGTTCTTTTTTTCAAGAGACAACACGACTTTCTTTGCTTTTTCCTTGAAGACATTTTCCTTCTCATCCAAGAAGCTTCTTCAGTTCTAATTGAAGAACTGGTTCTTAGAACTGAAGACGCTTCTTGAATGAGAAGCGAAACCTCTTCGAGAAAAAACAAAGAAAGCCCAGTTACTTCTTGAAAAAAAGGTCCTTTGGGATGGAGAAGCCACATTTTCAATCCTTTACTCTTTGTCTCTCTCTCTTCCAGAATCCTCCTGGAATTATGAGCATCTTGGATGATGTTTGCGCTACTGTGTATGCAAAGGGCGAGGGGGCCGACCAGACCTTGCTTCAGAAGCTCCAGTCCGGAGTGGGGACCCACGAGCATTTCAATGGCTCCAGTTCAGGATTCATCATCCACCACTATGCTGGCAAGGTCTCCCGAGTTCCCCACTTTCCTTCCTTGTGCCTTATTCTTCCTTATTCCTTTCAGTTTGGCTCCTCCAGTTTCTGGGTTGAAAATTGCTAACTCTGTTCTACTGATGTGCTGTGGGTTGCACATACTTATATTGCATCTAGTTTTGGTTGCCACAATATAAAAAAGATGTCGAGACTCTAGAAAGAGTGCAGAGATAGAGCAACAAGGATGATTAGCGGACTGGAGGCTAAAACATTTGAAGAACAGTTGCAGGAATTGGGTTATCTAGTGTAGTGAAAAGAAGGACCAGGGGAGACATGATAGCAGTGTTCTGATATCTCAGAGGCTGCCATAAAGAAGAGGGAGTCAAGCTATTCTCCAAAGCACTTGAGGGCAGGACAAGAAGCAATGGGTGGAAACTAATCAAAAAGAGAAGCAACTTAGAACTAAGTGAAGTGAGAACAATTAATCAATGGAACAACTTGCCTCCAGAAGTTGTGAGTGCTTCTTCACTGGAGGTTTTTAAGAAGAGATTGGACAACCACTTGTCTGAAATGATATAGGGTGTCCTCTTCAGCGGAGGTTGTACTGAAAGACCTCTGGGGTCCCCTCCAACTCTGTTGTTCTGTGTATGTATGTTTCTGTTTTAAACTGAATTCGGGTCAGTTAAAATTATGTTTAAATTGATCATCTATATTCGTATGTATGTAGGTACAGGTAGTGCTTGCTAATTGGGTTTGGGAACTCATCGCTGAGCAACATGACCATAAAGTGTGACAATCTCATAGCTGCAGCAGTGCCAGCTGCTGTCATTAAGTGAATCACAATTGGGAGATCTGTGTGTAGGTCTGTGCGTTTGTGTGTTTTGGCACATGTGCTGCATTTGCATTCTCCTGCAGGCTTCCCCATTGACTTCGTTTGTCAGAAGCATTCATTCATTCGCTCCCTAGTTTGGTGAGGAAACGTCTGCAAGGAAACAACCCAGCTCAGAGAGCACCAGGGACCCACATATAAGAAGTATTTGCAATCTCCTGCAGGCTTCCCCATTGACTTCGTTTGTCAGAAGCATTCATTCATTCGCTCCCTAGTTTGGTGAGGAAACGTCTGCAAGGAAACAACCCAGCTCAGAGAGCACCAGGGACCCACATATAAGAAGTATTTGCAATCTCCTGCAGGCTTCCCCATTGACTTCGTTTGTCAGAAGCATTCATTCATTCGCTCCCTAGTTTGGTGAGGAAACGTCTGCAAGGAAACAACCCAGCTCAGAGAGCACCAGGGACCCACATATAAGAAGTATTTGCAGAAGGGCTTCACAAAGCATCTTTCCATGAGCAAAGCATCCTTTCTGGGTTCATTAAAGCAACAACATCCTTGGGAACCCCTTGACTTCAAAGACTTGGATGTGTGCTGAGAGTCCCAGCAAATGCAGCACATGTGCCAAAACACACAAACGCACAGACCTACACGCAGACAGGAAGTTGTTCTGCCATGCTGAGACTTCCTAAGGAGGCAGCTGCTTTAATGGTCCGAAGCAAGGAGGAACATTTTGCAAAGTCACTCCTCCGAATGGATGAATCTCTGGCCAATCAGAAATCAGGTTAAAGGGAGGCAGATTCAGAGAGAAGGAAAAATGGCAGAAACTGGCAGTGAAAGTCAAAAATGGTGATCCCGTGATTATGGGATGCTGCAATGGTTCCAACTATGAGAAACAGCCATAATTCTCCTCTTTCAGAGTCATAGTGACTTTGAACAGTCATTGAACGAGTGGTCTTTAAGTGAGGATTATCTCTGCACACACACTAGAAGAACAAAGGCAGAACTCCTTGACCTATGATCATAATCAGGTCGAGAATTTCCATTGCTAAGCAAGGAAGTCGTTAAGTGAGTCACACCTGATTTTATGTCCTTTTTTGCCACAGTTCTTAAGTGAGTCACTGAGATTGTTAAGCGAATCACGCAATAGTGACGTGAATCTGGATTCCCTCACTGACTTTGCTTGTTATGATCATAGGACTCTGACACTGCAATTATTGTTAATATATGCCGGTCGCCAGGAGACCAAATTTTGATCACATGACCTCAGAGATGCTGCAATGGTCATATAGCAATAGCACTTAGACTTGTATACCACTTCACAGTGCTTTTACAGCCCTCTCTAAGCGGTTTACAGAGTCAGCCTATTGCCCCCAACAATCTGGCTCCTCATTTTACCCACCTCGGAAGGATGAAAGGCTGAGTCAACCTTGAGCCTGGTGAGATTCGATCTGCCAAAGTGCTGGCAGCTGGTGACCAGCAGAAGGTGCTTGCAGTACTGCACTCTGACCACTGTGCCACCATAGCTCCATATGTCATAAGTCCATTTCTATAGTGCCATTGCAACTTCAAACAGTCGCTGAATGAATGGTTGTAAGACAAGGACTACCTGTATGGTGGAGAAGTTGCTAGACTGGGGAGATTTATTTGAAGAAAGCAGTGAGAGAGCACAGATGCCTAGCAGGAATTACACATGGCAAAAATGCTAACCGTGGGCCTATCCTAACCACAGGTCTCCTATGACGTGAACGGCTTTTGTGAACGCAATCGGGATGTGCTTTTCACCGACCTGATAGAACTAATGCAAAGCAGTGAATTGTGAGTCTCTTTCTCTTGCTTTCCTCCCCAAACCTCACTTGGTCGTATATTTCTTTCTTTCTTTTTTATACTTGGTTATAAGCTTCTCTCAGGCATCGTGTTACCCCCAAAACAAAAGCACATAATGAAGGAAAACAGAAAAGTTCAGAGTGTGCTTGGACTACAACTCCCGTCAGGCAACATGGCCAAGAGTAGTCAGAATGGGAATTTTATTCCAACAACTTACAAAGCAGACTTGCTTAAGCTGGTGCCATGAGATGTGTTGGAACTTAGGACAGGAGATGCTACCTTGGAATTCTGGGAATCGTAGTTCTGACACAAATCAAATCGGGAATCCTGATTTAAACAGGCAAAAAAATCCCCAAATCTGGGCTAGATAAACAACTAGACTTAGGCTTAGACTTAGAATAACTTTATTGCCACTTTAAATGTACACTAATAGGCATACATTAAAATGAAATTTCATTGCATTCAGCTCTCAAAGCGTCACCACCTCCAAAATACACTATATAAAGGTAAAGGTAAAAGTTCCCCTCGCACATATGTGCCAGTTGTTCCCGATTCTAGGGGGCGGTGTTCATCTCTGTTTCAAAGCCGAGGATCCAGCACTGTCCAAAGACGTCTCTGTGGTCATGTGGCCGGCATGACTAAACACCAAAGGTGCACGGAACTCTGTTACCTTCCCACCAAAGGTGGTTCCTATTTTTCTACTTGCGTTTTTACCTGCTTTCGAACTGCTAGGTTGGCAGAAGCTGGGAAAAGTAATGGGAGCTCACTCCGTTACATGGCACTAGGGATTCGAACTGCCGACCTTTCTGATTGACAAGCTCAGCGTCTTAGCCACTGAGCCACCTTTAGACTTAGGCTTAGAATAACTTGATTGTCACTTTAAATGTACACGGATCGGCATACATTAAAATGAAATTTCGCTACATACAGCTCTCAAAGGGTCACCACCTCCAATATACACAATATAAACATGACTACATATATACATACATACCAGGGGTGGGTTCCTGCCAGTTCTAACCTCTTCTATAGAAGAGGTTCCACAAATCTACCGTGCTGTTTAGAACCGGTTCCAGCTCCCTCCCCCCGCCCGTCCGCACATCATCAAGATGAAGAGCAAGAGGAGGGATTCTGGGAGTTGAAGTCCACAAGTCTTAAAGCTGTCAAGTTTGAACACCCCTGGGTTTTTTTTCTAAAGAGTTGGGGGTTTAAGGGTCTTGTAACTTGACAGCTTTAAGACTTGCACACTTCAATGCCAGAGTTCCTGAGCCAACATGACTGGAGGAGGAATTCTGGGGGTTGAAGTCCACAAGTCTTAAAACTGCCAAATTTGAACATCCCTGGGTTTTTTTTTCTAAAGGGTTAGGAGTGCAAGGGTCTTGTAACTTGACAGCTTTAAGACTTACACACTTCAATGCCAGAGTTTCTGAGCCAATATTTTGGTTGCTAAGCAAGAGTGTTGTTAAGTGAGTTTCACCACATTTTACAAGTTGGCCACGCCCACCCAGTCACATGGCCAGCAAGCCACTCCCACCTGGTCACATGGCTGGCAAGCCACTCCCACCCAGTCACATGGCTGGCAAGCCACTCCCACCCAGTCACATGGCCGGCAAGCCATTCCCACAAAGCAGGCCACACCTACAGAAGAAGTTCTAAAAAAATTTGAAACCCACCACTGATACATACATACATACATACATACATACATACATACATACATACATACATACAACTAGCAATGTTTCTGGGGAGAAACGGTGTTGGTCAGATTGGCAAAAGCAGTCTATTAGGGTATTCCAATTTATTTATTTAGTTATTCAGTAAACGTTTATGCCTGCCCATCTCATATACATGACCCTGAGCAGCTAACAATTAAAAGCAAATGGAAACAGAACAAAATACAACCAGCGTTTAAAAGCATAAATCCTGCAATACATAATACATAATAAGATAAATCCTCTTTTTCTGTGCATATACTAATATGTACCATAAGCAATGGTGGGTTTCTACCAGTTCGGACCGGTTCAGCTGAACCGGTAGTGGTTTGGCAGCCTGGGTCGCTGGAACTGGCAGCAACCCAGGCCTGCCACGCCCCCAAACCGGTTCTCCGGGCGGCGTCATAGGTGCCACCATCTTGGTTTTTGCTTCTGCACATGCGTAGTACAATTTTTATTGCACTGCGCATGTGCGCACCATGCGCGCACAACTGAACCGGCAGTCGTGCCTGCTGGAAGCCACCCCTGACCATAAGCGTATCAAAGCCACAACAATAACACTAAAGTGATGGGGTTTGTGGTACAATGCTCTTTCAGCCTTCAGAAAGCAACGAGAGTTCTTAGGCAACAAGGCCTTTTTTGCTCTTATTAAGAGGATCGTAGATAAATATATGGCTATATTTATACGCTATAGGGCACTGCACATCAGAACAAATAGTTTTCCCCCCATGCCATCACTCTGCTAAACAGCTAATTCCCACAACATTGTCAAACTATCTAAAAAGGCAGTATTACCATCATTATTCTCATCTTCCCCATTCTCTATCTTCTTATCTCCTTATGGCTATAACTTTGTTACTTATCACTATTGTTGTATGTACATTGAGAGCTTACGCACTGGAAACACTAAGTGTTGTATCTTATGGTTCTTGATGAATGTATTTTATTCTCCTTATGTACACTGAGAGCATTTGCACCAAAGACTTGTGTATCCAATCACACTTGGCCAACGAAGAATTCTATTCTATTCTACTCTACTCTACTCTACTCTACTCTACTCTACTCTACTCTACTCTACTCTACTCTACTCCACTCCACTCCACCCCACCCCACCCCACCCCACCCCACCCCATCCTACCCTATCCTATCCTATCCTATTTTATCCTATCCATAGTAGCCTATTCAGGGTTAGTCTGAAGGTAAAGCAAGGGAGAATTTATCCCTTTCTGCCCCTTAGATACAGGGGAATACCACCACAAATACAATCACACACTGCATCAGTGGTTTATTTTTACATGTCCATTTCCAAAATTCTAGTTCTTTCCTACTCCCCCTCCCTTTTTTTTTTTAGTGCTTTCATCCGGATGCTTTTCCCAGAAAAACTTGATGCAGACAAAAAAGGACGGCCCACTACAGCTGGATCCAAAATTAAGGTACATTTAGACCAGGGGTAGTCAACCTTTTTATACCTACCGCCCACTTTTGTATCTCTGTTAGTAGTAAAAAATTCTAACCGCCCACCGGTGCCACAGCAATGGTGATTTATAAAATTTATAAAATTTATAAAGCAGAGTTACAGCAAACCCCTACCGCCCACCATGAAAGCTGGAACGCCCACTAGTGGGCGGTAGGGACCAGGTTGACTACCACTGATTTAGACAGTGTAGCAGATAATTTTATGTAGTATGCTTAGTATCTGTTATTTAATTCATGCTTGATGAAATAAGTAAGTAAGTAAGTAAATAAATAAAATAAAAATTTCCATTGGATTAGAGCTATTTTTTTTTAATTTGTTCCCCAACAACTGATGCTAGGAAGCAATTAAGGGCAATAAAAGCAATCTCTGTAGCTTGTCAATCAACAGGTCTAGTGGTTAAAGCATTAGGCTACGAACTGGGAGGCTGTGAGGTTCCAGTCTTTCCTTAGACAGGAAAGCCAACTGAGTGACTTTGGGCCAATCACTCCTCCTTAATCTAGCCCACCTTGCAAGGTGGTTGTGGGGAAATTGGGAGTATGTTTGTCTATGGAGATTCTCAGTCATCCAGGTCATGGTTGTCCCAAAGGTGCTTTTTCAAGAGGCAACTGGACTTTCTGGTTTTCCTTTGAAGACGTTTCACTTCTCATCCAGGGAGCTTATTTAGCTCTGACTGGATGGTGGGGAATGGAAGGATTCATCGCCTATCTCCAGTCTACAACACAGTCCTTTCAACAGTCCCCAGAAGGCTCCACACCCATTTGCACCATTCTGGTGACCCTGAGGACACAGAGGAACATCCAGGTGGCCTCAAGGACACTCTAAAAAGGTTGCAAATGACCAGCTATCTGCAAGGAGTATAAATCCTTCCATTCCCCACCAAGCTTAGCCAGCCAGACAAACAGGTTTAAAAACAGCTTCTATCCATGGGCTGTCAGACTCCTAAACACAATCACCATCACTCCACGTACATATGGAAAGGTCTGGCTAGTTCCCCCTGCCGTCCGCCCCCCATTACTTGTATAAGGATTATTCTCTATTGGATTGCACCAGTAGAGGCTAAACCAATTTCGTTGTATACATGATGCACAATGACAATAAAGGCTATGGAACTAAGATTTGAAAAGGAGAATTCTGGGAGGCCCTTTATTCTTTGGAAAGTACTTTATTCTTGGTGATCTGAAACAAAATGCGGTGGAACAGATTGGGTAAACACTAAGGATCTTGAATCTCCCCAGAAACAAGCCAATGATCTTGTGAACACACTGATGAAGTGTACACCTCATTACATCCGTTGCATTAAGCCCAACGAGACGAAGAGGCCACGAGACTGGGAAGAGAGTAGGTAAGAGCAAAGAAGTTACTAATGGCGCACAAATCTCCATATCAAAACCGCGGACCAAAAGCAAAACTTAAATCTTAAAATGCATTTAAGATCGGAATCAATTCTGTGACAGGTAGTCCTTGACTTATGACCACAGCTGGGGCCAGAATTTCCGATGCTGAGTAAGGTCGTTAAGTGAACCACACCTGATTTTTACAAACGTTTTTGCTGCAGGTGTTAAGCGAAACACTACAGTTCTCAAGTAAATCCTGCAATTGGTCCTTAAACGAATCTTTTGACTTTGCTTGCCGGAAGCCAGATGGGAAGGTCACAAATGGTGATCACGTGACCCTGGGGTGCTGCAATTGTTGTAAATTCACGAGACTTGTTCAGCACTCAAATTTTGATCATGTGACCACTGTCATGGTCATAAGGGTGAGGATCAATTATTTGCCAGTGTTTTTTCAGTGCTATTGTAACTTTGAACAGTTGCTAAAGCAAAGTTGTAAGTTGAGAATTACCTAGGCTTGCTAATTGGCCTGGCCTCTCCCATTTCTAAGACGTCTTCCCTCGTTAGCGGTTTTCATAAAATCAATGTCCTTGAGAGGTACATCCTACTGCTATGTTACACATGCATCTTGCAGGGTGAAGCATCAAGTGGAGTACCTGGGACTGAAGGAGAATATCCGAGTCCGCCGAGCTGGATTTGCATATCGCAGAATCTTTCATAAATTCCTGCAAAGGTAAGATGTTAGATTGTTGTTATCAGACTGGTTAGAGGATGGATGGATGGATGGATGGATGGATGGATGGATGGATGGATGGATAGATAGATAGATAGATAGATAGATAGATAGATAGATAGATAGATAGATAGATAGACAGACAGACAGACAGACAGACAGACAGACAGACAGACAGACAGGAGAGAGACAGAGAAAGAGAGACAGAGACAGAGACAGAAATATGAGAATGATAATTGAGAGAGAGAGTGAATAGATGATAAGAGAGATAGATGAGAGAGAGAGAGAGAATGAATAGATGATGAGAGAGATATGATGAGAGATGAGAGATAGATAGATAGATAGATAGATGATAGATAGATAGATAGATAGATAGATAGATAGATAGATAGATAGATAGGAGACATATGATGAGAGAGAGAGAAACACAGACAGAGACAGAGAGACAGACACAGACAGAGAGATGAGAGAGAATAATAATTGATAGAGAGTGAATGGATGATAAGATAGATGAGAGAGAGCGAGAATAAATAGATGATGAGAGAGATATGGAGAGAGAGAGAGAGAGAGATGAGAAAGAGATATGATCAGAGACAGAGACAGAGAGACAGACAGAGACAGAGAGATGAGAGAGAATAATGAGAGAGTGAATAGATGAGAGAGAGAATGAATAAATGATGAGAGAGATATGATGAGAGATAGATAGAGAGCTGATGAGAGAGACAGACAGACAGACAGACAGACACAGACAGAGACAGAGAATGATAATTGATAGAGAGAGAGTGAATAGATGATGAGAGAGATATGAGAGAGAATTTAAAAAATGATGAGAGATATGATGAGAGATAGATAGATAGCTTGACAGATAGATAGATAGATAGATAGATAGATAGATAGATAGATAGATAGATAGATAGATGAGAGAGATATGATGAGAGAGAGAGAGAGAGAGAGAGACAGAGACAGACACAGACACAGACACAGAGACAGATAGACAGACAGAGAGAGATGAGAGAGAATGATAATTGATATATATAGAGAGAGAGTGAATAGATGATGAGAGAGATATATATGATGAGAGGTAGATAGATAGATGAGAGAGAGGGAGAATGAATAGAATGAAAGAGATATGATAGATAGATAGATAGATAGATAGATAGATAGATAGATAGATAGATAGATAGATGAGAGGGGGAGAGGGAGGGAGAGAGGATAGATAGATAGATAGATAGATAGATAGATAGATAGATAGATAGATAGATAGATGATAGATAGATGATAGATAGATAGATAGATAGATAGATAGATAGATAGATAGATAGATAGATAGATAGATAGATATGAGAGAGGGGGTATGAATAGATGATATGATGAATAGATAGGTTGGCTAGGTAGGCTAGAGATGAGATTCCAATAACTAAGGGGCTGCTACAAAGAAGATAGGGTCAACTTAAGTCTCCAAAACAACATATTGCAGTAATCCACTTAGGAGATGATCAAAGTATGAGCGACCATGATTAGTGCCTTCTGGTTTAAGAAGAGACACAACTGGCACACAGAATGCAGTTGGGCAGAAGTTATCCTGGCCACAGCTGCCACCTGCTCCTTCAACAGGAGCTGTGAGTCTAGGAGGACCCCTAAATTATGAACCAGTTTTGTCTGGAATAGCACAACCCAGAACTAAGGGGGGGGGGGAAATAACTGGATAAAGGAAACCTAAAACCAAGAGTTACTCAGTCTTACTACGATTGAGCTAATCCCTGTAGGGTAGAGTGTGTGAATAGTCAACCTTTTGGCCAGGTTTAGCTGGGAGGAAAAAGAGACTCATTCATCAATTCAAATTCTTCACCTTCACCCCCTAACTCAAATTAGGGGAACTATGGACACTTTCCTGTACTAAGCCATTCACATCTTCCCTCCAGGTAATTATTTTTGTGAACAGCAGGACTGGATTAGGGAACTTTGACTTTGGTCAATGGTCAGGAATGCATAGTGTAGAATTGATTGCTGTCAATGGCTAATAATGGATGATGGAGGATTGACTGCTGTCAATGGTTAAGAACGGATGTCAGAAATTGACAGTTGTCGATGGCCAGGAACAGATGACGGAGGATTGACTGCTGCCAACGGCTAAGAATGGATGATAGAGAATTGACAGTTGTCAATGGCCAGGAATGGAAGATGGAGAATTGATAGTTGTCAATGATTAAGAACGGATGACAGAAATTGACAGGTTTCGATGGCCAGGAATGGATGACGGAGGATTGACAGTTGTCAATGGTTAAGAATGGATGACAGACATTGACAGTTGTCAATGGCCAGGAATGGAGAATGGAGAATTGACAGTGGCCAATGGCCAGGAATTGAGGTTTCCACTCTTTCTGAGATACTTAAATCCTTGGGTTTGGGAAAAAACAAGAGAAGAAAACTAGATTTTTTTTCTGAAAGAGAGAAAGTGGAATGGGGGGAAAGAAACAGCATTTTTCCAGCATCATATCGGCACACATCCCGCACACTAAAATTAAATGGACCTTCCTGACCCTGAAGAAAACGGGTTATGTTTACAATTATGGACTCCTCAAATGTTAGCATCACTTTCAGGTTATTATCTGAGCACATACATGTGCTTCCTTTCTTAAGGTATGCCATCCTGACCACAGAAACTTGGCCAAGGTGGCGAGGTGATGAACGCCAAGGAGTCCAGCACTTGTTAAGGTCCGTCAACATGGATGTGGATCAGTACCAGATGGGCCGCACAAAGATTTTCGTCAAGAATCCAGAGTCGGTAAGCATGTTATGGCCCGCCAGGGGGCAGCAGAGCTGGCAGAAGATTCAGACAGTGAGGAGGTTGGGGAGGAACATGGGCCAGTCCTGGAGTCTGGGGAAGGCTCTGATGAGGGCTCTGCGTCGGAGGCAGAGAGGGGGCCAGGGCCGTCCGACAGTTATCAGCTGTCTTCAGAGTCAGAGATCAGTGAGGCAGAAGAACAGCTGGAGCCTGTTCCCAGTGTGTGCATGTGCAGAGCTGCCAGGAGAAGGGAACAACTAAGGAACAAGGGCCGACGGGAGTAAAGCCACAGGTGGATGGTGAATGGCCCCTCCCATAGGGAATAAAGAGGAGTGAAAGGGGAGTTGAGTTTGCAGGAGGCAATTGGTTCACTTAATTAGTGTGTAGATTTGTTCGTGACTCTCAGAGACTCCTTGCCAAGTATGTTCTTGTACAGCCTTGTGTTTGGAAGAAAACCGGCCTGGCAGCACTCCAAGCCTGATAAGGTCTGTGGTTGTAAATTCACCCTTGAAAGGCTGTTTGCTGGGACTTTGCTGGATGTGAATGAGAGGAATTCACATTCGCTTAATAAAAAGGGGTTTTGTCGAGACAAGGAGTCTGCTTCGTGATTTTGTGAAGCCTAGGCCAGAACAAAGCTAGGCAACCTTAGCTCTTTTGAAAAACAGGGTCCTTTTGCTTTGTTGATGTCACATAAAAAACATAATCCATAAGCTGAATTGCAAGGTTGAGGGTAAAGAAGGAAACCTTGATGGAGATATGCAAAGTTCATTACTAAAGTGACAAAGGGAAAAGCATAAGTACCGATAAAGGAGAATATTTGTATTCAGGGTTGTTGAATACAGGTAGTCCTCGACTTCAACCCAAAATTTCTGATGCTAAGTGAGACAGTTAAGTGAATTTTGCCCCATTTTACAACCTTTTTTTTTTTGCCATAATTGTTAAGCGAATCCCTGGTGTCATTAAGTTAATAACACGGTTGTTAAGTGAATCGGGCTTCCCCATTGACTTTGCTGGTCAGAAGGACGCAAAAGGGGATCGCGTGATCCCGGGACACTGTAGCCGTCATAAATATGAACTGGCTGCCAAGGATCTAAAATTTGATCATGTGACCGTGGGGATGCTGTCCGAAGTGCGATAAACATTCGTAAGTAATTTTTTTCAGTGACATTGTAACTTCGGTCGCTAAATGAACAATTTTAAGTCGAGGACTATCTGTATCTGTAGCTCAGCACGGATGATGTTACTTAGTTTAGGTAATAAAACGTATGCAAGAAAACAACTAAGCTCAGAGACCACCAAGGGCCCCTCTTATCTTCAGTCCACAACAGGCAGATAATATTTGGAAAGGGTCACCTCCCTAATTCACATCTGAAGGGAGTGGATCAGAGGTGGCATTCTACCGGTTTGGATCGATTCTGTTAAATACTTGTTCTAACTACAGTGGTTTCCACCAAGGTCCTCTGTTCCGGCGGGTCGAAGGGACTGACAGCTCCCTATAAAAGGGCTGCTGTGAGACTCAACCTTCGCTGGATTGTTCTCACTTGTACTTAATAAAGAGCTGTTGTGACTGTTAAGCCTGTGTGTGCCTATCCATGACCCAGATTCACTCGAAACGGTAGCGGAAATCGCGGGTAACCTCACCCACCCTCCCCGGCTCTATGGCATCCCATTTAGGCCAGTGGTGAAATTCAATTTTTTTGGCTACCGATTTTGTGGGTGTGGCTTTGTGGGTGGGGGAAGGGGAAGGATACATCCCCATTCCCACCCTACCCTGGGGCCAGCCAGAGGTGGCATTTGCTGGTTCTCCGAACTACTCAAAATTTCCACTACCGGTTCTCTAGAACCTGTCAGAACCTGCTGGATTTCAACCCTGATTTAGGCCCATTTTTCACCAAAAGCGCAGAAGGCTGAGCGCCTGCGCGCACTCTCACATTTGCGAACCAGTAGGGAAGGGAAGGGAATACCCCGCCTGGAAGGGATAGCACAGTCCAGGTTGCAAGATTCGGTTATCATCGCTATTTCAATAAAAGCTATTTCAATAAAATCTCAATTTAGCCTTCCTGTGGAGTTGTATTCTTGGTCTACCCCAGGGGTCAGCAAGCTTAAACACTCAAAGAGCCATTTGGACCCGTTTCCCACAAAAAAGAAAACAGTGGGAGCCACAAAACTAACATATGTAGTTGAATTAAACGTTCTGCTTTCTTCTGAAACTTTCCTTTTCTTGGATTTATCCGTAGTTGGCCTACTGGGGGTTCAAAAAGCTCAATAAATCGTATGGCAGCAGGTATCACACATTGGTGATTGTGACGCAAATTTTGAGCTATTAGGGAGCCGCAGCAGAAGGATGAAAGGGCCACATGCGGCTCAAAAGCCGCGTATTGCTGACCCCTGGTCTAGCCTACCCAATAGGACTGGTGGAGAAGTTTTTTAAAAGCATAAAGGGAAGGTTTTTTTGCCCTTCTCTTCTTCCTGTCTTCATTTGATGATGATGATTATTATTTCTGCTGCCAGCTCTTCCTCCTAGAGGAGATGCGGGAACGAAAGTTTGACGGGTACGCCCGGGTCATCCAGAAAGCGTGGCGCCGTCACATCGCCATCAGGAAATATGAGCAGATGCGAGAAGAAGGTAGGGGGGGGTCCTTGTTCTCAGGATATGATGGTACTCCACTAGTGAGGCCACGCCTGGCCACCCCACAACACGAATGGGCGTGGATTGCACATTCTCCCTCGTGTTAATAATCAATAACGTTATTATCAGTCGTAACGATCTCTACAGAACCGCCCATGTCTACTGCACTTCATGATCTGCTCTTCCCCCGTTATCCCTTCTTCATGAAGCATCCGATATCCTGTACAACTTCAAAGAGAGGCGACGAAACAGCATCAACCGAAATTTCGTGGGTGATTATCTGGGCATGGAAGACAAACCAGAACTGCGCCAGTTTTTGGGCCGAAGGGAGAGAATCGATTTTGCCGATTCAGTCACCAAGTACGACAGGCGGTTTAAGGTAAGATGGAGTTGGTCGTCTACCAGGAGCTGAAGAACCAAAAGCTTCCAATATGGGACCTCTTTTTCCACCTTGTTTTCCCATTCTTTTCTCCCTCCTTCCCTTCTCTACTTACTTCCTTCCTCCTGTCCTTCCCCTTCCTTCTTTCCTTACCTTTCTCCAGTGGTGGGTTTCAAATTTTTTTAGAACCTCTTCTGTTGGTGTGGCCTGCTTTGTGGGAGTGGCTTGCCGGCCATGTGACTGGGTGGGCGTGGCCAACTTGTAAAATATGGTGAAACTCACTTTACAACGCTTTTACTTAGCAATCAAAATGTTGGCTCAGAAACTCTGGCATTTGAAGCATGCAAGACTTAACGCTGTCAAGTGACAAGACCCTCGCACCCCTAACCCTTTAGAAAAAAAAACCCCAGGGGTGTTCAAACTTGACAGCTTTAAGACTTGTGGACTTCAACTCCCAGAATTCCTCCTCTCGCTCTTCATCTTGATGATGTGCGGACGGGCGGGGGGAGGGAGCTGGAACCGGTTCTAAACGGCACGGTAGATTTGTGGAACCTCTTCTATAGAAGAGGTTAGAACTGGCAGGAATCCACCGCTGCCTTTCTCCTACTTCTACTCTTCCTCTTTCCCTTCCTACCCTCTCTCCTTCTCTTTCTCTCCCTTCCATCCTTCTCTCTTTACCTCTTCCTTCTTTTCCCCGTCCTCCTTTCATTCTCTCCTCCTCTCTCCCTTTCTTTTTCTATTATTGTTGGTGTATGTTTCAAAACTCAGTTTATGTTTCCTTGGGATGGTATTTCCGCCAACCCAAATATAATTTCAACATTTCAAAATATTGAAACAGCTTCAAAAACATTTTTTAAGGGTACATGTCAGGGCTGCCCCCGATCAGCGGTGGGTTTCACGTGCACGCATGCACACTTCACAGACGCATACACCCCTTTTGCACATGCGCCCAGCCTTCCATGCATGCACTTTGCTCTTGCATGCCTTTCCGTGCATGCACCCAGCCTCCAAAACATGTCTAAATAGGAGGGCATAGAGCTGGGGCGGGGGTGGGCCATTAGGGGTCCTGAACTAGTCTACTCTACATAATAAAGATAGGATTAGCCTTCTACAGAAACTCACCACATGGCACCAGGGACCCACAATTTCCTCTACAAGTTCAGGTGAACCAATCCGAAGCAACTGAATACCACCTCTGCCTCCAATCAATCCCCAGGAAAAAAACTTAACTCCATAGAGTCAGAGAAAAGGTACTTTTACTAGGAAAGAACCGATTGCAGCAAAAGCCCAGGCAAGGTCTGAAGTGAACACACACAAAAAGATAAATTGAAAATAACTCCAGAGCCCACCCACTCCCAGTAGCCAGGCAACCAATCATCGCCCAGGAAGGTGTTTTGGGAACATCTCCAGGTGCACCGATCCTCCTTTGTGCATGCCTATCCCAGGACGGTTGGCCTTGAAGATGTGAAACGACCCATCTCTTCTCAGAAATTAATCTCACACCTCCTGCATACTTCCCCTCCCAAATATACATTGCTCCCCCCCTTCTGTTTCCATGGCAGCTGGCAGCAAGCTTGAAGGGAAGGGAAGGCAGTCAGGCTGACAATATGATTTATTTGAGTTCAAATGGTTGTTATATTTTATGCTTCTATCAGTACTGAAGTTATTTTTTTTCCTACACTGGTAGTTCTCAGTTTATGAGCACAATTGAGCCACAAATTTCCAATTAAGCAAGGCAGTTGTTAAGTAAGTCCTGCCCCATTTTATGACCTTTTTTTTGCCATAGTCTTGTTGGAAGAAATGTCCTTCTGGGTTCAGTTCCAAGTGGGGGAAAAGACACCGGAAACATGGAGGCTGCTTGGAAAGATGGTTTAATGGTGGACAGGATCACATGGCTTGAGCTCCTGAACAGAAAAGGGAGGATCACATGCTTCCAGATGTTGGGTGAAGAAGAAAAGAGAGAAAAGAGAGCTTGCTGAGAGCTCCTCCTGGGTTTTTTATGCTCTTTGTTCAGCCCCACCTCTCTATTTCCTGTTCTTGTGTAAGAAATGTATTCTAATTGGTTGTGAGACTCCCAGGGGCCGGGGTGGTGGTAGTGTCTTAGCTAACTTTCTGGTTGTGTGTCTTTTTGAGTCCCAAGCTTGGTTGAGTTCCCTGATGCCATGTGGTGAGTTTCTGTAGAAGGCTAATCCTATCTTTATTATGTAGAGTAGACTAGCTCAGGACCCCTAATGGCCCATTAACAAAGGTGGGGGCTATTAAAAGTGATTCTGTTTCTTGCCTAAAAACATGTTGCGGGATCGTATCCTGCCCCATACATCCCTTCGGCCACAAAGAGGGACTCCTCCGGGTGTCGTCCACTAGGCTGTGCCAGCGGGCGACGCCTAGGGGAAGAGCCTTCTCTGTGATGGGCCTGACCCTCTGGAATGACCTTCCCCCTGACATTAGAACAACTACGGACCTCCGCTCCTTCCATAAGAAGCTAAAAACCCACCTGTTCCAGCTAGCCGGCCTGGCCTAATTCCAGCCTTCCCACCTCAGTTTTGGTTTTTAAATTTTATGATTGGTTTTATGGGCTAGTTTTTAATTTTTATAAATTGTACAGGGGTTATTTAATTTAATTTTAATTATGTATATTATTGTCTGGATGGGTTTTTTAAATTTATACCTGTACACCGCCCCGAGTCCCTCCGGGGAGAGGGGGCGGTCTAGAAATCTAATAAAATGAAATGAATGAAATGTTTCTCCATTTCTTCTCCAGGGAAATATAACATTCTGCCTTTTCAATATTTCCTAGGATATTTCATTCTTCTAGGAGAGGGGTGGATGCTAACCTCCTACAGTCGTTAAGTAAATCACTACAGTTATTAAGCGAATCATGCAGCCATGAAGGGAATCTGGCTTCCCCCTCTGACTTTGCTTGTCGGAAGCCAGATGGGAAAAGTTAGAAATGATGTTCACATGACCCCAGGAACAGCACAACTGTCATAAGTACATGCCAGTTGCCAAACGTCCAAATTTTGATCGGGTGACCATAGGGATGCTGCAACAGTTATAAGTGTGAATTGACACGGATCAATTTTTTTAGTGCCATTGTAACTTTGCAGTCACTAAATGAATTAGTTGTAAATGGAGGACTACCTCTACTTTCCTTGTCCCTTCTTGTCTATAACCCCTACCGTATTTTTCAGAGTATAAGACGCACCTTTTTCCCTCAAAAAAGAGGGTGAAAATATGAGTGTGTCTTATATACTGTTTACAGCATTCTTGGCCTCCCAAAACCCCCTCCCCTTCACCAAAGTGGCCGTGCAGAGGCTTTAGGAGGCTTCCAAAGTGCTCCTGGGGGCTGGGGAGGGCAGAAATCAGCAAAAAACAGGCCATTTTTTGCTCGTTTTTGGGGCCCGTCAGCCCCCAGGAGCACTCTATAAGCCTCCTAAAGGCTAAGCATGCCCCCCCCTTTTTTTTTTACAAAAAACAGACCCATTTTCGTGAAATGTTTTTGGGAGCTCTGCAGAGTGCAAAACCTTCCCCCCCCCCTTCAAAATCTTGGTGCGTCTTATTCTCCGGTGCATCTTATACTCCAAAAAATACGGTAATTTTGCTTTTTTCTCTAATTTCCCTTGAAACCGGTTTTTTTTTTTTCCTGGTTCTTTGTATTTTATTTTATTTTTCTAAAATTCCGTAGTTAACCAAAAAAACCAAAACAACACCAAAGGCATTTCTTTGAGCAGATTGTAAGACTTCACCCTCTTATTTTTCGTCTGCGCAGCCCATCAAGCGGGACTTAATCTTAACCCCCAAACACCTGTATCTGATTGGCCGAGAGAAAGTGAAAAAGGGGCCTGAAAAAGGCCAGATCCGGGAGGTGCTGAAGAAGCAACTGGAGCTCCAAAGAGTCAACCGGGTGTCCCTCAGGTGAGCTGCGTTCCCATCTTGTAAAAGGCAGCAAGGCCACAGCATCAAATGGTTTCTGCTAGAGCAGGGGTGTCCAAACTTGAGAACTTTAAGGCTTGTGGACTTAAACTCCCAGAATTAACCAGCCAGCATGGCTGGCTGGGGAATTCTGGGAGTTGAAGTCCACAAGCCTTAAAGTTCCCAAGTTTGGACACCCCTGTGCTAGAGAAACCCCAGCAGGTATGTATGAAAAGGCCATGGGTTGAAATCCTGCATGTGGCACATATGGAAAAGCTTCATGCGTGTGCTCACAGCCACCATTTTGACTCTTAAAACGCCCCTATAGACATTCCTAGGCCCCCTGCCATTCTTAATGTTGGAGAAACAGCTGCCCCATCCAACCATCCCGCCACTTCTCCATCTCCCAAGCCAGTGCTTCTCAACCTTGAGAGCTTGAAGATGTGGGGACTTCAACTCCCGGGGAATTCTGGGAGTTGAAGTCCACACATCTTCAAGCAGAAATTAACTGATTATCAGAGTTGGAAGGGACCTTGTAGGTCACACTATTTCTGACAAATAGCAGTCCAGTCTCTTCTTGAAAGCTTCCAGTGATGAAGGTCCCACAACTTCCGAAGGCAACTTCTGTTCCATTGGTTAATTGTTCCCACTGTCAAAAAAAATCCTCGTTATTTCTAGGTTGAATCTCTCCTTGATCAGTTTCCATCCATTATTCCTCGTCTGGCCTTCAGGTGCCTTGGAAAATAGCTTGACCCTCTTCCTCTCTGTGGCATCCCCTCAAATATTGGAACACTGCTGTCATGTCTCCCCTGGTCCTTCTCCTCACTAGACTAGCCATGGCCAGTTCCTGCAACCGTTGAGAAAAACTGACCTAAACTGTGAAGGAATTGTGGATAGTGAAATCGGGGATACTTGTAGGGAAGGAAAGGACACAACAGATAAAACAGGACAAAAATTGTTTCTGGCCACAGCTGTCCACTGCAGGAGAATCCCCATCTTCTACATCACTCTTATTTTTTTTTTCCTGTTTTATTTATTTTATTTTATTTATTTATTTATTTATTTATTTGCACTTCTAGACCGCCCCCTCTCCCAAAAGGGACTCGAGGCGGTGTACAGTCCACACAGCAAATACATCATCCACAGTAAGATTCATTAAATAGATAAACAGATGAATAAATGAATAAATATGGAGGAGGTTAAAAGAATTAAAAGAACTGTACAGCAAGAATATAAATATGGCTTTAAAACCCCTAAAATCAATTAAATTTAAAACAATACCCTTAAAATACCAGTTAAAAATATATTTCCAGGAGGTAACAGTTATAACAGTTATAATTATGCCAGGCCAGCTAATCGGAACAGGTGAGTCTTCAATTTTTGTCGGAAGGAGCAGAAGTCCGTGGTGGTTCTAATATCAGGGGGGAGGTCATTCCAGAGGGTTGGGCCCATCACAGAGAAGGCCCTACTCCTTGGTGCCGCCCGCTGGCATTGCCTAGTGGACAGCACCTGGAGAAGCCCCTCCCTGTGAGAGCGATTTATTTACATCATTCAAATTCCATCGAATAGTGTGTGTGATGTGGGTATGGTTATTTTTGAATAATCATAATCCACATATTTATTGTTGTATTCCTCATCATAATATTAAAAATATAATAATATAATAACAATAACAATCTTCTTTAACAACTCTTCACATTAATATTTCCTTTTTTATATATCTCCTCCTTTCTGACTCCTGTTTCTACTGTCTAGCTGTTGATAAAATACATCCCATATCAAAAAATATCTAGTTTCTTCATTATCCTTAATAGTGAGTGTTACTCTACCCTGTTTCCCCAAAAATAAGACCTTTCTGGATAATAAGCCGAATCGGGCTTTTGAGCGCATGCGCAAAAATAAGCCTCCCCCCCCCAAAAAAATATTGCAACACAGCAGCAGCCATGAGGTGACCATGCTCACAGCCTCCTGCACCTCAAAAATAATAAGATCTCTCCGAAAGTAAGACCCTGTCTTATTTTCTGGAAAACACGGTATCCATTTCTGTGCATTCTAATATTTTCTTACTTTCTCATCTGACCGAATCTCGTTTTTCCACTGCTGTGTAAATGCAATTCTGGTTGCAGTTAGTATATGTAAAACCAGATATATAGTCTTTTTATCACATTTTCCCCATGTAATGCCCAACACGAATATCTCTTGTTTCAAGTCTATGTGCTGCTTTATCATTTTTTCCAACCGTGTGTATTTTCATCCAGTATTTTTTGGCTTTTGAGCATGTCTACCACATCTCACTCTTGAATGGGGAAGTGCCACCCCCATCCAAGGTCAAAGTTGGGATTTCTTTCCTGTTGCAACTCTTTTCTTGGTGCTTTCCCCACCTCCTTGCAACGTCTGCAGGTTCCACTGCTTCTTCCAGACTCTTAACAGCTGCGACACATAATTGGGCCAGAGGACTAAAAAAAACCTTCGTCTTAAGAGCTTGGGGAAAAGGGATTTTTGTAGTTGCTGGTCAGAAGTGGGTTGCTGCCGGTTCGGCCCAGATCAGCCAAACCGGTAGTAGTGGTGATGGGAGGCTCCGCTCACCCGCCCGGACGCTTCTGCGCATGGGCAGTAGTGTCACGCACGAACGCGTGTGAGAGAGCGCCTGAACCGGTAGTAACAAAATTGACAACCCACTGAGGTCCCTCTTTGGCACGAGCGTTATTTCCGGTTCCCGGGGTCTCCGAGGCATCTGTCCTTCTCTTCAGAGAACTGACATCCCTTCCTTTTTAATTTTTTTTCCCTCCTGACTCTTTCCACCCCAGCACAAAGCAGGATGATTTCTTCATCCTGCACGAAGCCGAGGCAGATACGCTCCTGGAATCCATCTTCAAGACAGAAGTCATTAGCCTGCTGTGCAAACGCTACGAGGAAGCCACCAGAGGGAAACTCCAGCTCCATTTCAGCGACACGTGAGCAGACCAAGAGGGTTGGCTTGGAAACCTAATTTATTAGCCAAGAACGGGCCAGTCAGAGCAAAAGCAGCTCCCTGCCTCGACAATGGGAAACAATTTAAAACCTCCCTCAGCTTCTCAGTCACAGCCGTTTCCCACAGCAACCGTGAGCCAGAAATGTGCTTGGTAGTTTTCCCCCCCCCCGCCTCCCTTTTTTTCCCCTGCCATTCTCTTAACTATAGATTCATCAGTCTTCAGCAGCGGTGGGTTTGCGGGCACACACACCCCTGCCACGCATGCGCCCGGCCTCCCGTGCATGCTCTTTGTGTGTGCACGGCGCCTTCCATGCATGCGCCCAGCCTCAAAAACATGCCTAAATAGGACGGCATAGAAACGGGGCAAGTGGGCAGTCCCACCCGCGATTTCCGCTACAGGTTCGGAACCGGCTGAATGTACAATAATACAATAGCAGAGTTGGAAGGGACCTTGGAGGTCTTCTAGTCCGACCCCCTGCCTAGGCAGGAAACCCTATACCGTTCCAGACAAATGGCTATCCAACATCTTCTTAAAGACTTCCAGTGTTGGGGCGTTCACAACTTCTGGAGGCAAGCTGTTCCACTGATTAATTGTTCTGTCAGGAAATATCACCTCTGGTCTTCAGGTTCTGCTAAAAACCCTTATATGTATAGTAATCTGTTCTGACGACCCCCCCCCCCCACCTGTGAATAAACCAGAACACAGGCTTGGCTGTTTGCCACTGTTTAATTACTGAGATAACCAATCCTTTGGCTGAGGGCCCAGACAACTCACGTTCAAATGAAGCACCGCAGATAGTCCCAACAAGCAGACACGGCTAGAATACATAGATTTTCTTAACTACTAATTCGAACAGTTGTTTCCTGCAAATGTCCCCTCCCAACACCTCACCTATAAGCTCTCTTGAGAGGGGCCAATCCACAACCACCTGTGCTTAATCATCTTCTCTGAGCCTGCCTATGGAGTTGCTGTTTCTGTTTCTCAGCCCTTCTCAATCTAGCATCAGGGACAAACTGCCTTTGATCCTCCACACTGCTCCATGCCTCAGGCGCCTTCTGGTGGCCAACCAGCCTCTCTGGTCCCTGCTCTGAGTCTGAACCCTGCCCAGGGTCCTCCACATCGTCCAGGGCAGACTCCTATGGTTCCTCGCCATCCGAGTCCATCAGTAGCTCAACCGGATCCTGCTGGGCCACAACAGTAATCTTAGCAACTGGATTGAAAGTCAGAAGCCCCCTGAGTGTCAGGCCCAAAACCAAGAATGGCACGTGGTTATTCTTCCAAGCCGAGCTCTTTATTATTTTTATACCTATAGACAAAGTCTTGCCAGATGGCGGACTCCACTATCTGCTTCTACAATTTGTGACTTATTAGGGAGGGGATGTCTTCACCCTCTTTCTCTCACACATATACAGTAGGTAGTTGTCAAGTTACAACCATTTGCTCACTCAAAGTTGAAACGGCGCTGAAAAAAAGAGACATAAATATGACCATTTTTCATACTTACGCCCGTTGCAGCAACCCCATGGTCACATGTTCAAAAGTTGGAGGCTTGGCAACTGGCATGTATTTATTGTGGTTGCAGTGTCCTGAAGTCATGTGATCTCCTTTGTAACCTTCTGACAAGCAAAGTCGATGGGGATGTCAGGTCCACCTAACAGCCATGCTACTAACTTGAGAACTGCAATGTGTCAGGCCTGTAGTTATATTCTTTTTAGGATCTTTGGCCTGCCACACTTTCTTATAATTTTCTATGCTGTTTCAATAGTGTAGTAGTTGGGAGGGGGGAATAGAAAGGAGTAGGATTGTAGAATGGATTGTTGACATTCTTTTATAGAAGCCAAGGTCATCTTTTGTCTCCGTACCTCGACACCTGGCCGGAAGAAGATGGGTGTACATGCCAGCGTGGAAGATGATGATTGGAAGCGGTGATGGATTTGTGGGTGTGGGGATAGATCATGAACTTTCAACTGGGTGGAATTCCAGGATGTACATCAGAGTTGGAATTTTTCCATAGAGGTGCTAACATGCCTGTAGAATAAATTGGACCTTTAAGGATGTTTTGCCTTGGACAATGATTTATTTCTGCAAGGTATTTAGAACCCTAACACAGTGATTCACTTAACAGCTGTGGCAAGAAAGGTCCTGAAACGGGGCAAAACACACTTAATACAACTGTCTTGTTTAAGAGTAGAAATGTTGGGGTCAGTTGCGGTTGTAAGCCGAGGACTGCCTGCAATAATATTCAAACACTTATTCCTCTGGAATGCACTTCTACCTTCCTGGAAATCCCCTTCCTTAATTCATTCCAGCGAATCTAAAAAGAAAACCTCCTGTAGCAAGTTGGAAAGCCATTTAATCCAGCGATCCTTTTTTTTTTTCCAGGCGAAGCAGAGGTGGGTTGCTACTGGTTCGTACTGGTTCGGGTGAACCAGTAGTGGAAATTGGGACTGGATCGCCGAACCGGTAGGGATGGCAGTCTGGCCACACCCCCGAACCGGTGTCCTGGTCCCAGCTGTCGTTGCCGGCTTGTTTTTTAGTCATTTTTTTTGTGTGTTCTGTGCTTGCGCAGAACAATTTGCAGTCAGCTGCGCACGTGCGAAGCAAACCGGCAGCAAAACTGGCAGCATCCCACCCCTGAGGCAAAGGCATCTGCAAGGAAGAGACATAAAGGGTCGAAATGCGGTCATCTTGACTTAGTTGATCCCCCTTGCAGATGTCAAGGTAAACAAGAAGCAGAGTTTTGATTCAAGTGGCTTTGACTTTAATGGGGCCACCACAGCAGTGGTGTATTGCAGGCAGTACGCCCCGCACGGGCATATCGGAGCCTGCCCGGAGCACCGGGTACCGTTCCGGTATGGTGCTCCGGAGGGCCCACCTGCCCGCCCAAGCTCCTTACCTGTCCTTTAAGCCTTTGGCGTTTCTGCCCATGCGCATGATGTGTACCGCCAAGCAGCTGGAGCGTCTCAGAGGCTTGCGGAGGCGTTGCAAGCAGGTACGACGCAAGCGCACACCGCACACGTCCATGTGGGCGACACCAGGCGTGTTCCAACCGTACCGGTTGGAAGGGGATCCCGAACTCACCACTGCACCACAGATACCTCTGGTGATTAACCTTCCACTGTTCCCACCAGTGAAATAAAAGTACAGGTAGTCCTTGACTTATTAGTTTAGTTTATTGTCATTGCACATCGTACAACAAAATTAAATGCCATCTTCAGTGTACATTATAACGATAAAAATAAAAACACACATCAACCACATGCTATAAAATTGGAATTGAAAACTCGATATTGTGTTAATATTGCACTATACTGTAGAATTCCATATAGTTACTGCTCTGGGATAGAAGCTGTTTTTCAGCCTATTTGTCCTTGTTTTTATTATCCTGTACCGTCTGCCAGACGGTAATAGTTCAAAAAAAAAAGTGCCCAGGATGGGATGAATCTTTGAGAATGTTTTAAACTTTCTTAAGGCAGCGGGAGCTATAAAGCTCTTCCAAAGAGGGGAGAGGGCAACCAATGATCCTCTGGGCAAAGATGTTGACCCTCTGGAGCACTGTCCTATCTGCCTCTGTGCAATTGGCAAACCACACACAGGTGCAGTAAGTTAAAATACTCTCTATGGTGCAGCGGTAGAAGGTCACCAGCAGTGCTTCATTCACTTGTTGTTTCCTGAGAAGTCTCAGGCAGTATAATCTCTGCTATGATCTCTAAATTGCGACATGATCACAATTTAGCCCAAAATTTCCGTTAGTAAGCAAGACAGTTGTTAAGTAAGTTTTGCCCCATTTTACAACCTTTCCTGCCACGCTTCTTCAGTGAATAACTGCAGCTCTTGAGTTAACATGGTTGTTAAGTGAATCTATCTTCCCCCTTGACTTTGCTTGCCAGAAGTTCGCAAAAGGTGACTCCGGGGACACTGCGACCGTCATAAATACATGCCAGTTGCCAAGCCTCCAAATTCTGATCATGTGCACACAAGGGATGCTGCAAGGGTCATAAGTGTGAAAAATGGTCATTAGTCCCTTTTTTTCAATACTGTTGTGTTCTGACGCCCCTCTTTGTACACCAAAGCACTCCAAGACAAGAATACTGCTAGACGATTTATTCACAGTAAATTAACACACTGACTAGACCTTGGCAGCAATCCAGACTTCCAAGATAAGAAACAGGCGAGAGCTTCTCCAGTGTTGGTAATTAAGTTGAATCCTGCAACCAGCCTCCAGGAAAGTCACTCCTTATATACTATCTTGAGAGGAGCCTAATTACAACCACCTGGGTCCAATTATCTTCTGTATCTGCGTAGTTGTGCTTACTTCTATCAGCCCTCAGTTGCCAAGCGTCCAGGACCAATTCCCTTGTCTCCTCCCCACTGCTCCAAGGCATGACATCAGGAGCACACTCCCTTTGGCTTTCACCGCTGCTCCATGCCTCAGGCGCCTCCTGGTGGCCAACCAGCCTCTCTGATCCCTGCTCAGAGTCGGAACCCTGTCCAGGGTCCTCCACATTTTTCAGAGCCGACTCATAAGGCCCCTCGCTGTCGGAGTCTGGTTGCAGCTCCAACGGCTCCTGCTGGGCCACAACACTGTTGTAACTTCAAAAAGTCATTCAATGAATGGTTGTAAGTTGAGGACTATCTGTATATAAATAATGTTGACTGCTAATCACTTATGGCTCACTCATGCATACATTTGTGTAATCTCCTGTTAAAGCTGTGTCTTTTTTGGCCCTCGCCATCTCCAGTGACAGTGGCTTAATTCTGATTTGCATAATCGAGTCATTCTTGAAGCTCGCCCTGCCGTCTGGTCCATTTTGGCTCTCCTGGATGAAATCACCAATGGCAGCTCAGTCAGCTCCCAAATATAGGATTAGAAGGGTTTGAGTTTAAAAGTTGCCCCACCCCATGTTAAGACCATGGCAAACCTTAAGTCAGGGGTTAGCAACGTGTGGCTCTGGAGCCGCATGTGGGCTCTTTCAACCCTCTGCTGCGGCTCCCTGTCGCCAGTTGGCACCACAATTTTGAGAGGAGCTTCCGGTTTAGGGGAAGGGGCATAGGGCGCGCCAGGAGGAGACTCTATGGCAGGGGTGCCCAAACTTGGCAACTTTAAGACTTGTGGACTTCAACTCCCAGAACTCCCCAGCCAGCAGAGCTGGCTGGGGAATTCTGGGAGTTGAAGTCCACAAGTCTTAAAGTTGCCAGGTTTGGACACCCCTGCTCTATGGTTTTCCGCTCAGCTCCACAATTGATTGGGCTTTCGGTTAGGATAGCAGGAGAAAAAAGGACACCACACTAGGAGGAGACTCTAGCGAAACCGGACTTCCAGTTGGCTCCAGAATTGAACCGGGGGGGGGGGCTTCTGGTTAGGACCTTTGGGGCTCTTTGAGTGTTTAAGATTGCTGACCCTTGTCTTAAGTGTTGTAACCTGGATTGTCTTCCTCTTTCTTTATTTCAGACTACAATTCCGTGTGAAGAAGGAAGGCTGGGGCGGAGGCGGCACCCGGACAGTGACTTTTATGAATGGTCCAGGCAAAGTGGCTTTTCTCAAATCATCCGGAAAGAGTCTTTGTGTCAGCATTGGGAGTGGGCTGCCTAAGAATTCCAGTAAGTGTCAGGCTTATGGGTCTTGTCTGAGAGGCCAACAGGAGCGGGCCAATGAAGGAACCTGGTCAGCAGAATCTTCCAGCATCAATAATGCCTTGGTTTAACTTCTCCTAGAACAGGGGTGTCAAACGCAAGGCCCACAAGGTGCTTAGATCTGACCTGCAGGGCTGGCCTGGAGACAGCAAAGGACTTGCTCACAGGTGCCTCTGCCAGCGAAAATTGAGCTCGGGGCGGACACATCCCCCCCCCTCTCCGAGCTCCGTTTTGCTGGCAGAGGGTTGCAGTAGGCCGTCGTGTCTGAAAACGGGGCACGGGGAGCCACGCACAGACTTCCCGAGCTCCATTTTCACTGGCAGCGGGCTATCAAAACTAAAAAGAAAAGAAAAGGAGCATGCCAGAAAGGAAAAGGAAAGGGGAAAGAGGAAAGAAAAAGAAAAAGAAAAAGAAAAAGAAGGAGAGATGGGAAGAGAGCAAGGAAGGAAAAATAAGGGGAGGGGAAGGAAGAAGAAAGGAGAAGGAAGAGAGAAGGAAAAAGAAGAAAAAAGAGAGGGAGGGAGGAAGGAAGGAAGGAGATTATAATGAGCCTGAAGGAGGATCTCAGGGAAGTCCTGCTTTAGTACCTGGCCATCACAGGTGCCCCCGACACAAGTCCCATGTCATGCCTAGCATGGCTACGCCCACCATGGCCACACCCACTCCCGGCCACGCCATACCCCCAGGCTTCCGAGGTCACACACAACCCCTGATTCGTTGTGTGTGTGATAAGCGTACCCAGGGTCACGTGATCAAAAAGTTTACACTTGGCAAACGGCATGTTGTGATGACAGTTGCCGCGCCCAGAGGTCACGTGATCATCCCTTGCGACCATCCTAGCCAGCTTGCAACAAACACACAAAGGCAACATTAATATTATTAATAATATTATTGTATTAATAATACAATATTGTATTATAATATCATGTAATCATAGCATAGTTTACTTAACAATTGCAGGGATTCCCTTAACAACCGTGGCAGAAAAGATCATAAAATTGAGTGTGACTCACTTCACCACCACCTTGCTCAGCAACAGAAATGCTAGTGTCAGTTGTGGCTGTAAATCGAGGACTATCTGTACACTTAAAGTACTTGAAAAACATTTTTTCACTCTTGGCCTCAAATTGTGCCTCTGCAAAGGCGGTATTGTTGGGGACACTCAAAGGTTAGCACCAGGTTAAAGGATGCCCTCGGAGAACTTCCACCTTCAACCCTTTCTTCCTTCATGTTTTTTTTCTCATCCTATAGAGCCAACACGGAAAGAAATCCAGCAAAGCAGAGGACGTCCTCCCAAGCACCCACCACCATCCCGAGCTGCTGCGCCACTTCCAAGAGGTAGGAAGACTGTGCTCAACTTAGAATAGAATAGAATAGAATAGAATAGAATAGAATAGAATAGAATAGAATAGAATAGAATAGAATAGAATAGAATAGAATAGAATAGAATAGAATAGCAGAGTTGAAAGGGACCTTGGAGGTCTTCTAGTCCAGCCCCCTGCCTAGGCAGGAAACCCTATACCATTTCAGACAAATGGCTATCCAACATCTTCTTAAAGACTTCCAGTGTTGGGGCATTCACAACTTCTGGAGGCAACTTGTTCCACTGATTAAGTGTCCTCACTATCACGAAATTTTTCCTTAGTTCTAAGTTGCTTCTCTCCTTGATTAGTTTCCACCCATTGCTTCTTGTTCTACCCTCAGGTGCTTTGGAGAATAGTTTGACTCCCTCTTCTTTGTGGCAACCCCTGAGATATTGGAAGACTGCTATCATGTCTCCCCTAGTCCTTCTATTCATTAAACTAGACAGACCCAGTTCTTGCAACCGTTCCTCATACTGTATGTTTTAGCCTCCAGTCCCCTGATCCTCTTTGTTGCTCTTCTCTGCACTCTTTCTAGAGCAGTGGGTCTCAACCTTCCTAATGCCGCAACCCTTTAATACAGTTCCTCATGTTGTAGTAACCCCCAACCATAAAATTATTTTATGCTTTCCGTATTTTTTCAAAAATATGTGTTTTCCGATGGTCTTAGGCGACCCCTCTGAAAGGGTCGTTCGACCACCAAAGGGGTACCACAGGTTGGGAACCATTGTTCTAGAGTCTCCACATCTTTTCTACATCGTGGCGACCAAAACTGAATGCCGTATTCCAAGTGTGGCTTTACCAAGGCATTATAAAGTGGTATTTAACACTTCACGTGATCTTGATTCTATCCCTCTCTTTATGTAGCCTAGAACTTCTAAGACTATTGTGAGAGAGTTAGACAGGAGAGAAGTAAGGAGAACATTTGAGAGACTAGAATGGAAATGTGGTTTAGCCAGGAATAGAAAACCAAACCTCCCAGCCAAACCTCCCAGCAGCCAAACCTCCCAGCCTCTTTGCAGTGACCCCGGAGTACCCGACGTGACCTCACTAATATGCAGAAACAAATCGCTGACTTAGAGTAATAGGCTTCCTTTTTTTTATTGTTGAACATAAATTTAAAAATCGGTGTTTGAAGCTATTGTCAAATGCCAGGAAAATCAGGAGACAGTTCAAATAGGTATCAAGATGTATTGAAAGCTTAAGCTCTCTACAAGAATCTGAACTACTAACAGCCAAGGGGAAATTAGCGGGAGATAAGAGTAAAAGGAATTCAAGATGGGCTGGATTTAGATCTCTTGTGGGCACAAAGGGACTCATGACTGATGACACGTTTGACTCCTCCCTCGATCTCAGCCTGGACATCTCCTACAGCTATTATTAAAGTAGGCACAAAGGGACTCATGACTGATGACACGTTTGACTCCTCGCTCGGTCTCAGCCTGGACATCTCCTACAGTTATTATTAAAGTAGGAAAACAAGCAGACCAAAAACTAGATTATGCCAAGAACAAATAATAGAAGCTAAAACATCCAGTCCTGGTCTTCTTGTGATGTCATGGCTATACGCTCAGCCCCCCTCAGAATTGGAAATGTGGTGGAGGTATACACACAACTGAATTTACTTTATTTTTTTTGGGGGGGGGGAGTGTTCACCCTTTATCCTAAATCTTAGCAAACAGCTGGGCATAGAGGAATGCAGAGAGTATTGATGAAGGGATACAAAACATGTACCAGAAACATCAAGAGATAATACAGTTGTCCTCAATTTACAGCCAGCTGTTTGGCAACCAAAGTTATGATAGATTGCCTCTCAAAAGGTGCTTACAACCCGGTGCTGATGTTCTGACATCTGTCCCCTCACAATCACATGAGTGCATTTTGGGTACTTGGCAACTGGCCAGCTGAACACTGGGCTGCATTTATACAATACAATAGTAGAGTTGGAAGGGACCTTGGAGGTCTTCTAGTCCAACCCCTTGCCTAGGCAGGAAACCCTATGCCGTTTCAGACAAATAGCTATCCAACATCTTCTTAAAGACTTCCAGTGTTGGGGCATTCACAACTTCTGGAGGCAACTTCTGTTCCACTGATTAATTGTTCTAACTGTCAGGAAGTTTCTCCTCAGTTCTAAGTTGCTTCTCTCCTTGATTAGTTTCCACCCATTGCTTCTTGTTCTGTCCTCAGGTGCCTTGGAGAATAGCTTGACTCCCTCTTCTTTGTGGCAACCCCTGAGATATTGGAACACTGCTATCATGTCTCCCCTAGTCCTTCTTTCTCTTAAGCTAGACATACCTAGTTCCTGCAACCGTTCTTCATATGTTTTAGTCTCCAGTCTCCTAATCCTCTTTGTTGCTTTTCTCTGCACTCTTTCTAGAGTCTCCACATCTTTTTTACATCGTGGCGACCAGAACTGAATGCAGTATTCCAAGTGTGGCCTTACCAAGGCCTTATAAAGTGGTTATGCCTGTTTGCGGTGTCCTGTGGCCTCTATGACTTTTTAAAATGTATATAAAGAATGGTATCGTCTCCTTCTAGGTCGATGCATCAGAGAGAAGCATGCAGATTTTAAAATTGGCACCTTTAAGATGTGTGGACTTCAACTCCCCAAATCCTCTTTTTGAATTCTGGAAATTCAAATTGAAGTCCATGCATCTTAAAGTTAGCAAGTTTGAGAAACACTGATGTAAAAAGTTTAAGCAGCTAAAATTCACCCAACATGGTGAACTACATACTTTCATAATTTTAAGCCTGCGTGGTCTTAGGATCTCTAAGAATTTGAGGGACCTCTAAAACTTTTAAGAATTAACACCCCTATAAAAGCACATTTCCCAAAACATATCCCAGATCTCCTGCAGAGTCTAAAGGAGGAATAAGGGGGGGCTTATCTGCCGAACAACTATAGGTAAAAAGTGGATGGTTTAGTAAGACTGTTGTTTGGACCCCTTCTAGGAGGAAATCAATCAGTTATCTGCAGGAATGGAGCCACTCAACTTCCTTACAACACCAGGCAACAGGAGCACACCTACTACAGTCCCCAAAGGCCTGGACCAGGTCCCCCCGCCACGGCACCTCCGAGACAAAATATGGCACGGCGGCCAAAGGCCAGGGTACCCCCAGATCAAAACATGGAGTTCCTCAGTGTCCCTGACCAGGGCATGGCTGGGTACGTACTACTTTGTTTTTTTTTTAAAAAAGCTAAAGATTTCCACTGTCCAGTGGTGTCCAACTCTAGAGATTGGTTGCCCGTCTCCGTTTCCTCGGAATGGGACAACTCGCCACGGCCAACTTCCTGCAGAACAACTCGCCACGGCTGACTCACCGTGGGGCAGCTTGCTATGAGACAATGTAACAGTTCTACTTAATTATTTAGAGTAAATAAAACACGTTTTCATTTTTGCCATTCACATTTTATTCTGCCCCTCCTTTTGGATCCTTTCTTTAATTATTCTATTCCACTATTTCTTTGATATTAGTGTAATTCTTGTCCCGCAGGGAGTTGTCCTGCAGTGAGTTGGTTGCGGGAGCATCTGTTCAGCCCCCAGCTTGCGTGCCTCCCAGCCTCACCATGCTCTGCCCCAGCTCTCCCTGCAGGACCAGGGTGCCGCTGCCACCGCCGGAGCACTCTGAGCAAAACCAGCTTCCAAACTCCGGAGATCCGCTGCAGAGTCTTCTGGCAGCGGCCGCTCTGGGACTATGCTCTATGGTTGTGGGCCGGCTGCCAGAGACTCTCTGTCCCACCAGAGTCTTCCAACAGCCAGCCTACAACCATAGAGCGTTGTTGGGGACGTAGCTGGGGGTGGAACAAGCGCTTGCGTAACGTCCCTTTCCAGCCGGGCAGAGCGCCTTTGGGATATTATTGGGTCAATGAGTGGCACTCTGCCTGTTAGAAGGGGGGGTTGCTGGGCGGCTGTTCATGAGCGTGGTCACCGCATGGGTGCTGTGTTGCGCTGTCACAACAGCCGTTTGCCCCTGAGGCTGTGCCTGGCTCTTTGGGTGCCCATTCGCAAGAGAGCAGCCACCCAGCAACCACAAACCAATAAGCCCCCACCCCGGATAATAAGGCCCAGGCAACATTTGGGGAGTCAAAAGAAAATAAGACCCTGTCTTACTTTTGGGGAAACATGGTACCTTGGGGAAAGAAACCTTAAAATATTGATAGAATGTAGCTCAGGGTTGAACTAGAGAATAATTGGTGCTCTCTGAGCTTGGGTATTTGCTTACAGATGCTTCATTACCCAATTAGATGATCTCATCAGTGTACTGATTTCAGAATATTCATGAACCGGCAGAGACATGGTAACAAGGTCAGCCAATGAATAAGGCTTAGTAACATGGTCAGCCAGTGGGAGCTGAAACCGTTTGGAGCCTGGGTGTGACTTTGCTCTGAAGTGAAACTAAAAGAAACTCATTCTCTATATAGCCTGCCTGTGTTTGAACTTGCTTACAATCTCTCCTCTCTACCACGTTGGAAGAATCTGCTGTTGGTATTGTACATTTAGCCATGTGTTATTATGTATATAAAGAAGTTAAATGAATCCTGCTGAATCAGTTCTCTGTGTGTGCTTTCTGAATTTTATTTTTGCAACAAACTCTGACAACTGATGATATTAGCAAGTCAGGTGATGAAATCTTTGCTAGCATCAGGGACTCCAAAAAGCCTTAAAATAGTCACAACGGCTGTGGTTGTTGCATCTGAACCCCAAAATATTTGTGATCCAACCTTGCTGGTCTGAGACAGAGCAATACACCAACTAAGCTTGGATGATATGTTGGGTAACTTGTTCACTTTTCTTTCCAACGTATCAGGACACAAAGGAAAAGAAGCATTAGCCAAAGGCCACCTCCTGCTGCAGGAAGACCCAAACCACAACCCAAGATTTCCGGACCACGTTGTCGGGCTTTGTACCGGTATCTTAGCCAGGATGTGGACGAACTGAGTTTCAATGTGGGCGATATCATAGATCTCTTGATGGAAGGTAAGGGAACTTCGCTCTGGCCCAGTTGTCGTACCACACCAATCGTTTTATTGTGAGCAGGGAAATGGAAATCCCCACACTTGCGGCTGGGAAATATCGTAAGTGGGAATCCAGGACTTTCTGTTAAGCTTAACATGGGAATGGTTTAAGGTGCGAGTAGTTGCAAAGTTAGTGGGGCGCGAAGGCTCAGCGGTTAAAGATGCTCAATTTGTCAGCTGGAAATCAGATAGCCCAGATTCAAGACCCAAGCACCGTGCGACGGAGTGAGCTCCCATTACTTACCTCAGCTCCTACCAATCTAGCAGTTCAAAAGCATGCAACTGCAAGTAGATAAATAGGTATCACTTTGGTGGGAAGATAACAGTGCTCTGTGCGCCTCGACGTATAGTCCTGCTGGCCACATGACCACGGAAGTGTCTTTGGACAACGCTGGTTCCCTTGGCTTAAAAATGGACATGAACATCGTCCCCTAGACGATGGACAGGGGGAACTTTTACCTTTTATTTGCAAATTTAGTGGGGTGAATATGTCTGCATAGATTTGTGGAGGGATGAAAATTCTGCAGAGACACAACATTCTTTGGTGGGATTTATCTATCTGGGTTGCATACAGAAACATTTTAAGTACAGCTAGTTCTTGATGTATAGGGATGCGATGGCTCAATGTAAGACACCGAGCTTGTCGATCAGAAACATCGGCAGTTTGGCGATTTAAATCCCTAGGTGGAAGGTAACAGCGTTCCATGCTCCTTCGGCGTTTAGTCATGCCGGCCACATGACCATGGAGACGTCTTCGGCTTTGAAACGGAGATAAGCACTGCCCCCTAGAGTTGGGAACGACTAGCACATATGTGCGGAGGGAAACCTTTATCTTTATTTCTTGATTTATAACCACAACTGAGGCCAGAGTTTCTGTTGTTAAGCAACACATTTGGTAAATTAGTTGTGGTCCATTTTATGACTTTTTTTTTGCCACAGTTGTTAAATAAATCACTGCAGTTATTAAGTGAATCCCATGGTTGCTAAGCAAATCCAACTTCCCCCATTGTCTTTGCTTGTCAAAAGCCAGTTGGGAAGGTTTGCAGATCAGTGGTGAGATTCAATTTTTTTTACTATAGGTTTTGTGGGTGTGGCTTGGTGGGCGTGGCGGGGGAAGGTTACTGCAAAATCCCCATTCCCTCCCGATCAGCTGGGTCTTGGGAGGCAGAGAATAGATGGGGCGGGGCCAGCCAGAGGTGGTATTTACCAGTTCTCCGAACTACTCAAAATTTCCACTACCGGTTCTCCAAAACTGGTCAGAACCTAATAAATACCACCTCTTTTGCAGATGGTGATCTCATGATTCCAGGCTGCTGCAACTATTGTAAATACAGGTAGTCCCCGATTTACAACAGTTCATTTAGTGACTGTTCGAAGTGACAACGGCGCTGAAAAAAAGTTGACTTATGACCATTTTTCACACTGATGACCATTGCATCATCCCCATGGTCACATTATTTACATTCGGATGCTTAGACAACTGGTTCATACTTATGATGGTCACAGTGACTCCCCGGGTCATGGGATCCCCCTTTGAGAACTTCCGACAAACAGTCAATGGGGAAGCCAGATCCATTTAACAACTGTTAACAACTACAGTGATCCACTTAACGAATATGGCAAGAAAATGTGTAAAATGGGCCAAAACAAATGGAACAAATTTCTTACTTGGCAACATAAATCTGGGGCTCAACTGTGGTCATAGGCCGAGGACTGCTATGCATGCTGGTTGCCAAGCCACCAAAGTTTGAGCATGTGACCCTGGGGATGCTACATCAGTTGTGAGTGTGAGGATGTTATAAGTGACTTTTTTCAGTTTCATTATAACGTTATAACCTGTATAAAAGTTTCCTCCCAAACTCTGAAATTCATAGCACCGGAAGCTTTTAAAGAACAGGACATTTCTTTTCAAGATCTCAAGTCTTCCACAGATGCTCAACTTCAAGAAATGGCAAAAGCACTTAGGCTTATATACCGCTTCATAGTGCTTTTACAGCCCTCTCTAAGCAGTTTACAGAGTCAGCCTATTTCCCCCCCAACAATCTGGGTCCTCATTTCACACACTTCGTAAGGATGGAAGGCTGAGTCAATCTTGAGCCTAGTGGGATTCAAACTGCCAAATTGCAGGCAGCCGGCAGTCAGCAGAAGTAGCCTGCAATACTGCACTCTAACCACTGCGCCACCGTGGCTCTTCTACTCTAAATGTAGCTTTTTGTTTTCGGTTTTATAGATAGCTGTGGATGGTGGAAGGGTCGTCTCCATGGCCGAGAAGGACTTTTTCCTGGGAATTACGTAGAGAAGATCTGAACAGAAAGAGCAATCTGAAACAGGAAGTAAGAGGCAAGATAGGAACGGGTAAATGAGCCATTTCACGGAGGCAAGTCGGGCTAAGCACCAAGAAACTCTTGCCTAGATGTTTCTAAATGGCTTTTTTTCAAAACAGCAACCTTGTTGTTTAAGAACCTCAGTGAAGAGAATAGACCAGGTACCTTTCCTGTATGATTTTTATAAGGTGCTCAGATGCTATTTAAGAAAAGCGTTGAGGATGTAGAAGTATTTTAAATAATTAGCCGGGAACTGAACGCAGGTGGGAGGTACTGCTTGCTGGGTCTGGACAGCTGATGCAATCTTGTTGGGGGCATTACAGATAATAAAATGCCAAATTTTAAAACACAAGGATTCCACTTGTCTTCTTTGGTTTCTCAATATGGCACTTATTAAATGTTAGAGCTTTTGTTTATTGCGAAGGCTGATAAAGTCAGCTTTATGAAGGGGCATCCAGATGAATTGAATAATTTGCAATACTGTTGCTGATAGGAGGTATTAAACTGAAGCAATTCTATTAAATGTCTTTCTTCGTTTCCATTATTTCATCCCATGAGTTTAATGTCCTTTTTTTTTTCAAAAGTTGCCTCCTGGGAAAATAAATTCAAGCCCAAATAAAAAATGTCATACACAACACAGACACACTCACTTCCACAAGCCTTTAGAGGGTAGATTAATACATGTCTTAATATATTTAAAAATAGTAATGCAATTAAGTCAGTGCAGAGGAGGAATTCAACCACTGGAGACTTGTTGCATCCCAAATTGTGCATCTAACTTTCCTGTCTCTATAGAATCATCCTCCGAGCTGGCATGCATGTTCCTGATATTGGCAGGCTTGAGGCCCTATCCCCACCCCCCCATGGGATAGGGCCTCAAGCCTGCCAGACACATTTTTCACCACAAGAGGGTGAGAATCTGGGTGCATCTTATACACTGAATACAGCATTTTGGCATCACAAAACCCCGCCCCTTTCATAAAAATGGATGTGCATAGGCTTTGGAAGGCCTACAAAGTGCTCTTGTGTGCTGGGGAGGGCAAAAACGAGCAAGAAACTGGCCATTTCTTCCTCGTTTTTGCCCCCCGCCCCCCGTCCCCCAGGAGCACTCTACAACCCTCCCAAAACCTATGCACGCCTGTTTTTTTGCAAAAAAAGGGGGCTGTTTTTTGCTCGTTTTTACCCCCCTCCCCCAGGACCACTTTGGAAGCCTCTCAAACTCTCTGCATGCCACGTTTTTCACAAAAAAATGAGGCGTGCACAGGGTTTGTGAGATTTGCAGAGTACAAAAACTTTTTAAAAAATTTCCTCTTCAAAATCTTGGTGCGTCTTGTACTCCGAAAAATACGGTATATTTTAACCTGCAGCTATGGACCAGGCTAGTTAGGAGTAACTAGATTTTAGTACAAATGAAAGATAACAATCCAAGGATTACGTAGCAATTTGTGCCAATTCCTTTCTAAAATGAAAAGGTTTTGAAACAGTAAAACCAGCAGTAAAGTAAAATATAAACTTTTATTTAGAATTAAAGCGAATACTTCAGTATCACAAACACACAATATTAAACTTCCAAGAAATATACTGCTAATTTGGAGTGAGCATTTATTTTTGCACAATTACAACATGCGGACAAGTCCAGGGGAAAAAAAGAGAAAAGATGACAACAGTTGGAAATTTTCAACATCTTTCCCACCACCAGAGCAGCTGTCACAATAATTCGTACAAAGAGCAAGTCATTTTATGTGTGTGCATGTATGCTGATGCATAAGATGTTGACAAAATTCCTACAGACATCTTTGACAAGGAACAAGCTCTAAAAGGCAAACACTGCAATCTAGTCTTCTTCAGAAGAATCTCGTTCAAAGGTGTACACCATAAAGCAAGCGTCAGGTCTCTTGGGGACAAGGGGATGACCTGGTCTCACAATCTCAAAGCCCAGGAAGCTGAAGGTACGGAGCAGCGAAGCTACGCGGGGAAAACAAGAGGTTTAGTACAAATTCCAAGGCTAACACGCGAGCAAACTCACCACCCATTCCACTACCCTCTTAGGCATGCAGCCTCTGCTCACCCTGGCACCATCCCAGTCTTCCTTACCTCGGTCATCTCTGTTCTTGTGGAAACAAATGAACACATGCTCTACTTGAAGCTGCTCTTCCGCAAACTCAAGAAGAACTGCAAAACTAAAGAGAGGAAGAGAGTGAGGCACTTTCCCACCCCCTCAGAGGTATTTCAAAAGTATGGTTTTTATCTAGCGGAAGATCCGTGATAGGAGAAAGGTTAAAAGATAAAAAAGAACATTGTATATTAGGAAATCAATTACCACCTACCATATATACTCACAGATAAGCCAAGAATTTTAAGCTCCCAAATGCAGCTGGAAAAAACTGGCTCATTTGTGAACTAGAGCTCAGATCATGGCCTTAATATTGGCTAGTTGTATAAATGATAAGTTATTAGCTATAGTTTTAAGAGTAGTTACAATGTGAAGGTAAGCTTGTGTATGTGGTGATGCATTTTTCATTCTATTTTGCTCAAATTTTTGAGGGCTGTCTTATGTGCTGTTGCCAGAGGTGGTATTCAGCCGGTTTGGACTGGTTCACCCACACCGGTAGTGAAAATCGCAGGTGGACCCACCCCGGCTCTATGCCGTCCTATTTAGGCACATTTTTGAGGCCAGGTGTCTGTGCAGAAGGCACATGCGCAAGCAAAGTGCCTGCACAGGCACATATGTGGAAAGGGTGCGTGTGTGTGAGGAGTGGGAGCGGGCGCACACAGCAAACCAGTGGTAACAAAATGTGAAACTCACCACTGGCTGCTCTGTAAGTTTATGTGATTTTTGCTCTATAATCCTGGGGCCAATTTTAAGTTTCATGCTCTTTTAGCTTTACACATGATTACAAAGCAAAAAGCACCTGCTCAAACACCAACAGCAAAACACACTTTCAAATGCAGTTGGTGAAAAATAGTTTTCAGAATTCAAAAGCATCATTCTCTCGTGCTCCTGAACACCACAGGGCACTGATCATTTATTCAATACTGTTTCAGTTAAATAGGACAAATAGTATCACCCGACAGCGAGTTTCACTAATTAATTTTCAAATCTATCGAGATCTAAAGTTTGACCTCCTTCACAAATATCTTCTAGAGCAGTGTTTCTCAACCTTGGCAACTTGAAGATGTCTGGACTTCAACTCCCAGAATTCCCCAGCCAGCAAATGCTGGCTGGGGGATTCTGGGAGTTGAAGTCCAGACACCTTCAAGTTGCCAAGGTTGAGAAACACTGTTCTAGAGTCATGAAATGTGATCATGGAAAAGTATGAACTGAATACAAAAAAACAGGAAGCATTTGACCTGGGCACGAACACAGCTGCAAGCATTAATACCAAGAACATAGCATTTTGCAGCTGTGGATCCACAACTACATTACTTGAGATTATGAAATGTGCTGTTGACCTCTTAACAGTAACAGCTCTATTTCATAATGTTGAATATTTCAAAGTCAGCTATTTTGCTTTACCTGTCTTTGCTCCCCTCCGGCAAAGAACCATTGGGAAGTTCGATATACAAATTGCTGTTATTCAACACAGTTCTCCAACTGATGTGTTTGGCATCCGTCAGCCTGGATTGGATGTTCAGGATTCTTGTCCTGTTACTTGATGTTATTTCCTCTGTTACATTCAGCCGATTATCCTAGGAAAGCAAGGCAGAATTTAGATTTATTTGTAGATCTCCTGAACCCTAAGCATATTGATCGAACAATGCACTCCACATTTTTCAACAGCACAAGATTTGTTCCTTACTTGCCAGGCCCAATATTCAGATAGGTACAAATCTGTGTAATTGCTCTTAATAGCTAATCCAGAAACCACCCTCTTCCAATTCCTTTACACGTCTCAAGCCCTCCACAATTCAAACTGTATCAATCTCCATTTATAAAGAGGTGATGTACTTACAGAATAAAATAAGTTAGCTGAAAGATTGTGATCCCTCCGACTATTCCCTCGCCCACCTGGGATCTTCAGGGGTGGGTGAGGGACATCAGGAGCACCACCGAGGCCCTGGACCCAGGTTACTACAGCAACTGAAAGACACCCTGGAACTGAGAGGAAGACAGAAACATTATTGAGGTCAATATTCAAGGGCAGACTAAAAAAATTTTTAATGATCAAATATGGTGAAAAATAGCCCATTACACCCAGCCAGCAAGAAGTTATAAGCCAGGACACTTAGAAAGCCTAAAGTTGGAGATGTCTAGATAATCCCATCAGCAAACAGAGATGAAATTCCCTATCATTCCTCCTCTGTTTCCAGTGGCTGACATGGAACATCTAACTTCCAGGAACTGCACAGCTGTCCCCAGAATCACACCTGGATATATATCAAGTGGGGCAGACTTCAGTGCAAAGTCTCTTCTTAGTTTTGGTAGATCTGATAAGCACAGAACCTTTACGTGTTGCAATGCAACATTTACATTACATAATCGTTATATTCAGAGACTGTGGTAAAAAAAAAAAAAAGAACGGCAAATCTACATTTAGATTACAGTAACACATTCTAATAGCTTTTGAAAATGATGTAGAAAACTACAACTGGTAGAAATGTAGCAACTGGGACGCTAGCAAGCAAGAATAGTATTGCAATGTAACATTTATCCTCCAGTTGATTGCTGACAAGTCTGAATCCAATTCAAAGCGCTGGGTTTGAGCTGTAAGGCTCCATGGCTTCAGAGACCAGTTAATGTAAGTGGAATCTATCTAACCTAAGTGCACATTTAGACGGAGGAGTTTAGTAGGGTTCCATTTTGCAACAAGTAGGCATGAACCCAAAGATAGCTGTTATGGTTGCCCCATTATGGAATGTATCAGCGCCACAAGGGGTAAAGACAGTATTATTTAATAAAGCTTTGGGGGAAATGGTTGGTGGTATCCTGATTTCTCAGTGACCAGGTGAGGGTTTTTTGGTTTTTGTTATGTAGTTTTGGATTGGTGTTCTATTTTATTATTTTAAATAACCAGAAATGATCTGAGCTGGCCAATATAGAAGTTGTTAGTAAATACATTTTGCCTCAAAATCAGATCATAATAACTAAGAAAAAGAACAATTTCCTGCAAACATATAATTCCAGACTTAAAAGTCCCATCCGAACAGTTCCACTACACGTTAACAGTTGCTTCAGTCTAGTAGTCTTTGCTTGCTTGTTCTTAGGTTGTAGGTTAAGCGCTGCCACTTGGAAGTAAAACATTCTTAGGAATTTATAGAATTTATAGCTTCTAAGTTAGAAAAATCAGATGCTTCCTTTAGGACCCTAATTGCTACCATAGTACAAAAAACTTCCATTCTTTCTTAGGTAGGTTGGCAACCTATCAGATGCTCCATCGTTTTCATTTAAATGGAGAAATAAAGGTATTTTTAAAAATGTCTGGGTCTGCTCCAATTATATTCTGTAAGGATTCTGTACGGTAGTTCAATTACGCAACTTAAACAGAAAGAATCCCGTACAGTACAGCGTTTGTTTGCAGAGGTGATTTTGTGTCTCAGCACCCAACTTAACTGAAAGCACTTATTTTGCCTTTAACACCAACCACAGCAACTGCTGTTCCTGCTGGCCCCTCCCTCTGCACCATCCTTCATTCTGCAAGCTCACTGGGGTTGCGTCACCACAGCAGATGCAGCAGATCAAGGTCTCCCTCGGGGAAATTCTCATAACCATCCTGCCAGCAGCCATTTGCAAAACAGAAGGGGGAAAAATCCACCATTTTGAACACCCTTTAAAAATCCTGAAATCTTTTAGCACTAGGCATCCAATTAGCATTCCTAAAATAAACGCTTTTAACAGACTGATTTTTCTGCCATATATAGCAGGGGGTTTTCCAAAAAAAGAAAAAAGAAAATGCAAAACAAATATGTTGGTTCACCTTCCAATCAAGAACCCCTTTCTTGCACCTTGCACACAACTGAGGTTTTTGCTATGTGCTAGATTTTTTTAATGAACGTGCAGTAGGCCATGGCAAAGCAAATTTCACCCTGCACTGGTTGAGTAAATGTTAAAACACGGTTTTAGGGTGCACTCACAATAATTTAAGGTTTCCTGCTTTGTATGTATTTTGACGACTGCTTTTAAATTTTAAATTGGGATTTTATTTTGAAGGGTAGTGCACATACTTTAGCAATTAAATAATCAATGAATCCCAAAAGAATAGCTTCAGAAAAATTAGGCATTAAGCTTTAACACTGCTACTCTTGCAATATGAAACAGCATTTTACTCCGTCATACGGGTAGCTTGAACTACCTGCTGGCTAATGGAATCCTAAAAAAAATGCTGAACTAGCTGGACCTTGCTTTAAATTAGAGCTTAATTTCTCAAAAATCCTGAATTCATTCTTTTGTTTCCAAAATGTTAACATACATGGGTGAACAAAAAAATTATGGTAGGGGAACTGTCTTATGCAAGATAGATTCAGGCCAACCCTACTTTCTAATCATTATCTTCCATACTCAAAAGCTGTATTGTGTCTGAGGCCATTTCAATAGCTCTGAATCAAAGTTTTTCATGGGATACATTATGCCTTCACTGGGTATTTCATCTGATATCTATTCTCCACAAAAACTAAGCCAAATGGAGTGCTCATAAACACCATTCAACTAAGTATACCAGCCCCATTCTCCATTATGTGGGAAATGTTTATGAATAAAACAGCCTGGTTTGCATACTTTGAAGAATGATTCTTTTTCTTGCTTTGTTTCAATCTAACTAAGAGTGCATGTAGAGAAATGGCAGGTAGTTCTTGCTGAAGCACTTAAGCCATGTATTTTAAAAAAAAAAACTTGCTAAACATATCCTTAAGATCTCATACATTGAAATCTCAAAAGATAGTGGCCATTCATTTCAGTCTGCCTGTCTAAGGTTCTGTTGGCACCATTATTTTACGTGCTGTAGCATTAATCAACGCTGCCAATGCCAGGTCTAGAGAATAAGGCCCAGCTAGTTCTTGGGAGAAATATCAGCATCATTCGTCTACTGCAAATCCAACAGGCAGAAACTACACTAAATGGCATTTGATCAGATTTAAAAAGGCAATTCAGACCTGGCTAGTGGGGATGCTAATTCAATTATTTACTTTTATCACAGTACATAATTCAACTATCTGCTAAAGACAATTCACTTTAGAGTTCTCTCAAGATCATCTTACATAGACTCACAAAGGGAAAAAACAACTTTCATTCACAATGTTTCCCTTATTCCATCATGTACAACTGAGAATGATAAAGGTAGAACAGAGAAAGGAAATTTTTAGATGAAGTGCATAAAGTTGAAACAGGCTCTATTTTAATGCAACAATTCCCCAACCACAGGAAGCTCTGGATGTTGGCCTATATATATATCCCATTATTCACAATTATTGATCATGATGGCTGAGGATTATACATAATTCATTATCTGGGGGCCAAGATGTGGAATTCTGTGAATGGTGTTATATCAAGAGGCCAGCCTCTTTTTATACCTTATGCAAAACCTCCTTGGCTCATCAAAGGAATTTCCTTATTACAGTGAAGATCTTCTCATATCAGGAAAAAAAAGTGCGCACAAAGCAAAAAAACTAAGCTTATCTCAACCAACAATTACAGTCTCAGCTAGTCTGGTTCAGCTGAGCAGACACTGCAAGCGACCTTTGTCTTGGTTAGGTGATCCCCATTTCCACATCGCTGGGTTTTCCTTGAAGCAGCTTTTTTCCTGACCGCATAGCACTAATGAAATACTGTGAACTTGACTTAAGTTCACCGTTCGTACCAAGCCATAATATGCAGTTTGGTTTGACACAGTAGTGTACTGAATGAAGCCCTCTAGTTGTGGCTAAAAATTGCTTAGCATATATGAATCCAAATTCAGAAAACATTAAAAAAAGTATCAGTTAGAGCTGGAAGAATTATTCATAGGCAGATCAATTACTGAAGAAAATTCTGTGCCATACAGCCATTCACAAATGTTTTTTCCCCCAATGGGGGAATGATGTAAAGTAAGTGAAGCCATATTGTATATACAGGGATGGCTGGAAATTACTTTATTTGACTCTTTCTGGAGTGTGAACAATTTCTTGTTTAATTCTATAGTTCATATTACAGCAAAGTTTTGCGGTTTCCTTCTTCAAAACAACTGTGGGAAACCAAAACATTTTCCCTGTAACCATTATTATGACTCTCAGGGGCCACTGTTAGTTTCTGTTTCTAACTGCAAAGCTGATCAGCCTAATGCCACCCATTTTGCAAGCAAAGGCACATCTGCTAAAGATAAATTCAAATTTAAACAAACTGCTTGCCTATAACATTTCAGGATACTTCTAGCTATAAATTCAAACAGCTTTTCTCTTACGCAGATACTCTCTAAACGAGTTTATGTACAATTCGTATTGCCAAGGAAGCACTGTCAGATTTGGAAAGTATACAATAAAACATATACACTTCTCCCATCCTTATTCTATTGAACAGTGCAAGTCTGCTATGTGAAAATCTGAATGCAAGAAAAGCCTGCAATCAAGTGTTTTCTATCTTACAATGGATCAACTGTACCCTGCTGTTACTTCTCAGCAGTTCCATTACAGTGCCCACAATTCATCTAAAGGGGAGCAGATTGGATGGATGCATAGGAGGACATTTGGGGAGGGAAAGGTACAGTTTTTCATCTAGAAATAAAACAAGATAACTCCCTTTCTAATAAAACCTTTATTTTTTGAAAGGCAAGATCTGAAGCAGGAAACGCCCACATGAAAATGATCTGCATATCTATATACATGTGTACTTAGGAATACCTTCTGTCATCTTGTTGCTGCATACTAGCTGGGAGAAAGGAAAGATTCTTCCCCTCTATGAAGATAGGACTTATTTCATGTACAACAGGGAAGGTGGACATACAGCAAAACATTGGGGGGGGGGGGCATCTATTCAGGCTTGAAAAGATACACATTTCCTACTACTTGATTGTTGGACCTTCTTCATATATGTTAATGCTCAGCACCCAACAGATTGTGGAACTGAGAAAACGGTAATAACTTGTTTATAATACACATACACTTTCACATAACAGACATCACCTCAAATAAGACCTTTTCCCCCTAAGCAATGGATATTATATGAATAGGTTACAGAGGATCTTTCCCAGGAACTATGAAATAAGGAACAAGCTTTTTTTACTATTAAGAGAGTAGACAAGACAGCAACTAATTTTATCAATAAAGGCCTGCTATCTTCCAATTCTCTCTCCTGAAATATATATCTAAAATTTCTCTACTTTATGCAACTGGAAGAAAAGGAAGCCAGACCCCCCTCCCCCCCCCCAAAAAAGCTTTATGGCTTCAATACAATTTTGCTTCATCCTTGCTTTATTGATGGAATTGCACATACTTTTTAATTGGGTAAAATGAGTCATTCTTTCTCTTCAATGAGGGACTGATCAGGACTTTTTCATTTTCTTTTCTCCTTAAAACCCAAATAATAATTAGGCAGCGAGCCAGTTCTATACTGAAGAGTAGGTAGCAACCAGGGTAGAAATAGAGACACTTGAGTTTTAGTCCCACCTTAAGTACAAGACCAGGAGGTGATCTTGGGCCAGGTCTCTCACAGACTTAGGAAGGAAGAATAAGCAAACCACTTCTGAAAAAAAACCTTGCTAAGGAAACAGGCAAGTTACCAGCAGGGGACTAGACTGGAAGGCGGGCACATCCAGTAATAAGGCCTCCACCAGCCTAGACCCTATTTAGGGAAGAAGAGGGAAAGTAAAACACTTTCCGTTGATATCTATTCTATCTATCATCTATCTTATATCTAGCTATTTAGCTATCTCTATTCCATTTATCTATTATCTTATATCTAGCTATTTAGCTATCTCTATTCTATCTATTATCTATCATAGAGAGAGGGGGCGGTCTAGAAATTTAATAAATTATTATTATTATTATTATTATTATTATTATTATTATTATTATTATTATTATTATTATTATATCTAGCTATTTAGCTATCTATTCTATTTATCTAGCTATTATCTATCTTATATCTAGCTATTTAGCTATCTCTATTCTATTATCTATCTTATATCTTATCATCTATGTTATATCTAACTATCTCTATTCTACCTACCTACCTATCCAATCTCTATCTAATCGATTCCCTCTTACTACTCTTCTGTTCTGGTCGGAAAGTAGCTAATAAAAAGCGCACAGCTAGCAGGAAGTATGGAGTTCCTATATAGAAAACCTTTTAAGAAGCGCAACTCTCGGTTCTCTTTTCTTTCCTTCCCCTTTTTTATGCCAGTTTCGGCTGCAAAGAAGGAAAGGGGCTTTCGGGCCCGTCCTGTTCCCACGAGCCGTTTCTGGAAGCTCTTCAAAACGAGGCCTAGGGCAGCAAGGCTTAAGGAACACAGGCAACTGGACGCCAATCCCACTAGCCTCCCCTTGTAAGGCTAAGGGAAACCAGATGGAGGAGGATCGCAGGAGACGCGCATCTCTCCTCCACACGAGGTAGGGTTTTTTTGGGGAGAACCGAGTCCTGGTGGTGAAGCGGGGACAACCCGGCGATCTCGGTTTCCGAAGGCTCACTCTTCCCCCTCACCCCACGCGTTGCTAGGAGAAAGGGGGCGTGGTCCCGCCGGCTCCGCCCCCTCCCCTCGTGCCTGGGCGGGGCTCGCAGGGCGAGGCCGCGGAACTAGGCCGCGGAGCGTGAGGCGTTATTTTGGCCGTTTGTTTTTGCTTTTTTGTTTCTCCTCTCCTCTCACCTCCTCAAAGCGGCGTTGGTGGGCAGGGTAGGCATGGTGACGATACTGGTCTTTTTATTTCCTTCCTTCTCGCGGGCAAAGCAATGACTGTTGAGGATCCGCTGCAGGGAGGATTTCACCATCCGGGCCGCCCCCTGATCGCCGAACCCCCGGTCGGGTCTTTGCCCTTTTCTCCTCCTCCTTCCAGCCCCCTCCTTCTCGGCTACCCCTTGGCAAGGATTTCCTTCGTTCTCCTCTCTTCGGCAGCACAAAATGGCGGGCGGCGGAGGACGGCCAACTGCCTTTATATGGCAGTGGGCGGAGATAGCCCCGCCCATCCGTGGCGTAGGATTGCGTAAGCGGCGCCCACTTGTATTTAACGAAAGCCCGGCCTACTTCCGGTTGCTTAGAGCGGCACCCCTCCCACTTCGAATCTGCTGCCTCGCCAATGCTTTCGTGAAAAATAAGGCCACGCCCCCTCCCCTTACCCTCCCTTTTCTTCTTCTCCACCGTTCGGTCGTGCGGGTCTCTCCTCTGAGGTAAACAGTATTTTCCGACCTCCTCGCCTTTGAGGCGGTGCCAATGGGGAAGAAAGCGTTTGTGATTGGCCGATGGGCCGAGACGAAGAAAATGGTGGGGGAAAGCATTGGTTAAGATGGCGCGTGCGCACTCCCTAGTACATTATTCGTTAGGGGCACAGTAGGCTGATCCAAGTGGAAAGTTTCATTGGCTTAAGGAACGTAGAGTTCGGCACTCCATTGGTTGTGAAAGATGCCATTCTGGAAGGTGACGACGACAAGCGGGGACAAGGTAGCTGAGGAACTTGCGCACGGTCAAGGCTTTAATGGCGGAAGAGTGAAAAGGGGAACCCCAGGGGGCTGTTTATTCTCTATGAACTCTCCCAAAAATATCAAATCTATATGGCCGTCCACCTCACAAAAAGTGACCCTGCAAAAAAAAAAGTATAAAGCAATAAACATGTCTTACCCAAATATATTAAAAAAATTTTAAAGAGCACGTACGAGGAACGGGGCCCCTCAACGTCTCACCGGTCCCCGAGACCCCCAAGCCTGACGACAAAGCCAGGTCTTGAGGGACTTCTGGAAAATAAGAGCTGACCTCACTTTTGGGAGGGGAGACAGACGCCACGGCAGAAAAGGCAGAGGAAATAATATTTTGCAGTCCAGAATACAATAAAAACCCCTTTTTTCAATTTTGCCCCCTCCGACCCTTTCAATAGTCTGCTACGTATACTGCCTTGAGTTCCTGAAGAAATAATTTAGGTATAAATTCCCTAACCTTCCAATCTTTAGTGGCCCCAGGATACAGTTCTTCCTCTAAGCCCTTATATTATAGGATACCCTAAACTGATAATCATAATGATATTTAAATTATCTTGTTATTTTTTAAAGAAATAATTTTTCTTTGAAAATCCTCATGAAGCAGATTCTCCTTTAATTCATAATTATAATGTGAAAATAAAGTGCATCAGAAAAAAGCCATCCATTTTAAGTTTCCTCCTGTTCCATTCAGTATTCATATTAATGAATAATTTAGAAAGAGGGAAAGACTATATTTTTTAATAAATGAAATTTTTGCAAAGCTCCCATACCCGTAGAGATGTTTTGTCAAATAAAATGAATTTCCAAAAGATAAAATCCAATGGCTGTATCTGAATAAGAAATATCGAATGCATCAGTATGGGGCGGAGAGTAAACCATACTCATTATTAATATATATGAAAAAGATCTAGAAGTCTTGGTCAATAACAAGCGGAATGTGAGCAAACAATGTGATGCAACTGTAAAAAGCACAAATGCAATCATCAGCAGAACTAGAGTGCCCAAACCATTAAACATGAATTTATGAAATATAAAGAACCCTACTATGAAACAGCCTCAGGCAATTTGGTAATTGTTCTATTCTTTGTTCCCTAAAAGGAAAATGGACCCGGTGGTAGAAAACATCTTACAAGTCATTGATTCCCCCTAGTAAAACTTGTTTCAGAGAGCATGATAAAAAAGGGGTGGTGTGGATATTTCTGAGATGCTAAAGACATTCTCTGTTCAAAGTCCACAGGGACACCATAGTGTCAGAAAGCGTGGTTCAAGTTTTATACATTTTCCACTTTTCAATAAGGCTTACAATTTACATTTTATTGATTGTATATTGTATTGTATGTATCCTATCCTATCTGTACATTGTCAAAAGTCCTTAGGAATTTGGTAGGCCTATAAGTAAGAATGCATATAATAAAAAAATATACTCTATTTCCCGTAGTCCTTTTTGTATAGGTGATACAGTAATGCTTAATTAGGTTCAGTTTACACAAAATGTGGATCCACAGAACTTCTGATCCCATTTTACATTGAAAAGAAGCATCCTTGGAATGAAAAATAAATAGTTGGATTTTTTTCTCCCATATTTAATTTTGGATCAAAACATTTTCCCTTTTTTGTATTGTAGTCTAATAAAGTCTGCTGCTGAAATCTCAGTTTATGTATTATGTTCACTGAATATAGAGTAATGCTCTCGCAAGGACGTTTTGTGCAATGTACTTTTTTCTTTTCTGGATGCTTCCACCATATTGATGTCTTTTATTCATCCAATCATTCACCAGCTCTGCTGTGCCTAAAGCTTAAGTTGTTCTCACTCTATAGAAATGGTTGCAATGATGTGGCATGGGTGAACATTAAGATAAGCATTCCTTTTGCCTGGAAAAAGAAATATTAAGCTCATTTCATTTCTGCTTTTGTTATATTAACAACATAATATAATACTCTCATATCCTTTCAGCTTTGTTGTATTAATCTACATTTAGGGACAAAGAATTGCATCATACGAGTCTATTATTGCAATTCCAGTTTCAACAGGAAAGGCTGTCAAAACAAACAAATCCCAACGGTATTAAGTATTTATATCTGAGTTACTTTAAACTCAGTTCTATCTTCTTAAAGAACAGCAAACATTGAGGGAATATGTACACAATATCATTTACTAAGGCAAATTATTTCCTCATTACTTATCCAAGCAATGGATCATTTAGTTTAGTGTTTCTATCTCAAAATGGTATATTCATAATCTTAATCATATTTTATTACAACCAAGGCAAGAAGTATTAAACTTCTTTTAGTTGCGCCCCTTCCTGGATCGAGATGTTCTGTGCACAGTCACTCATGCCCTCGTCCTTTCTTGCCTGGACTACTGCAACGCTCTCTACATGGGGCTGCCCTTGAAGAGCACCCAGAGGCTTCAGCTGGTCCAGAATGCGGCCACGTGGGTTGTCATGGGGGTACCTAGGTGCTCCCATGTTACACCCCTTTTAGGTGGCCTGCACTGGTTGCCGGTTGTTTTCCGGGTGCGATTCAAGGTATTAATTATGACCTTTAAAGCGCTCCATGGCTTAGGCCCAGGGTACCTGCGAGACCACCTACTGCCACCAGTAGCCTCCCACCGTCCAGTACGATCCCACAGAGTTGGCCTCCTCAGGGTGCCGTTGGCCAGACAGTGTCGGCTGGCGACCCCCAAGGGGAGAGCCTTCTCTGTGGGAGCGCCTTCCCTCTGGAATGAGCTGCCCCCGGAGCTTCGCATAATCCCTGACCTCCTTCCGACGCGCCCTAAAAAGTTGGCTTTTCCAGCAAGCCAGCCTGGCCTGTTAATTCTATCTAATTTTTTAAATGTTATTGTCATATTAATTGGGTTTGTTTTTTTTGGATATTTATCTAATTTCCTTTTAACGTTTGTGATATGTGTTTTTTTAATGTTGTATGCCGCCCTGAGTCCTTTGGGAGAAGGGCGGCATATAAATCCAATAAAACAAAACAAACAAACAAAACAAACACCAGTACAAGTAGTTAAACAAAATAGTATTACAGATAAGAGATCACCAGAGTGAAAATTGCAGGGGAAGGGGGGGATTGGAACAAGGCAATGGAAAACCACTTCCATACATGTACTCTTCGACTTATGACCACAATTGGAGCCACAATTTCCATTGCTAAGCAAGGTGATTGTTAAGAAGACACCCTTGCTTTTATGACCTTTTTGCCATGCTTGTTAAGTGATTCACATCATTAAGTAATTCCAGCTTCCCCCATTGACTTTGCTTGTTGGAAGCTAGCTAGGAAAGTTGCAAAGGGCAATCTCGTGACCCTGGGTCCTGCAATCATAATAAATACATGCCAGTTGCCAAGCACCCAAATGTTGACCTCTTGACCTTGGGATGCTAGGCTTGTTGCAAGTACCAAACCAATCTTCTCTTTTTCCAGTGTCTCATTGTAAGTTTGAATGATGACTAAACAAATGGTTGTAAGTCAGGGACTTCCTAGACTTGTGTTAACACAGTTAGATTGACATACAGTTGTTGAGCTTGACTGAAGGGAATGTTTACCGTCATATATGAAGGAATATATAAAAACCTTGATTGCTGGATAAGCAATCAAGCATGTATGTTATGTAATATAATGTTAAGTTCCTTCTCAAGGTTTGAAAACATAATCTTATATGCCATCAAGTCATTTTCGGTTGGATTCATGTATTATGCTAACCCATTATTGGTTTAACCGTGGTTTTTTAAAATAAACTACAGTTGGCTGGGCTCACATATGACAAACCATAAATTGCTTGTGCAAAACCTGTGGCCTATGGTTTATGACAAAAAGCAAAGTTTACAAGCCCTGGTGGGCAGGTTCACACCCTAAAGCTAATATAAATAAATATAATAAACTAAGGTAAAATTAAACAAATCACCTTATGACATACCGGTAGTTTGATGTGCAGTCCAACCGATATCTGTGCTAGCTTCTCAGTATCTTTGTAAAATTTCTTTTTTTTTGTATTAAAGTGTGCATCGTTGAGTGGGGGAACATTGCAGGAGGATCTATTTAGCTAAATCCAAACATGGTTGTGATATATTTTTGTTGCTTCAAACTAAACATTTGGGGCATCGAATTATAAAAGAGCACTTTGAATTGAAATTGTTGGGTCAGGAGAGAAAATTCTATGACTCATCAGATGATTGCTGCTACACTGGCTTCAGTTATCAGTCACTTTATTTTTCCTCTAGTTCCTATCTTGCCTTGTTAAAAATAAAATGCTTTGGCTGCAAATTAACCCTGCTACGCCCTGCTGTGCTTGCACTGACTGATGTCCACGGATTCCTGGAGCGTATTAAATCATTTGACTTAAGTTATATAATACAATCTAGATGGGCAGTTTGGCCAGCTCAGTTTTTATCCTTGCATTTTCCCTCTATAGTAGTCGTTTCTATTTTGTGCTGTTATGTATGGCATCAAACAGGTTTTTACCAGCTTCTTTAAAAAAAAAAAGACATGGGGCAAATATCCAAACTACAATTTACTTGCTTTGTTTATTTGGACATTTACATCTCTGTGTATTGCTGTGAGATTCTTGCCTCGTTGTTTAGAACCCCATAAAGAAGCCAAACAAGTTTACAGAACATATAATTGCCTCTGGATTGGCAGGACTTGCTGATTTAAAAAGATTAGTTTGTGTCCAATGTGCTGTGAGAACCCAGTCTGATTAGTTTGGTGTAATTTATGGTTTAAGCACTGAGTTTCTTATGAAGCCATGAGAAAGTGAAGGTTGGTTTTACTTTACTGATTTGAGGAACAAATCTCTGTGACATACGCTAAATCAAGAACCAAGAATGTGAAACTGTAAATATGTGAAGCACTATCTCATCTACCAACACCATTGTGCCTCTCTCAGCATTCCAAAGTGTGTTGTAATACATGGTTTTCCAACTTCTCATAAACTGTAAAGTCCATGGAGAATTACTGGGTGGGAATATCCTAAAAAGATAAATCCATATTTAGTGTATGGAATATTATAGATGGACTAACAATATATATTAACATTTCATCTAGATTAGTAGAACACAATGAAATATAAATGTTAAAAAGATCTATGTTCATATACCAGTGCTTAGGCCAGGGGTGTCAAACTCAAGACCTGCAGGCTGGATCCAGCCCATGGGGTGCTTAAATCTGACCCGTGGGGTCACTCTGGAAACAGTGAAGGATTGGACTGTGGTGCTTCTGCCAGCGAAAACGGAGCTCGGGGGGGGGGCTGTGTGCGGCCCTCCCGGTCTCCATTTTGGCCGCAACAGTTTACCGCAGCCCTCTGCCAGCAAAAATGGAGCTTGGGGAGGCCATTGCAGTCATAAACGGAGCCTCCCTGAGCTCCATTTTCGCTGGCAAAGGGTTGCAGGAGGCCGTCCTAGCAGAAAACGGGGCCTCGAGTGATGTCGAACTACGGGGCGGCGGTTGGCCATGCCCCAGGCTTCCCCGAGGTCAAACACAACTCTGATGCAGCCCTCAATGAAATTGAGTTTGACACCCTTAGTCTAGGCCATTGAAGCACAGCATTATTTATATGAAAGAAAATCAGATACTTGACCGGTTTATGCCCACAGCTTACAACCGGTCATAATGTGACCTACAGTTTGACATGCGACCCCACAGTCACACTTATGGTCACCCATTTATACAGAGAGTCACGGTAGATGCCAGGTGAGATGCGAATCCTATTCAGGATTGTCCATTGCTGATGTGGTAGGCCAAAGCCAGGCATTTTTTTTGTGTGGGATCATTTATATCAGAGGTGGGTTCCAACCAGCTCGGACTGGTTCGGCTGAGTAGGTAGTAACTCGGCCTGTCACGCTCCCGGACTGGTTCTATCGGCAGCGCCCTAGGTGCCGCCATCTTGTTTTTGCTTCTGCGCACGTGCAAAGCGTGTCCCTGAGCGAATCAGCAGTAGAAGAAGCCGGAACTCACCCCTGGTTTATATGTCTTCCTATGATTGGCTGTTCAGTGACCCATTTGGCTTTCCATTGGGATCCAAGAGCCATTATGTTTCCATACTTTTATTAGACAGTAACACAGACATGGCCCTCTTCCAAGAAACACAAATAGAAAACGAAGATAATCCCTATAAAACATATAGAGCAAGGGCAATTATGGTTCTGCTGGTGGATAATGTAGCATCTCCTGATATCGTAGATTCTTGGAATTAAATATTAAATGGGATGTGGTCCAGTTAAACACAGTCCTCGTTATGCATTTAGGAGTGCAAACTCTGTTTTTAACATGAAGTATAGATAGCGATAAGACATAGAAGAGCACACACATCTCTCTCTCCCCCTCCCACAACTGTGTTGTGGTTTGAGGATTAAAGTAGGCCAAGGAAATGCTTTTGCCATCCATTAGTAATGTGATATGGGCAACTATTAAAGCTGTGTTGTTCATTTGAAGTTTTGGAATCGGTCACAGGGGGCTCAGTTAATATTGTTGATGGTCCACAATTTTCTAGGTTATACTAACAGTGTAAGAACAATATAGAGAGTCCATCTTCCCTTAAATTCTCAGCGTGGAGACATACAGATGTTATATTATGTCATGCTCTCCTGGGCAAGAATTTACCTGGTTTCGATACGCATCCTCTTGGAGGTTGGGGGGATTTTTTTCTAATTTTTACAGGGTATATTGTATGTGGTATTTTCAGTTATCTCCTGCTAACCAAGCAGTTGGAAAAGCATGCGAATGCGAGTAGATAAATAGGTACCATTTTGGTGGGAAGATAACAGCATTCCATGCCCCTTGGTGTATAGTCATGCCGGTCACATGACCCCAGAAACATCTTTGGACAACGCCTGGCTCTCTCAGCTAAGAAAGGGAGATAAACACCATCTCCTAGAGCAGTGATGGCGAACCTTTTTTTTTGCTCAGGTGCCAAAAGGTGCCCACACCCATAATACAATGTCCCTCCCCCCACGCATGCATACACAACCCCTCGCGCTGCCCCCCTCCAGCACATGTGGGCAGGCCTCATTGAAGCCTCCAGACTTCTGTTGAGCCAGTTTTTCGCCATCCACAGGCTCCGGAGGCTTTCCTGAAGCCCGGGGAGGGTGAAAACAGCCTTCCCTGGCCCTCCAGAAGGGCGAAAATCAGCCGGCCAGTGTGTGCAAGCGTGCTGAAGCTGGCATAGGGCAACGTGTGCCCTCAGATATGGCTCTGTGTGCCACCTATGGCACGCTTGCCATAGTTCGCCAGCACGATCCTAGAGTCAGACATGAATGGGGCAGGGGAAACCTTTATCTTTAAGAAAAATTTCAGTTGTACTGGCCACCAGGAGGCGCTGTGTCCCCCCCAATGAAGATGGAATTTGGGACACAGCGCCTCCTGGTGGTCAGTTTAACTGGTCAGGTGTGGGATTCTCCAAATTTCAACCTGTAGCATAAAGTCTGCCTGTATCTGAGGAGTGCCAATAAGAGCATAACCAGACAGAGATTTGGGGCATCCCGGGGGCTCTAGGGTACAGCACAATGCCATGCTTCCCCCCCCCCCCGCCCCGATGGTCTTCTGAATGTTCTGGGGCCCTGGATGAAAATGGTAATTCCACAAGGTATCCAGATGAGACCTTCATTCCCTGTTTTAAATCCCTTTCATCTTTTTTTTGTTTTAAATCTCAGCAGGGACAATCTGTTCACCAGAAATACCAGGGACCAAAGAACAATTTGGTTAAAATGTGCATGCTTCTTTGCTTTTGATGTCTGCAGTGATATTAATCATCTCATCACCCCCATCCATGCCTACGCATTTCCTGTTCACTCTTGTATCAGTTGTTGCAAGCATTGCTGGGAGTTTTTCCTTTTTTTTTAAATATACTTGCAGGCGCAATTCTTTTAAAGTGTTTTCTGCAGTAGTTCTGAAATTGCAGAATATTGCCACGTTCATTAGTTGTTGTTTTTTCCTGAATCTTTCCTATACTGTAGCTTTTCACTACTGTACTTTCCTATACTGTAGCTTTTTCAGGAGTAGAAGGAATATTTTCCAGCACAATAGAGCTGTAGGGGATTTACAGCCTTGCTTTCTAGCTTCGTTTGCTGACATTTTTTTTTAAAAAAAAGGCCTGCTGCCTGCTGTTTTTAATAATATGCATTAAGGATTAGAAAGCAGTTTCAGAGAGGAATTTTCAAGCTGTGTTGAATAAATACATGTGTACCCGACTCCTAAGGAACGTCAGCAATGCCAATGTCAGTTTGGAGGAGGAAGGAGACGAATATAAAATAATTATTAATCTTTTGGCAAGCGGTGCCTTTAAGCTGATTTCATAAATCCTATTATTAAATATTTTATTACAAGTTAATTTGTTTTGTTGCAATAAAATATAAGAATGTGGATATTATTATTATAGGAGGACTAGGCAAGAGGGTGCAAGTTGTTAAATTGTTTTGCAATCTGGGATCCCAAGGTTTTGCTGTTGTTAAATATACGAAACAGCTGTTCCCAACTGCAGGTGTATTTAAGGGTGATAACTGGAAAGAGACAGCTGGAGAGGCAGTGAAGAGGGAAACAGCAGTGATGGGCTGCTCTGAGTTCAGGTGATCCTCTAGCGAAGAGTCTGCGTGGTTCGGTGCACCCCCAAATCCCACTCATGGCTGGCCCAGCCCACCCCTCCCCTCTCCTCCCGGGAGTGTCCACACAGCCCGTTTTGGATGCCAGGTAAGTGCAGGGCTCACGCGGAGGCTCAGGAAGGGCGAAAAACGTTTCCGGCCTCCAGGGAGCCTCCGGAGCCCGGGGAGGCAGTTTTCACACTCCCGGAGGATTGAAGAAAGCCCCCAGAGCTCAGGGAGAGCAAAAAACAGGCCTTCCGGAAGGCCGCAAAAGGGTCCATTTCTGGTTTCCGGAGGCCCTCTGGAGCCCGGGGAGGCTGTTTTCGTCCTCCCGGAGGCTGGAGGAAAGTGAAAACGTCCCCCTGCCATGGTGCAGGAGGCAGATTAGGCCACGCCCACCATGGCCACACCTACCCAGCAACCGGGCAGAGAACCTGTTGTTAAAATTTTTGAAGCCCACCCCTAGTAAACAGAACAAATATGTAAAAGGCAGGATGCATATATTGTTGTGATTTGTCTTAAATGTGGACAGGATGTGGTGGGTTTCTTTGTAATAAAGCATTGGAATGAATTCTACATTTCCTGTGCTGCAAATCTGCTATCGAGAAGCAGTGGAAAAGCAACAAATATACAGGTAGTCCTCGACTTACGAACACAATGAGGCCCCAAATTTCTGTTGCTAAGTGAGGCAGTTGTTAACGATTTTCTTGCCACAGTTGTCCATTGAATCACTGTACTTGTTACGTTAGTAACAGGGGTGTTCAGTAAATCTGGCTTCCCCATTGACTTTGCTTGTCAGAGGGTCGCAAAAACGGATCACATGACTCTGGGACACTGCAACCGTCATAAATCTGAGACAGCTGCCAAGCGTCTGAATTTTGATCACATGACCATGGGGATGTTGCAAGGTGGTAAGTGTGATAAATGGTCTCAAGTCGCTTTTTTGCTGTTGTAAGTTTGCACAGTCACTAAATGAACCATTGTAAGTCGAGGACTACCTGTAATACCATGAAAAAACCTGAAAGCTTCAGTTCAATAACATTTGATTGATGCTAAGCCTACCTAAGGGTTATCTGCAAGTTGCACATATTGCAAGTTCCTAAGTGCTTGCTAATAATAGCATCCGCATATCTCCTAAGATTTGCAAGTTATCCAGGTCAATCTTTTAATGTCAATTAAGACATCAGCTGGTTTCATTTGTATATTCTGCATAGGATCTTTTTCTCTATCTTTCTTGTATCCTGTCCTTTTTAAATCCACTTTCAAATCAGTCTCGGTTTCGTCCAGTAAAACCTGTTCCTCTTCCACATAATCTTTTAAACACAGTCTGTCTATAATAGCAAACAACTTTATAATTAACTTCCGGATCCAATGTTCACAAATAACCTCCAGTGTTAAAATACTGTGCTCCATTCTGTATTAGTAAGTCAAACCGAAGTGTTCTCTTTCAATTTCAATCTTTAGTTTTCTTTCTTGTTCCCTCTAGTGTCCAACCTTCAAAGTCCTTCCTCCCAAATCATACTTTTGTTTAGAATTCAAAACGCAGAAAACCAGAAGTTGTTGAATGCCCCAACACTGGAAGTCTTTAAGAAGATGTTGGATAGCCATTTGTCTGAAATGGTATAGGGTTTCCTGCCTAAGCAGGGGGTTGGACTAGAAGACCTCCAAGGTCCCTTCCAACTCTGCCTAGGCAGTGGTTGGTAAGGTCCAGGATGTGCTTGGAGGGGGGGGGGTTGTATTTGTTTTGGATAGCTGTCAAGGCTTCTTTAATAGGCACTTGGGTGAAGAGGGATATATATATAACCCTACCCCACCCGGTTTATATACATATCCCTCAAGGCCGTGATGGCGAAGCTATGGCACGCATGTCACAGGTGGCAGGCAGAGCTCTCTCTGCAGCGGCCAGCTGGTTTTTGGGTTTCTGCTGTGCATGCGCAAGAGTGCACGCATGTGGGGGGGTCACATGTGCATGCGGGGGGCGTATGTGGGGGGTGTTGTGCGTGCATGCGCAGGAGGGTAAGGGGAGTGTGGGGGTCACACATGCATGCGTGGAGGGTGGGCTCTCACAGAGGGGTCACATGCAGGGGCATGCGGGGTGCACACATTGCATTTTGGGTGCATGGGCACGCTTTTGGCACGCGACAACAAAAAGGTTAGCCATTACTGCGCTAAGGCGAACTTTAGACTTCCAGGGAAGAAATGACAAACTGAGGACTCTGATGGAATGAAGACCTGGGAACAGAGCAGTTCTTTGAAATTCCTCTCGGAAGAAGGAGAGGATTTGGAATTATCCACAAGTGGCCCAGGCAGTTGTTCCACATGAAGAGGCCACAAGAGAGAGGTGTCTAGTGGGTTTAGATCTCTGAAAGATGAGGGAACTCCTTCTCCACCCAAACTGTGTTCAAAGCCATTATGGACACAGGATTCACATTCTTTTCCCTGAGCACTTTTTGAAATTGCTTATTAATTACTTTTCATATATAAGAAACCTTCAGAAGAATATATATATTGCATTTGTGCTGATAAATAAATAAAGGGACACTAGTATAGATCTATTTCAAGCTATTTAGCTCTCATCAGCTAGCCATACCTTTACTGGGAATTGAACCTGGGCTGTATTACATATTAGGCAGTTGTATTAGCCACTAAGCCACAGGCTCTCCTCCTTTATCAGCTAAGCCAGGGAAATAGGTATGTATTGTGTCACAACCCCTGGCATGCCCAAATATGAGAGGGAGCATACTGCTTCCCTTTTCTGACTTTCGGCTCACCCTAGGAGCCATCCAGGCAGAAAGCCATTTTTTATGTTGCCTTGTTACATTTGTGTTGCATTTGTGCTGATAAATAAATAAAGGGAGACCTATAGATCTATTTCAAGTTGCTGTAGGCGGATTGGTTGGCTGTGTTGTAACATCTTGATTAGTTGATGAAGTTGATGTTTGCAGATTAGTCAGATGTTTCGTAACATCCTGTGTGACTGAGGTACTGGCTGTGTGCCTATTGTTCTGTTGTGTTGTAACAACCTGGGTAATGGGCTGTGTGATGACATCCTGAGCTCTATTGTAGTGATATCCTGAGTCCTGTGCTGAAACCTCCTGGGGGGTTGGCTGCGTTGTAACATCCTGAGCCTTTGCATTGTATCCGATCACGCTTTGCTTGCACAAGCACGAAGCCGAAGACATCAGCCTGAAGATGGCGAGTGAGATCTCGTCGAAATGTCGCCAAGATACTCTCAATCTTACATGGGAAAAGACCCAAATACGCCAAGACCTGCATAAATATATATATAATAGTATTGAGTGACTCTCCTTCAATCTTTAGCAAAATAAGTTTTAAAAATATTTTTGGGAATAAACAGCAAATAGATTAACAGATTAACAACCCCAGAGATATTGGAATACTGCTATCATGTCTCCCCTAGCCCTTCTTTTCATTAAACTAGACATACCCAGTTCCTGCAACCGTTCTTCATATGTTTTAGTCTCCAGTGCCCTAATCATCTTTGTTGCTCTTCTCTGCAATCTTTCTAGAGTCTCCACATCTTTTCTACATCGTGGCAACCAAAACTGAATGCAGTATTCCAAGTGTGGCCTTACCAAGGCATTATAAAGTGGTATTATTGTTATTATAAAGTGGTATATTGCCCCCAACAATCTGGGTTCTCATTTTACCAACCTCGGAAGGATGGAAGGCTTACTCAATCTTGAGCCAATTGAAATTGAACTTCTGGCAGTGAGCAGAGTTAGCTCGCAATACTGCATTCTAACCACTGCGCCACCACGGTTCCTGTGGCCAGATTGAGGCCTGAAAGACAGTAAAACTATCTAGGCCAATCAGAGAATGCTAAGGTTTATGAATTGTAAAAATGTGGGTGACTTTACATGCTATTTTCCACTGTGGTGCAATTAGCCCTTGACTTACAATCATTTGTTTAGCAACCAGTCAGTGTTAGAACGGCACTGAAAAAAGTGACTTATGATTGGTCGTCGAATTTACAACCATTCCAGCATCCCTACAGTCATGTGATTAAAATCCAGGAGCAGGCAACTGGCATGTACTGAAGACAGTTGCCGTATTCTGGGGTCATAGGATCACCGCTTGTAAGCTTCTCAGATGGCTTCTGACAGTCAATGGGGAAGCCAGATTCACTTAACAACACATGATTCCCTTAGCAACTGTAGTAAAAAAGGTCATAAAACGGGGCACAATTCACTTAATAACTGCCTTGCTTAGCAATGCTAATGTTGGGCTCAATTGTGGTCGTAAGTTGAGGACTTGGTGTACCAATAGCGGCATCCCAGAAGATCCGGAAATCGGAGACGGGGGGTGGGTGGGAATCACCTATTAGGTTTTGGAGAATTTAAATGCAAAAATGAAAAATGAAATACCTCCCAGGGAGAGAATGAAGTGTAGATCAAGAGCAGTTCACACGTTTTGAGACAGATGGTGGTGCCATATCCAGTCTGGGGGAAATCTCTTTTTGCCTGAGGCATGGAAAACAATTGTCAGCAATAAACAATTCTGGATTGGATCAAACAGTGACGTAGTGCTATTTTACTCTCTGCAACTAAGTTCCCAGTTGCATACCCTGCCATCAAAAGCACGGATGCCTATAATATTTGTGTATGCTTTTACGTATCGATACAATTTCGAATTAAGTGCTATAGAATAGAATAGAATAGAATAGAATAGAATAGAATAGAATCCTTTATTGGCCAAGTGTGATTGGACTCACAAGGTATTTGTCTGTGGTGCAGATGCTCTCGGTGTACATAAAAAGACAAGATACATTCGTCAAGAATCCTAAGGTACAACACTTAATGATAGTCATAAAGTACAAATAAGCAATCAGGAAACAATAGCAGTATAAATCGTAGGAGTTGAAAGAATTTATGTCCAGGATGCGAGGGGTCTGTAGATATTTTCACGGCCCACTTTTTGACTCCTGCAGTGTACAGGTCCTCAATGGAAGTCAGGTTGGCAGTAATTGTTTTTTCTGCAGTTCTGATTATCCTCTGAAGTCCAAGTCTGTCTTGTTGGGATGCTAAACCAAACCAGACAGAGAGGTGCAGATGACAGAATCAATAATTCCTCTAGGAATATGATTCTCACCGCGGTCAAGAAGGCTGACCAAATGATCTTCCTTTTTGCTTGATACGGTATTTGTTATCCAGATGCTACCTTTAGGCAAGCAACTTGGAGAGCCTATGGAATATATTTGAAAAATCCAATGACATAGTCCCACCAGTAGGGGACGCTACATGATCATTAAATTAAAAGGGCAAGGCTATACTGTAGTCAAAATATTTTCCAGTTATTTTAAATATTACAAAGATAATTAAAAGATCCAGAACTTTGGCAACGACTTTTATGAGGCTGAAGGCATTTCAGTTGGTAAATGTTGATTAAAGCAACTGCAAATGATTCTTTCTAGAACTGCTCAACGTCATAGGAAAGCACCAATTCTCGGTTAGTAGGGGATAGGGCCTTTTCTATCCCAAGCCTTAGTTTCCCATTGCCAAGTATATTTGATCTGTTGGAAGTCGTATCCCAGCTTTCTGACATCATTGGAAAAGGCACAGATCACATTTTTTGGCGTGATGATCACCTCTGGGGAAATTTTAAGAGAAGGGTGGAAGAATAAGGACTCACAAAAGCAATCTCATTTCTATGCGTAAAACTACCCCAAAGCCCCCAAAAGTGAATGGAAATGTTTTGCCCTTTGTCATCAGATATCCATAAAGTGACTTTGATGTGCTGTGGAGCTGCATGCAGGCTTCTTGCATCTGACTTTTATTGTTTTTATTGATTGAATTTTGATCCCACCTTCATTGTTTTTATTATACAATAATACAATACAATAGTAGAGTTGGAAGGGACCTTGGAGGTCTTCTAGTCCAACCCCCTGCCTAGGCAGGAAACCCTATACCGTTTCTGACAAATGGCTATCCAACATCTTCTTAAAAACTTCCAGAGTTGGGGCATTCACAACGTCTGGAGGCAACTTCTGTTCCACTGATTAATTGTTCAAACTGTCAGGAAATTTCTCCTCAGTTCTAAGTTGCTTCTCTCCTTGATTAGTTTCCACCCATTGCTTCTTGTTCTACCCTCAGGTACCTTGGAGAATAGTTTGACTCCCTCTTCTTTGTGGCAACCCCTGAGATATTGGAACACTGCTATCATAAATAACTCAAGGCGACAAACATACATAATACTGTTTCTTCTTCCTGGTTTTATCACAACAACAACCCTGTGAGGTGGGTTGAATTGAGAGAGTGTGACTGGCCCAAAGTCATCGAGCTGGCTTTCATGCATAAGGCGAGACTAGAACTCATAGTCTCCTGATGATTGACACAAAGTCACCCAGCAAACCTTCATGCCTAAGATGGGACCAGAACTCAAAGTCTCCTGGTGACTGGCAGTCACCTAGCTGGCTTTGACGCTTGAGGTGGGACTAGAACTCACAGTCCCTGGTGATTGGCAGTCACCTAGCCAGCTTTCACTCCTGAGGCTGGACTAGAACTCACAGTCTCCTGATCATTGGCACAAAGTCACCCAGCAGACTTTCACACCTGAGACGGAACTAGAACACAAAGTCTCCTGGTGATTGGCAGTCACCTAGCTGGACTAGAACTCATAGTCTTCTGATGATTGACACAAAGTCACCCAGCAGACTTTCATGCCTAAAATGGGACCAGAACTCAAAGTCTCCTGGTGATTGGCAGTCACCTAGCCGGCTTTCATGCCTGAGGTGGGACTAGAACTCACAGTCTCCTGGTGATTGGCACAAAGTCACCTAGCCAGCTTTCATGCCTAAAGAAGGACGAGAATTCATAGTTTTCAGGTTTCTAGCTTGAGGTATTAACCACTAGACCAAAGTGACTTATATGCATGTAAATTGAACATTGCTCAATTTATGAAAAGGATCTCAACAAGTCAAAGATATTTTCAGGGTATTTCAGCAAAAATATATTTCATTTCCAAATATTGGGAACTAACAGTTCTTTTCTGTTTTAGCCCGGTCAGATTTTTCCTTAAAGACTACATCAAGTTCTGGCCTCCACAATTTCACAAAGTGTGGTCAAAGTAGAACAGGTTCATAAAAGAGCAAGAAGCATGATTACGGAATGGGAACCAAGTCCTGTGAGAAGAGATCAAGATTGCTGGCTGTTTTCCTCAGCCCTGAGAAGAAGAAACTGAGGAGGAATATGATAGCATGCTTTAAATACCCATGAGATGTCCTAGTGAAAGGTATGAGCCCTTCTCTGCTGGGCAGGACATAAAACACAGCATAAACTGGGAATAAATTCCATTTGAGCCACTTCCTAACAGCAAAAGCAGTTTGACAGTGGAGCTGGTGGCCTAGAATATGTTCAAACAGCCTTCTGTTATGGATGCCTTCATGTGGATGCCAACAGAGGACAAGGAGTTGGACCCAATGGCTGAGATGGCGTTTTCCTGCTTTGTGGCCCACTGTGTTAGATATTCATACTGACTACAGAGGTTTCCACTCCAGTCCTCCATTTAGGCGGGAAACCTTGTTTGATCTGATTGGTTGAGAGGCCTGACAGCTCCCTATAAAAAGGGAGCTGTCAGACCTCACAGTTGCTGGATTGTACATACTTGTCTGATAATAAAGAGCTGTTGTTGCCTTCAGTCGGAGTCCTCTCATTACCCTGATCTAACACACTGGTTCTATGAATTTAGTAGGGTTATAATTGTTGTTTTCATTTAGTTCAGCATTTTCATGCTTGGACAAGATGAGGGTTTGGGAGCTGAAATTAGTTTAGTTTACTTCATTGTCATTGCACCTCATACAACAAAATTAAATGCCATCTTCAGTGTAAAGGTAAAGGTTCCCCTCGCACATATGTGCTTAGTTGTTCCTGACTCTAGGGGGCGGTGCTCATCTCCATTTCAAAGCCAAAGAGCCAGCGCTATCTGAAGACGTCTCCGTGGTCATGTGGCCGGCATGACTAAACGCTGAAGGCTCACGGAACGTTGTTACCTTCCCACCAAAGGTGGTCCCTATTTTTCTACTTGCATTTTTACCTGCTTTCAAACTGCTAGGTTGGCAGAAGCTGGGACAAGAAACAGGAGCTCACTCTGTTAGGTGGCACTAGGGATTCGAACCGCCAAACTGCCGATCTTTCTGATCGACAAGCTCAGTGTCTTAGCCACTGAGCCACCGCTTCCCCCCCCCCCCACCTTCAGTGTACAGCATACATAAGAAAACTATAAAAATGAAACAAAACCACATATCATCCTTCACATTCTATTCAATTGAATTGAAAACGCCCGATACTGCATTAATATTGCACTATGCAGTAGATTCAATATAGTTACCGCCCTGGGATAGAAGCTGTTTTTCAGCCTATTTGTCCTTGTTTTTATTATCCTGTACCGTCTGCCAGATGGTAATAGTTCAAAAAAAAAAAAGGGTGCCCAGGATGAGATGGATCTTTAAGAATGTTTTGAACTTTTTTAAGGCAGCGGGAGCTATGAAGCTCTTCCAAGGAGGGGAGAGGGCAACCAATGATCCTCTGGGCAATGACGTTGACCCTCTGGAGTGCACATATTAAAAGCTGCTGAGCTTGAGAAACATTATTCTAATGCCTCCATCTCATCTCTTGCAAAGGCTGCTCTGATCTACCTATCGATCTGGTTTAGAAAGCATAGAACGTTTAGCAGTCCTAAAGTTCATTATTCTATCTCCAGCAATCTTCATCTTTTAGGCTCCTTTCCTTCACATCATTGGTAATGCTGGCTCCTCCCTACCAGAATGGGATATCCATGATCTCCTCAGCAGGCAGGCAAATCACCATACAGTGAACATACCCGTTGCTCACCAATTCAGATCTTAACAAAGGGTGGGCTGCAACGGGTTTGCCCGGGTTCAAGAGAACCCGTAGCTAATGTTATGTTATGGCCAGTTCGGAAAACCGCCCACCCGCCTGGACGCTTCTGCGCACGAGCAAACCAGTAGCCCCGGGATTTGAAACCCACCTCTGGGTGGGACCCAGAAGAAGGGCCTTCTCTGTGGTGGCCCCCTCTGTCTGGAACATCATTCCCTGGAGAATAGGACAGCCCCCATTCTAAATCTCTTCCGGAAGGCGCTGAAGACCTGGTTCTGCCAGCGGGCCTGGGAAACCCAGAACGGGATGGAGCCCATTAAATGGCTTGTGTGATCGGCTATCGCTGGGGTGGTGTGTGATTTTGTTAAATTAATTTATGTGCTTTTTTTAAAATTAGTTTTACTCTTTCTAGATGTGGTTTTTATATTCTGTAAGCCGGCTTGAGTCGCCACGGCAAATAGGGGCCATATAAATGTAATAAACAAACAAACAAACAAACAAACAAATAAATAAATAAATAAATAAATAATAAAGTTGCATAGGACTACTTGCATAGGATGTCCCGCCTGAGCTGGTGGTTGGACTGGAAGACCTCCGAGGGTCCCTTCCAAGTCTGTTATTATTCCTGAGATTTGTCACCACTAAGAAGCATTGGCCCCTGCTTTGTGCCTAAGTATTTCTGCCTTCTGTCCTTACCTCCTCCACAGGGCAAAGCAACCTCCTGGTCTTAGCATACGAAAGAAAGAGCAGCAGCGTCTCCTTGATTGGCTAATATTTTCTTCGGAAAGGATCCAACACCTGTTGCTGTATATTACAGCTGTGTGGATTGAAGAGGGGGAAAGGAGAAGGCAACTAATCCCGGCGACAAGTCGAAGACTAGACGGTGCGATTTTGAACCCTGGTATGCCGCGGACGAGCACCTGCCTCTAAGATTCGGGATCCTGGCTTTAAAAAGGTACCTCTACCTATGCATGTAGGTTTTGGAGGGGAAAAACTTCATAGCCTCAACTGCTGATGACCGTTTGGATCCATCTACATGCTGGGCTCTGCAGTCCCCGGGGGGCTGACGGAGAGCAACGTTAGGCTGTAGTCCAATTCGGCTGCCTTGCATGGTTTTGCCTGGATAGGAAAGGAAACTATTTTTGGATGACTCTTTGATGTTGAGTCAGCAGCAGCCTCTGAAAATCCCCCACTTCGTCTCCCTGAGAGCTACCCTTTGCTGGTTTATGTGAGAAATTAAACCCAGCGATGAAGGTGGAAAGGTATTTTCTTTTATTATTGAAATACACTAACCGTAGGTCTTTTAGCGGGCTTTCCCTTGCTGGATAAAAGTGAAGAAGCAGGCGAACAGTTCGGGGAGGGGATGGGTGGGGAAACCTGCCTGTTTGCAAGCCAGTTAATGGATTGAGAGAAAAGGCAGGTGGTATTTTACTCATATTTAGTAGCAAAGGCTATTGTTATGATGGACAGTGCATGGACTTGCGTGTAGCAGGGAGCCTTGCTGGCATGCTGTATGTCTTTCTATAGAGATCCATTGTCCGCAGGGACTCTTGCAAATCCCCTGAAAGCAATTTGTTGCATAGACAAAGTGCCTGCAGACTTGCAGAGACTCACTTTTTGAGTCCAAGCAGCTGTGTCTTCCCCACCACCCCCAGACTCACAAAGCTGCTTCCTAAATGTAAATTACAACTGGTTGTAGCTCTAGCAGACAGAGGTGTCCCTGCCAAGAGAGATCTACTCTTGGACAAAGCTGCCCTATACAGCTGATTTCAACCGATTTGAAAAGCGGTCCCTCTGATATTTCCAAACGCCTACCCTCTACCCCTTTTAGGATTCTCACCTGTGGCTGTGTGACATTCCTCTTCACCGAAACTGAACTGCATAGAGTTCCCAGACATATAATTTGAATGACTGGTGCTGACAATATAGTAGCATACAGCTGTATACGCGTTGCAATCAGAGGGGGGTTCCTACCAGTTCGGCTGAATAGGCAGTAACTTGGCAGCCTGGGTCGCTGGAACCGCCCCAGCGACCCAGGCCTGCCACGCCCCCGAACTGGTTCTCCTATGGCAGCGCCATCTTGTTTTTCAGTTCTGCGTATGCGCAGGACAATTTTCATTCCAAACCTTTATTCCCCCCCGTTTTTTAAGGTTTTGCGCATGCACAGACCTTTTTTTATTTGCAAATGCGCACAAGCACGGAACACACCTCTGGCGTGCCCGCGCATGCAAAATTTTTGCACACACCGAACCAGCAGTAATGCCGGCAGCAACCCACCCCTGATTGCAATTCTTAGATGGTGGACAGGTCTTATTCGGGATGTGTTAAAATAGGGTGTCAAACTCGATTTCGTTGAGGGCATCAGGGTTGTGTTTGACATCGTGGGCCAGGAGGGGCGTGGCCAGGAGGGGTGTGGCCAGCTTGACATCACTCATGTTGGGGGTGGCTGTAGTGGCTCGAGCGCTCTGCTAGCGAAAATGGGCTGCCGAGCTCTGTTTTCGGCCGCAATGGCCTCCTGCCATCCTCTGCCAGTGAAAACGGAGCTCAGGGGGTGCCTCAGTCCCTCAGGCCCCGTTTTTGGCCACGACAGTCTCCGGCAGCACTCTGGGAGCTCCGTTTTTGCTTGCAGAGCACTGCAAGAGGCCGTTGCGGCCAAAAACAGAGCCTGGGAGGGCTGCGGACAGCCCAGATAAGCTCCATTTTTGCCGGCAGAAGCCCCGCATGGCGGTCCTTTGCTTTTTCCTGGGCAGCCTCGCGGGCCAGATCTAAATACCCGGGGGGGGGCTTGAATTTGACACCCCTGTGTGAGAAGGATCTTCATTCTTCTGAGAGGATCAGCAAGACTCAATCTGTGCTTTTGAAATCCTTCATTGGTTGGCTCCAATTAAGGACCACAACGATGGTTAGACGTGGACCTTCTTTTTCTGTCTTATACTCTGTAAGACGAATGTCCTGGTGAGGTGAGATTGGACTTCCCTGCCCTCGAATTCCCTCCCTAATCCTCCAAACAGGACCTAATTACTAATTTCTCACAGAAGAGGCTGCCAACGAATTATCATTCCAGAGCATTATCGAAGTGTTAACAAGCAATTAGATCCCGTCCCTAGGAATCCTCAACGCATTGCTCTAGGCTGATAGTCCATAAGCCCACCAGGGTGCAAAAAAAACCTCTCCCAAACCTGAAACTCGCCCTCTTTCTTCTCTATGATACCCCACTCTAATATGACTGGTTCTGCAAATATAAAGCCAGTAATTTGAGGTGTCTACGGTTATAGTAAACCCAAAAAAGACAGTAGCTTTACATGAAATGCATTACGGTCTGCTAGAAATCTTTTCTGAAGGAAGTTGTGGGAGCTCCATCACTGGAGGCTTTCAAGAAGAGATTGGACTGCCATTTGTCAGAAATGGTGTATGGTCACCTGCTTGAGCGGGGGGTTGGACTAGATGACCTATAAGGTCCTTTCCAACTCTGTTAATCTGGAGTACCTGGAGATATTCTCATTGGCTGTTTCGTCATTCTGGAACTACTTCACATTAGAAGTTTGCCAAAGTTCTTGTCTGGGCATGTGTAAAACACCATCTTTCTTTTTTAAAAAATACGTTTTGCTCCAAGTTTTTATTTAGAACATTAGCTAAATACTGCGTTTTGTTTTGGTAAATACGTAAAGAATGTTTTTATGTAATTTTTTTCCTCAACACAATCCCTGGCATGGAGGAGAGGAAAGTTATCTGTTTTGTTAATTTAATGCTAATTTAATTGAATTACGTTTACCTCTCATCTTTCAATCGGAATTTTCAGGGTGGCTTGGAAAATGTTCCAAAGATATTACAGAAGTTTAGAAGCATGTGAAATCTGTAGAAGTGCCTTAAAGTTCTTTAAAAGAAAAGGACACCCAAATAAAGCCGATAAACATTAGTTAAGAGGACTTGAAGACAGACAGACAGACAGATAGATGTGACAAATAAATGTACAAAGCTATATCAATCCATTATAGGATGAAGCCTCTTCTTTGGAGTTTATGGACTGTCATCTATCATTCTTGCCCAGGGTGAGTTGATGGACAGATACTTTTTGACTTCAGAATCTAGAGCTGGGAAAGAATGACTGTCCCAGTTTTCATGACTCAGAGAGGAGTAAAACTTTGACCTCGCTAGGAAGGAAGGAAGGAAGGAAGGAAGGAAGGAAGGAAGGAAGGAAGGAAGGAAGGAAGGAAGGAAGGAAGGAAGGAAGGAAGGAAACTGATCAAGGAGAGATTCAGCCTATGCATAATTAAACTAGAAGATGGGATTAATGAAATATTGTTATTTTAAGAGAAATTTATATTATGATTTATATATGTTTAATTAACTTAGAAGATGGGATTAATGGGCTATTGTTACTTTAAGAGAAACTTATATTATTTTAGTTGGGAGGTGAGGGGGTATAATATGTGAATGAGTAATCTATTTTAAGATGGGGGAGGGGAGGGGGTAAAGTATTTAGTATAATATTTGAATGAGAAATTTTTTGGGGGGTTGGGGGGAGGGGAGGGGGCATAGCATCTGTATGAGATTCACATTGTATGGTGGGGGGGTTAAAAGGGGGAAAATTTGTTTGTATAAAACTTTTTCAATAAAAAAAAAGGAGAGATTCAGCCAGGAGTGGGATTCAGCCGTTTCAGACCGGTTCAGGCGAACCGGTAGCTCCAACGATCAGCTGGGGAGCAAACCAGTTCACTCCAACAATCAGGTGGGCCCGTCTGCCTGCCCGCCCCTGCACTTTATTTACCTATATCCTCTCAGCTGATTTGAGCAGCAGAGGTGATTGCCGCGCCTTAGCTGTGTTACTCCCCAGAAGTAACCTGGAAGGTAAGTTTTGTTAAAACTCTGCGTGTGCTTAGAGCGTGCGCGCGAGCGAAGCAGACAATCGCCAAAACGGTTGTTAAACCGGCTGGATCCCGCCACTGGATTAAGCCTAGAAATAAGGAGAAATTTTCTGACAGAACAATCAACCAATGGAACAGCTTGTCTTCAGAAGACGTGGGTGGGTGCTTCATCTGAAGAGACTGTCAGAAATGGTATCGGATTTCCTGCTTGATCAGGGGGTTGGACTAGATAACCTATGTCCCTTCCAACTCTGTTATTCTGTATTCTGTATGCCAACATACAGAATAGATGCAGTTCTGTGTTTTCTAGTGTTTTGACCTTGGCCGCTTTCAGTCAGTGTAATTCTGTAGCCTTCGCCTCAGATATGACAGGTCTGATCGGAGATATTCTAATGACAGAAATGCAATAGCTCTTTCCTAATACTAGCATAGAAAGCATTTGGACTTAGATATGTCCCCATATATGGAAAGTCCCATTTACAGCATTCTATGGGCAGTTTACAATATTAAGTATTATTTGCATATTGCCCCCAACAATCTGGGTCCTCATTTTAAAGACTCCGGAAGGATGGGAGGCTGAGTCAACCTTGAGCCCTGTCAGAATTGAACTCCTGACTGTGGGCAGAGTTTGCCTGCAATACTGCACTCAGGAGGCTCCTCTTATACCAGTACTATATTTCTCAATTCATGGCAACTTTATGATTTGACAGTCTACACCAGGGACAGGAGTGGGTTCCTGCCAGTTCTAACCTCTTCTGTAGAAGAGGTTCCACAAATCTACAGTGCCGCTTAGAACCGGTTCCAGCTCCCTCCCCCCGCCCATCCGCACATCATCAAGATGAAGAGCGAGAGGAGGAAATCTGGGAGTTGAAGTCCACAAGTCTTAAAGCTGTCAAGTTTGAACACCCTGGGGGTTTTTTTCTAAAGGGTTAGGGGTGCGAGGGTCTTGTAACTTGACAGCTTTAAGATTTGCGTGCTTCAAATGCCAGAGTTTCTGAGCCAACATTTTGGTTGCTAAACAAGTGAATTTCACCACATTTTACAAGTTGGCCATGCCCACTCAGTCACATGGCCGGCAAGCCACTCCCACCCAGTCACATGGCCGGCAAGCCACTCCCACCCAGTCACATGGCTGGCAAGCCACTCCCACCCAGTCACATGGCCAGCAAGCCACTCCCACAAAGCAGTCTACATCTACAGAAGAGGTTCTAAAAAATTTTGAAACCCACCACTAACCAGGGGTCTCTAACTTTGGCAACTTTACGACTTGTGACTTCAACTCACAGGATTCACTGCACTGGCTGAGGAACTCTGGGAGTTGAAGTCCGCAAGTCGTAAAGTTGCCAAGGTTGGAGACTCCTGTTCTAGACCATGGGTGTCAAACTCAAGGCCCGTGGGCCGGATCTGGAAACAGTGAAGGACCAGCCCGTGGTGCCTCTGATGGTGAAAATGGAGCACGGGAGGGCCATGCCCAGCCCTCCCAGACTCTGCTTTCAGCTGCGACCATCTTCTGCAGCCCTCTGCCAGTGAAAGGGCTGCAGGCTGTTGCGACCGAAAATGGAGCTTGGGAGCACGTTTTTGCTGGCAGAACACTTACGCTATCACAGGCGCCCCCCTGCCCAACACAAGTGATGTCAAGATGGCCATACCCACCCTGGCCACACCCACTCCAGCCCCCTGAGGTCAAACACAACCCTGATACGGCCCTTAATAAAATCGAGTTTCACACCATTGTTATAGAGAAATACATAATACTGATTTAGCATGGAGTGTGTGATTGTGTATTTACAATCTTGGCCAGACTTAGTCTTTAAGGAACATGGTTCTTAGCTTACCCAAAGTTTTAACATATCATTTTCATACTAGAACTTTCCCAGGTGCGTTTTTGGAACCCAGGGATATTTGCAGTTTTAAATTGGATGGCAAGGCCTTAGCAAGTGTGAGTGACATGTTTCTGGGGATGAGTCTTCTTGATGACTAAGGTTACAACCTACCGTGATGTAGTTGCAAATTTGGAATTTATTGTCTAGTCTTGAGCAAAGTACCAAGACTAATAATAACGGAAAGTCAGTTTGGCCTAGCAATTAAGGCACCAGGAGATTGTGAGTTCTAGTTTGCAATTTAAGGCATGAAAGCTCCCTGCGTGACTATTGGCCGATTACCAGAATACCGACTTCTTGTCCCGTCTCAGGCATGAAAGCTGGTTGGGTAACTTTGGACCAATCAACATAGGACAGTGAATTCTAGCCCCACCTTAGGAATGAAAGCCAGGTGCGTGACTTTGAGTCAATCACTTTCTCTCAGGCCAGCCTACCTCACAGGATGGTTGTTGTGGGGAATATATTAGGGGGCGGTGTATTGGGTACGTTCATCGCCTTGAGTTATTTATAAAAATAATAAAGGTGGGATTAAAAATAAATTTAAAGAGCCATTCAGATTCACCTATGTTGCACAGCTTAAATATTGAAAAGGGGAAAAAACACAACCTCGTCTTTATTAAACGGTGCTGGGCTGATTAATGTTTTGATAGATCGCCAAATCAGAATGGCATTTCCCAGACTGGAAGCGAGCCAGCATACTAGATTTCATATCCCTATTCTTAGAAAACTGCGCGGAGGCTTTAAGGGTGACTGTGCAGGCGAGGCTTGGGTTTTATGTATCCAAGTGTGAATGAAGCATTTCTAGGGAGGGAAACTCAATTGCTATTTAAAAACCTGACAAAATTCTTCTCCAAAGCCTTTTTTCCAAAGGCAGTTTTAGATTTTGAATAAAGACAAAAAGAAATGGAAGAAAAAGAGAAAGGGCAATGCCCAAAGTTTAATTATTGCTTATTGTAAAAAAAAAAAATATATTTATTGTATCTTGCTGTCAGCATTCCAAATATCATGCAGAATTAAATCAGAGTCCAAGGCAGAGCTATCCTTAAAGTTCCAATTTAATAAGACAGACGTGTTGGCACATCTGTGGAATCCCAAATCTGAAAACTTCCTGGGATTCCACCCAGTTGAAAGTTCATGATCTTTTCCCCACACCCATAAATCCATCACATGGTCCAATCTTCCTCGGCCACGTTGGCATCTCCACCCAGCTGGTTCCGGTCAGGTGCAGAGGTGTGGAGACAAAAGATGACCTTGGGCTTCTATAAAGGAATGACAACAATACATTCCACAACTCTACTTCTTTCTATTCCCCCCTTCCAATTACTACACTAATGAAACAGCATAGTGAAATAATAGAAAGTGTGGCAGGCCAAAGATCCTAAAAGGAACATAACTACAGGCCTGACACTTGCCATCTTTGCTTTGGCCTTTCACGCAGGTGCTTGCTATTTATATTAAAATGGAAGGTTACAATGTGGGGTGCTGCTTGTAGAACATGATCATATCAAATTGCTTTTCTCCGGCAGGCATCTGCAGCAAAGACAAATTCCTTGTGTGTCCAATCGCACTTGGCCAATAAAGAATTGAATTCTATCCTGTCCTGTCCTATTCTGTCATTGATATTGACACAGTGCCCATTCGCTTCCAAACTTTGCCATTGCTGACACGGTCAAGGAAGGAAATGCCTATTGACCAATGAAGCAAGCAGATCTCCATGGCATGTAAAGAGTACTCAACACATTTGGTGATTGGCCAGCACTCAGCACTATCTAGAAATGTTGGGCACACCATTCTCCGTTCCCAAAGTCTCAATGTTGTCTTGCTATCTTGTTGTCTATGTTCCAATGGACAGTAGGAAAGATTGCAAGTGTTCAAGCCATCCAACATGCGGCTGAACTTCATCTCTAGGTATTTTTTAAGATGAGCAAAACTATGTAGCGTTGGCTTTAAAATATCAACTGAATAGATCTTAATCATGCTAAAAGGCCTGAGAGTGTTATTTTTTCTATCTGCTCAGCCAGAATACCAAGGGAGTGATATGGCCACAGGTCCTTGGGAGCAGTTGGAACAAAGTGAAGAAGGCCCAGATTTTGTGAAAGAGCTTCTCACCGAGGAGGAAGGCATTCACAATCATCGGAAAGAACGCAATAAAAAAGGTAGAGCCGTGTTTGGCATGTGGGTTGAGGTTTGCCTTGTTGCTTTATCATGGCTGTTAAGGAAAACTTTACTTCTCAAATGTATTTACTGCATTTTTTGGAGTATAAAATGAGCTTTTTCCCTCAAAAAAGAGGGTGAAAATCTGGGTGCGTCTTATACACTGAATACAGCATTTTTGGCCTACCAAAACCCTGCCCCCTTTTCAAAAATGGATATGCAGAGGGTTTGGGAGGCCTGCAAAGTGCTTCTGAGGGCTGGGGAGGGCAAAAATGAGCCAAAAACAGGTTGTTTTTGCCCCCCAGCCGCCAGGAGCACTCTACAAGCCTCCCAAAGCCTCTGCATGCCCCGCCCTCTTTTTTGCAAAAACCGGCCCATTTTTGCAAAAGGTTTTTGCTCATTTGTGCCCCTTTCAGCCCCCAGGAGCACTCTACAAGCCTCCCAAAGCCTATGCATGCCTTTTTTTCTCCCAAAAAATGAGGTGTGTAGAAGGTTTGGGAGGCCTGCAGAGTGCAAAAACTTTTTTTTTTAAATTTACCTCTTCAAAATCATGGTGCGTCTTATACTCCGGTGCGTCTTATAGCCCGAAAAATACCGTAGTTAGAACAGGGCCCAGCACGTTTCTTTTTCCAGACAAGGTAGTTCTTGACTTAGAATCACAATTTGGGATCAGAACTTCTGCAAGGTGGCTGTTAAGTGACTTATGCCCGATTTTATGGTTGTTAAGTGAATCACTGCAGACGTTAAGCGAAGCAGGTGGTCATTAAGCAGATGCAGCTTCTCCCATTGAACTTTATCAGAACCTTTGTTGGAGGGGCTATCACAGTCTTCCGATATCTCGGGGGCTGCCACAAGGAATAGGGACTCAAGCTATTCTCCAAAGCACCTGAAGTCAGAACAAAAACTAATAGGTAGGTATTAGTTTAAAAGGTAGACCTATCAAAGAGAGATCCAAAATAGAACTAAGGACAATTTTCTTGATAGTGAGAATAATTCATCATTGGGAAGGCTTTCCTCCAGTTGTGGGTGCTTCATCACTGGAGGTTTTTAAGAAGACATTGGACAGCCAGTTAAATGGTATAGGGCAGGGGTATCAAACTCAAGGCCCATGGGCTGGATCCAGCCTGCAGGGTGCTTAAATCCAGCCCGTGGGGCCGGCCTGGAAATATTAAAGGACCGGCCTCTGGTGCCTCTGGCAGCTAAAACAGGCTGCGTGTGGGGACTCGGTGCCTCATTTTCACCCTCCATGGCCTCCTGCAACACTCTTCTGGCCAAAATCAGACCAAAAAAATGGACAGAAAACAGGGACGAAAACAGCTGGGAGAGTGCTGCAGGCGGCCATGGAAGATGAAAACGAGGTGCAGGGGGGGGGGCGCACGGACTCCCCATGCCCCGTTTGGCTGGCAGGGTGCTGCAGGAGGCCCCTCCTGCCCAGGGGTGGTATTCACTTACCTCCCCTACCAGTTTGTAAATGTGAGCACATCTGCACATGCGCTCAGCAGGTGCTTTGGCTAAAAAAAAAGTGCTTAAATGGGACGCCATGTAACCGGGGTGGGTGGGCAGAGCCGGCCGCGATTTCTGCTACCGGTTTGGGCGAACCATTCCGAACCAGCAGAATACTGCCTCTCTCTCCCCCTGCAGAGGAGAACTACAATGCTGATCCAGCCCTCGAAGAAATCCAGTTTGACACCCCTAGTATAAGGTCTCCTGCTTGGGCAGCAGATGGGACTAGAAGACCTCCAAGGTCCTTCAGGTGCTATGAGGCTAAGTTCTAAGATATCAGAACCCAAGGAGAATGTAAACCAGTCTGTTATCAGTGTGTTTATATAAACATCCCTTTATTGAGAGGGTACAAAAACACAGCCTCTTCATGCTTGCATGAAGAAACACAATGAAAAGTGCTCTGAGCTCACAATAGAAAAGTGAAATATAAGCACAATAAATGAAAACCATGAATAAATGCAGGGATGGGTGTGTTTTAACAGATGCCAAGGTACCTGCCAGTCAAGAAGAAGTGAACGGCAGCCCAAACGTAAGTAGCAGAGCATTGGGAGCATGTTTTAAAAGTTGCTTCACGGGACACATCTGTCTCTAGGCCCTGAGGTATCTCTTCAAGACTCTGAACCAGACATGTTTGCTTCCAACTCCTGATATTTGCTTCCAGACTGAATGATTATTACAGCGTTTTTGCGATGGGCAACTAACTCTATCCAAATAAAACAGCTGGGAAAGAGTATGAGAGCAAGAGAATTTGACCTCTGTTGTGGCCCACCAACGGCCAGCAGAGCTGGCAGTAGAGTTGGGCAGTAAGGAGGTTGGGGAGGAGCATGGGCCAGTCCTGGAGTCTGGGGAAGGCTCCGACGAGGGCTCTGCATTGGAGGGAGATGGGGCCAGGGTCATCTGGCAGTTCTCAGCTGCCTTCGGAGCTAGACAGCAGTGAGGCAGAGGAACAGCTGGAGCTTGTTCCCAGTGTGCGCATGCACAGAGCTGCCAGAAGAAAAGAACAGCTAAGAAACCAGGGTCGGCTTGGGAGTAAAGCCACAGGTGGACGGTGAATGGCCCCTCCCATAGGAAATAAAAGAGGAGCAAAAGGGCTTTTGCGGGAAACAATTCGTTAGATTCGTTTCAGGAGTGTGAAGATCTGTCCGTGAATCTCAGAGACTCTGTGCCCAGTCTTTCCTTGCATAGCACTGCGTTTGGAAAATATTTACATGGCAGCTTCCCAAGCTAGATAAGGTCTGTGGTCATAAATTCGCCTTTGAAAGATTGTTTGCCAGGCCTTTGCTGAATGTGAATGAGAGGAATTCACATTCGTTTAATAAAAGGGGTTTTGTCGGGACCAGGAATCTTCTCCGTGCTTTTTGGGAAAAGCTAGATCAGAACAACCTCTTGCTAAGACACGGGAGTCAGTTGGTATCCCTCCCAGCGATTCTGAGCCGCCAAAGCTTTTTAAATTATTTATGTAATTTTTACATTTATATGCCACCCATCTCATTGTTGAGTGACTCTGGTTTTTTGCATCTCTGGCTAGCACAAGTGGATCATTTGTGTTTGGTTCAGGACCTTCACTCTAAACTTCTGAAAAAGACAGGAACCATTGTCAGTTGGTCCAAATATTGTTGCCAAGCGAACTCCTAAATCTCCAGGCCAGCTGGGGACAAACCGTCCTCCCGAGCTGAGTGCTGATGGACACATACAGACCAACTGCAGTCATTTGACCAAGTCATTTGCAACTTTGTCTTTCTTCTTGTACTGGTTATAGAAATCTTGAAAAAGCCCCTCTTTGTCTCTTTTTAAAATGTTTACTGGGTGTATTTTTATGAACATTTAAAGCATTTCCTAAAGGTACTTGCCGTAGGAAAGTTTGGGAGAGAACCCAACTTGTCCAATATTTAAAACTTAAATAGACAGGAGACCTGGTGACAGTGGTGGGATTCAAATAATTTAACAACCGGTTCTCTGCCTTAATGACCAGCTGCATAGGCGTGACTCAATGGTCATGTGACTTGCTGGGTGTGGCCAACTCAACGACACTCACGTCAATAGGCGCTTCGCCTTAGCTGTTGCAATGTAATCACGGTTAACCGGAGAGGCAGTTTCTGTAAGCAGGACAATAAAGATTAGGCTAGAAACAACACCCAGCATCTTTCCTTCCTGCCTTCCTTACAAGATTAGCCCTGTAAAGTGGAAAAAAATAAAAACAAATTTCTTCCAACAAGCGGTTCTCCAAACTGCATAGAAAGTTAACAACGGTTCTCCCGAATAGGTACGAACTGGCTGAATCCCACCACTGCCTGGTGAGGTGCAAAATGTATGTATTTTTCCTTCCACTGTGGGCAACGAAGAATTAACTCTCATGGTGCATTTTACTTGATGATCCAGATATCAGTTTTCTTCACAATGAAGAAAAGTTAAGCATTTAAAGTTGAGGTAAACACAGGAATTTAACAGAGTACAGCAGTCAGTGTTAACAGGAGCTGATAGTAACTTCCTTAGGTAAAGGTTCCCCTCGCACATATGTGCTAGTCCTCTCCGATTCTAGGGGGCGGTGCCCATCTCCGTTTCAGTGTCAAAGAGCCAGCACTGTCCAAAGACGTCTCCGTGATCATGTGGCCGCATGACTAAATGCCGAAGGCTCACGGAACTGTTGTTACCTTCCCACCAAAGGCAGTTCCTATTTTTCTACTTGCATTTTTACATGCTTTCGAACTGCTAGGTTGGCAGAAGCTGGGACAAGTAACGTGAGCTCACTCCGTTACACGGTGCTAGGGATTCGAACCGCCAAACTGCCGACCTTCCTTGACCTGACTTTAAATATTGGACTCGGTGATGGTCAGAACACCAAACATTTCAATTCTTACACACTAGGCAGTCGAAATAGAGAAGAGCTCACAAGGCAGAGAATTTTATCTGAGACAGAAAAAGTAGCCAAGGACACTGGCATTCCAACGAAGCAGATCCACCAACAAATTCACATAAAAAGATCCTTATTGTCCAATCCATAATATACAAAGAAAACCTATTCCTTGACTTCTTGAATTTGAAAATGCTTAACCAAAGCATGACCTTCTCTCGGAATCTCTCATGCAAGATCACTTTGTCCTGTACTAATAATAATAATACGTAGCATTAATAATGATAATTTCCTGCATACCTGTTACACTAAAGTACTCTTCTATTATTTTCTTCACTGAAAGAAACTGCACAGAACTGGATTGTGGGATTGGATTTGGAAATACAAGGGTTCAAATGCGTACTCAGCTATAAAGCTGGGTGGCTCTCTAACTGAATTCATGCAACCTGAAGGTAGAACAAGAAGCAGTGGATGGAAACTAGTCAAGGAGAGGATCAACTTAGAAATAAGGAGAAATTTCCTATCAGTGAAAACGATCAGTGGAATGGCTAGCCTCCCAAAGCTCTGGGTACTCCATTACTGGAGGGTTTAAGAAGAGATTGGACTACCACTTGCCGGAAATGGCATAGGCCAGAGGTCGGCAAACTTAAACACTCAAAGAGTCTTGGAAGAATTCCAACGCTGCTATTCTAAATGATTCTGAATGGGGGAGTGACAATTCTCATCCTACACTTTGTTCATTAGGATTCTCTGTAAATAAACTGGAGGAGTCCAATTTTGGAGAGGAGCTTCCGGTGGGGGGGGGGGGGGAGTGGAGGGAGAGAAGCTAGTGTTTACATATTTCAGGAGCTGCCACAAAGAAGACGGAGTCAAGCAATTCTCCAAAGGACCTGAGGGCAGGACAAGATGCAATGGATGGAAACTAATCAAGGAGAGAAGCAACTTAGAACTGAGGAGAAACTTCCTGACAGTTTGAACAATTAATCAGTGGAACAACTGGAAGTCTTTAAGAAGATGTTGGATAGCCATTTGTCTGAAGTGGTGTAGGGTTTCCTGCCTAGGCAGGGGGTTGGACTAGAAGACCTCCAGGGTCCCTTCCAACTCTGCTATTGTATTGTATCTAGTACAGGGGTCGGCAAACCTAAACACTCAAAGAGCCATTTGGACCCGTTTCCCACAGAAAAGAAAACACCGGGAGCCACAAAGGTCCTCACGGAAGCCCCCCGTTCAATTCTGGAGCTGACCGGAAGTTCAGTTCCCCCACCATAGAGTCTCTTCCTAGCGCGGCGTACTTTTTCCTCTACCTGTCAGAACCGAAAGCCCTATCAATTGTGGAGACAACTGGAAAACCCTCCCCTTGCCATAGAGTCTCCTCCTGGCACACTGCGCTTTTCTCCCCACCCCACCCACCGGAAGCTCCTCTCAAAATTGTGGCGCCGCCCAGTGATGGAGCCGCAGCAGAGGGAGGAAAGAGCCACATGCGGCTTTAGAGCCGCAGTTTGCTGACCCCTGGTATAGAGCACTGATGGCTAACCTTTTAGTCGTCACGTGCCGTAAGCACGGGCCCACATCCATATTGCAATGCGTGCAAGATACCCCGCTCCCTGCCCCCCTGCACATGTGTGCGCAACTCTCGTGCCCTCCCCCATGCATGCACATGCAAACACACACACACATCCCTATTTTGGGCCTACTGGCCTCCCTGCGGCCTCGTGGGACCAATAACGGGTCGTTCCCTGCGCATGCGTGGCAGAGACCCGAAAATCAGCTGGCCGGTGGGAGGCACGAGCACATGTGCGGTGGAGGGGAGCTTGGGCAACAGCTGGTGGGCCCGCAGAGAGGGCTCTGTGTGCCACCTATGGCACGCGTGCCACAAGGGTATAGTATCTCTTGCTTGAATCGGGGGGTGGGGGGTAGACTTCCAGCTCTGTTATTCAGTTGCTATGGCTATCCAACATCTTCTTAAAGACTTCCAGTGTTGGAGCATTCACAACTTCTGGAAGCAACTTCTGTTCCACTGATTAATTGTTCTCACTGTCAGAAAGTTTCTCCTCAATTCTAAGTTGCTTCTCTCCTTGATTAGTTTCCACCCATTGCTTCTTGTTCTACCCTCAGGTGCCTTGGAGAATAGTTTGACTCCCTCTTCATTGTCTCTATTCTCTTTCAGGGTCTAAAGGAGGAACAAAAAGACACGCTCCACGTGGTTGAGCAAGATCTTGATGAATTTGTGGATAGCATGAGCGAAGCCACCCCATCTGGGCTTCCTAAGAAATCACCCGAAGCGGAGAAGCATCTGTTGACTGAAATGGCCACTGCCAAGTTGCCTCGGGCCGAGCAAGTTGCCGCAAAAGTCCTGAGGGCTGAGAGGGTGGTGGAGAGAGCCCAACGGGTAGAAAAACCACCAGTATTGGAAAAGGCGGCAGAGAAAGGGCCAAGGGTCGAAAAGGCACCGCAGGTGGAGAAAGCGGGCCGGGTAGAAAAGACAGCCGAGAAACCACACCTAGCAGGTATGCCTTTTCTCTGAGCCAATAAAGCATTAGGTTGGTGTAGAATAGGCAGAGAGGCCAATCAGAAGGCAGGGATTGCCCGCGTTTAGCCAAGCCGCGTCTTAACCAATCAGACGCGGCTTGGCTGTTGCCGGCAGATACAGGGGAAACTCCTGACGTCACTGCCAGGATTCTACAGTTGGAGAGGCCATGGAGGTGCCAAGGGCAAAAGAGAAAGAACAGGCTTAACCCTGGTTTTTTTGTAGGGTGGGGATTTCCATCTCCAGGATTTTTTTTTTTTTTTTGGTTTAGAGCAGTTTTTCCAGATCTGGACAACTTTGCAGACCTGGGGGAAACTCCCAGAATTCTCAACAATTTTCATCACAGGCAGGATTTCTAGGAGTTGAAGGCTAAAGATTTGCGGGAGGCTTTACTTGGGAAGATTGATTTGTAGGAGACAATTTGTAGGGACAAAGGTAAGTACTGATGATAGGAGGTTTATAAAATGATGTATTGTATGGGGGGACAGAGAGAGAAAAAGAAAGAAATTCATATCTCTCTCTCACTCTCCCTTTCCTTTTCTCTTTCTCTATTTCTCTTTCTCTCTCTCTCTCTCTCTCTTTTTCTCTCTCCCTCCCTCTCTTCCTCTCCCTCTCTCTCCCTCCCTCTCTTCTTCTACCTCTCTCTCTTCCTCCCTCTCAAGCATAAAGTCCAGAAGTGATTTCCAAGTAGAAACAAAGCTGGGTACGTTCTTTTCCTTAATTAGAGTAGTTAATTTTGCCCACTCTCTCAGCTCCGTTACTGTTTCCATTGTTTTTTTCCATGGTGGGAATTGATGTATCTTTCCATAGCTCTGGCCTGAATTCCAATCCTGTGTTTGTTGCAAAGATAACTTCAAAACACTGGTGGCAAAAGCCTTATTGTGGGGAAAGCCAATTTGGTCTGCTAATGCTCTCCCTTTTCTCTGCTTGAAGCACCGAAGTTTGTCTCTGTGAAGCGAAAGACAGAAAGCCGAGCTGCTAAGGACACGCTGCCTTGGGAAAATCTGTCTTTGAACAAATGCATTCTGGTGGCAACTTTCCTGGCTCTCCTCAGTGTGAGCTGCCAGGTGGTCAAAGGTAAGAGAGAAGAGCACTTTCTCATGGATCCAACAAAGCCCACCCTCCTTCACACCTCTTCTAGCTGCTGCCTCCATTGGAGATCATGCCTTAGGGCAGGGTTGTCAAACTCAATTTCATTGAGGGCCGCATCAGGATTAGAATGACAGAATTGGAAGGGACTTTGGAGGTCTTCTAGTCCAACCCGCTCCTTAGACTGCTAACCCTACACCACTTCTGACAAATTGTTATCCAACATCTTCTTCAAAACTTCCAGTGTTGAAGAATTCACAACTTCTGGAGGCAAGTTGTTCCACTGATTAATTGTCCTAAGTGTCAGGAAATGTCTCCTTAGTTCTAAGTTGCTTGATTAGTTTCCACCCATTGCTTCTTGTCCTGCCCTCAGGTGCTTTGGAGAATAGTTTGACTCCTTCTTCTTTGTGGCAACCCCTGACATACTGGAACACTGCTATCATATCTCCCCTGGTCCTTCTTTCTATTAAACTAGACATATCCAGTTCCTGCAACCATTCTTCATATGTTTTAGCCTCCAGTCCCCTTATCTTCTTTGTTGCTCTTCTCTGCACTCCTTCTAGAGTCTCCACATCTTTTCTACATCATGGCGACCAAAACTGAATGCAGGATTGTATTTGACCTGGGGGGGGGGGCATTTCTAGCTCATGTCGGGGGCGCCTGTGGAGGCCTGAGTGCTCTGCCAGCGAAAATGGGCTCCCAAGCTCTATTTTTGGCTGTAACGGTCTCCTGCAACCCTCTGCCAGTGAAAACGGAGCTCAGGAGGTCCGCGGGCCAGGCTTTTGCTGTTTTCAGATCAGCCCCATGGGCCAGATCTAAGCATCCCACGGGACGGAGTTTGACACCTCTGCCTTAGGGTTAAAAGGAAACCTCCTAAGCTGGCAAAGAGAATGTGTAACCATCTATAGCAGGGGTGTCCAGACTTGGGAACTTTAAGACTTGTGGCTGGGTACTTTTGACCGTGATAGTGTGCATTTTGGATTCAGGTTCTGTTAAGATACAGCCTGTTGTGCCATAAAATAGCTTCTGCTGTGCAGTGCAGTGGAGTTGCCTTAGTAACGGCTTCAAGTACTCCACAAGTGGTTCCCTCTGATAAGAGGGAAAATCCAACATTAGAAATTACATTTGGTCAGGACATTTCCCCCCTATAATTCAATACCTGAGCAACACCAGGTTATCTGCTAGTTGCAAATAAAGATAACGGTCGTTGACTATAATTCCAACATCTAAAATTATTAGGCTACCCCACTGCCACTGTGCCTTTGGATCTTCCAGAGTTCCATCCTCAAAGTATGGGATAGCCTTCCACACTGCATCTTGACCATGTAGGGGGCAGTTTGGCCTAGTGGTTAAAGCGTCAGGTTGGAGGCCAGGAGACAATGAGTTCTAGTCTGCCTTAGGCATGAAAGCCAGCTGGATGACCTTGGGCCAGTCATTTTATCTCAGCCCAACTCCCCTGGCAGGGCTGTCGTTGTGGGGAGAACAGGAGGAGGAAGGAGTACGAAGCATGCTTGCTGCCTTGTTTATAAAATTAATAAAGACAGGATAAAATCAAGCCCAGAAACATATGCAGGGAAGAAAAGCTTGTTCATTCACCATCTCGTCTTCTTTGCAGAGGTAATAGAATACGGTGGGGCTGTTCTTGAGGCCGAGCTGAGTGCCTGGACCACACAAGAAAGCAGTCCTGGGGAACAGGTGAGTTAAAAGTGGGAAGAGCAAAATAGTCCACAGTAAAACTCATTTCATCAGAGGGCAAAAAAACCCCACCTACTTTAAAAAGTTAGCCTTAGGTTTATATACATCTGGAATTGCTTAAGAGACACACACTTGAATTCATTCTTTGTTGAGCTGTTTTGTGATGGGCAATCTTTGCTTAACATTTTCTCCCCCCCCCCCACCTCATTTCCCCCGTATCCAGAGGTGGGATACACTTACCTTCCCTACCGGTTCACAAATGTGAGCATGCACATGTTCATAGGCGCATGCACACTGCTTCTGCGCATGTGTAGTGCTCGCGCATTACATCGGGGCGGGTGAGCGGTGCCTCTTGCAGCCGCTGCTACCGGTTCACCCGAACCGGAGAAAACCAGCTGAATCCCACCTCTGCCCGTATCCTTTAGAGGCAGAGATAGTCCTGAGAATGCTAAGGTTTTCCCCTTGAACCTGTTTTCCCCTCTCTCCTGCCCGCCTTCAACAGCCTGTGCTATTAAAGTAACCATGAATTTACAGAACCCTCCGTGTTCCAGCAGTAGAGTGTCAGTGCCAAATACAAATGGTTGCTTTTCACACTTGCTTTCAGTAAGACAATGCTTTTTGAGTAGGCAGATTTTCGTAGAATTTGGCTTTTCCAGAAACATTGACCTGACTACTATAGGAAACAAGACACGGGATAGGGTAGGATAGGATAGGATAGAGTACAATAGCAGAGTTGGAAGGGACCTTGGAGGTCTTCCAGTCCAACCCCCTGCTCAGGCAGGAAACCCTACACCACTTCAGACAAATAGCTATCCAACATCTTCTGAAAGACTTCCAGTGTTGGAGCATTCACAACTTCTGGAGGCAAGCTGTTCCACTGATTAATTGTTCTAACTGTCAGGAAATTTCTCCTTAGTTCTAGGTTGCTTCTCTCCTTGATTAGTTTCCACCCATTGCTTCTTCTTCTACCCTCAGGTGCCTTGGAGAATAGTTTGACTCCCTCTTCATTGTGGCAACCCCTGAGATATTGGAAGACTGCTATCATGTCTCCCCTAGTCCTTCTTTTCTTTAAACTAGAGTAAAATGGCTCCAGGAGGACTCAAAGAGCATGTGAAGAGTCCTCTTGTATTACTCTTAAGATTAAACTATCCCAGGCCAGGAGATAGTTTTGAAGCCACCGTACCATTATGAAGACGGTTGAATCTTTCTTTCTTTCTTTCTTTCTTTCTTTCTTTCTTTCTTTCTTTCTTTCTTTCTTTCTTTCTTTCTTTCTTTCTTTCTTTCTTTCTTTCTTTCTTTCTTTCTTTCCAGGAGGAGCTGTGGTTTTACGAACGGTGGTTTGATTGGTCGGACATGGATGAACCTCCTGAGATAGAGGAGGACGAACTCCTGGAAGTAGAAGAGGAACTTTTAGAAGTCGAGGAAGAAGAAAAAGAGGAAGAGGAGGAAGAAGAAGAAGAAGGCCCTTTAGAGGATGGGGAAGATGGAGAAGAGACCGAACCAGTAGAAATTGAAGAGGAAGAGGAAGAAGAAGAGGAGGAAACAGAGGAAAAACCGGTCCCAAAGGTGGACCTCAGAAAAACCCAGAAGAAAATCCAACGAGAGACACCTTCCAAGAATAAAAGCCGGAAAGAACGCAAAGCTCAGGATGAGGACGAAGAGAAAAAGCACCTTCAGGACAAGAGGCATCTCTGGGAAGGGAAGGGGAAGAAGAAGCAAGAGGAGGACAGGAAGAAAACCCATCGCCACAAACACGGTGAAACAGCCCATCCACTGAAAGAGCATAAGGGAGACCATCCCTCACAGGAGAAAAGAAGGGGGCACCCCAAGGATGAGCGTGGCAAAGGGAAAGACCACCTCAAGCAGCAGAAGGAGGCGAAGGACAGGAAGCCCTGGCAGATCCAGAAGCCTTTCTTCCCCCCACCCAAGGACAGTGCCAAGACATTTGGGCGGCACAAATCTCAGGAGTGGAAAAGGCACGACTGAGATTTAAAAGTGGCTGATCTGAGGTCCCTGTGGCAAGCAACATGCTGCGCTCTCTCGCTCTCCTGGCGCATCCTTTCTCTGAAAGTGCGGGGACACAAAGACACCCGGATTTGAAGCTGGGATTACTCCTGTTGAGAGGCAGGTTTGACGCCTTCCAGATTGGAAGCAAGAGATGCCTTTTCTATGCCTTGCTGTGACCCTTTGGTAGGGGTGGCACTGGCAACCATTCTCAGGAGGGGAACAGGAGTCACTTAGCTGGATCAGCCTTACCTGCTCCACCACTCCCTCAGAGTCCTTGAAGAACCTCAAAAAAAAAAGCACCTCCTTCCTTCATTTGTGCTTTACCAGTTATCTCCAAATGAAGTGCTAATGTTGGTTTTATAACAAAGAGGAAGCCTTAACCTTTATCTCAGTCCCTGATTTGTGAGAGCCTCACACAAAATTGTTGTTAGTTGCGAAGTCGTGTCTGACCCATCGCGACCCCGTGGACAACGTTCCTCCAGACCTTCCTGTCTGCTACCATCCTCTGGCGTCCATTCAAGCTCATACCTACGGCTTCAGTAACTCCATCCAGTCACCTCATTCTCTGTCCTCCCCTCCTCCTTTTACCCTCAATCTTTCCCAGCATGAGGCTCTTCTCCAGGGAGTCCTTCCTTCTCATTCAGTGGCCAAAGTACTTGAGTTTCCTCTTCAGGATCTGGCCTCCTAAAGAGCAGTCAGGGTTGATCTTCTCTAGGACTGACCGGTTTGATCGCCTTGCAGTCCAAGGGACTCGCAGGAGTCTTCTCCAGCACCAGAGTTCAAAGGCCTCAATTCTTTGGCGCTCAGCCTTTCTTATGGTCCAACATTCATAGCCATACGTTGCAACTAGGAAAACCATAGCCTTGACTAGAGACACTTTTGTTGTCAGGGTGATATCTCTGCTTTTTAGTATGCTGTCTAGATTTGCTATAGCTTTCCTCTCCAGGAGCAAGCGTCTTTTAATTTCTTGGCTGCAGTTCCTATCTGCGGTGATCTTGGAGCCCAGGAAAAAAAAAAGTCACTACCTCCATTTCTTCCCCATCTATTTGCCAGGAATTGAGAGGGCCAGATGCCATGATTTTAATTATCTTAATGTTGAGTTTCAAGCCAACTTCACACACAATAACTGTTGTTATTGCCTAATCTCTCATTATACACAGATTTGCAGCAGGAATGTGTGAACTGCCTCTCTTGTACACAACGGTGTGTTTTCTTTTCTTTTCTTTTTTGAGCTGATACCAAAGCTGTGTGTTTAAATCTAGAATTCTTCATTCAGAAGTGCAACAAAAGAATTGTATGCTGGAATGGACCTTAGATGTTTTTAGCAACTCCCATACCTCGATTAATAGACTTCTCAATTTTATTTTTGGTCACTTTTCAAGAGAAAAGCAAGACTGCTCCTCAGAGTTTGCTTCTTTCCTATTTTGTGGGGGAAATGGACTTTTTTCCTGTGTTACACAAAATGAAGCCTATCAATGTGAAGCTAAACCAGCTCTGATTCTTCTTAGGATACCAATGTTACCATAGAGATATCGTAGCAAGTAATCAGCCAGATTGAGGAAAAGTTGTGATAATTTCAGAAATAAATGTCGGCTGTGGACTGCTTAAATATGTTCATGTTTTAACATAAGGAAGAAATGGAATTCACAGACCACAATACAGTCTTTGGTTTTCCAAGGTGCTTGGGCTATTATTTTGGATTTTTGAGCTGTAAAAAGCAACTTTTACACTTTGAACTGAAACAATTTGTCCAAGAAAATTTCAGTGGTGGAATTCAATTTTTTAATTACCGGTTCTGTGGGCGTGGCTTGGTGGGCGTAGCAGGGGAAGGATACTGTAAAATCTCCCTTCCCTCCCCACTCCAGGGGAAGGTTATTGCAAGATTCCCATTCCTTCCCGATCATCTGGGGCTCGTGAGGCAGAGAATAGATGGGGGCGGGGCCAGTCAGAAGTGGTATTTACCGGTTCTCCGAACTACTCAAAATTTCCGCTACCGGTTCTCCAGAACTGGTCAGAACCTGCTGAATACCACCTCTGGAAAAATTGCATTTCTTCTACATCTATAGAAGAGTTACACTAATATCAAAGAAATGATGGAATAGCATTGGACACTTCGAGTTGTGCCGCGTCAAGTTAGCCGGGGTGAGTTAGCCGGAGTGAGACAGCCGTGGTGGAATGGCTGCGGTGAATTGTCCCATTCCAGAACTAGGGAGGGTCAATCCTGAGATTAGGAAAGGTAATTTCCGAGATGTTTTCTCACCCCACATTCCTGCTTTGTACTCAAGATTTTGTTTCTGTTTTCTAAGCTGTTGACTCTCCCTGTAGAACCCCGAATGTGGCTGTAGCCATTTCCCCAAGCCTGGGAAATCATAGCTGGCTGGGGAATTCTGGAAATTGAAGTCCACATATGTGGAAGTTCCTAAGGTTGAGAAACACTAGCTTACGGCAAAAAGGATGGCGCTAGTCAGTGGTGAGATTCAAATAATTTAACAACTGGTTCTCTGCCCTAATGACCAGCTGGATGGGCGTGGCCAGGGTGGGTACCCTGTTTCCCTGAAAATAAGACCTCCCCGGATAATAAGCCCAATTGGGCTTTTGAGCACATGCACTAAAATAAACCCTCCCTTGAAAATAAGTCCTCCCTGAAAATATTGCAACACAGCAGCAGCCATGAGGTGACCACGCTCTCTGCCTCCTGCACCTCAAAAATAATAAGACCTCCCTGAAAATAAGGCCAAGCGCTTATTTCAGGGGTCAAAAGAAAATAAGACTGTCTTATTTTGGGGGAAATACGGTATGGCTAGGGCAGGGATGTCCAAACTTGGCAACTTTAAGACTTGTGGACTTCAACTCCCAGAATTCCCCAGCCAGCAGAGCTGGCTGGGGAATTCTGGGAGTTGAAGTCCACAAATCTTAAAGTTGCCAAGTTTGGACACCCCTAGGCTAGGGTGTGTGACAGGCAGCACTCAGCCTCCTGCACCCCCCTGGGAGCAAGAACGGGCCCCACACTCCATTCTGGGCCTCGTAGGCCTCCCTACACTTACCTGGGAGCCAAAATGGGGCGTGTGGGGATTCCTGAAAGGGGCGGGGCAGGAAGGGCTAGGGCCAGCCAGCAATTTAACAACTGGTGCACCTGAACTGGCCCAAATTGACAAGAGTCCCACCAGTGATGCTAGCTAGTAAATGTATTTTTAAAATGTGAAGAATATATACGTAGTAGTGAAGTCGTTTGAAATGAGATAAATTGTTAAGCTTTATTTCTGCCAAACACGGGGAAATCAGGAAGTTGAGGCAGTTCAAATGAATGTAAGGATTTATTTCAAGATTATGCTATCTACAAGAATCTGAACGACTAACAGCTAAAGCAAATTGGCGGTAGATAAGAATCAATGGAATTCAAGATGGGCTGGACTGAGATCCCTTGTGGGTACGAAGGGACTTGAGACTGATGACATGTTTGATCCCATCCCTGGGGTCAATTTCCTACAATTTCTTCTTCGAGGAAGCTTTGTTGTGGTGATTCTTTCAAAGCCTATTCAGTTCACTGAACAATATTACACATCGTATAGCATTATCCCGTAGAATATAGGACTCTCTGAAATATTTTCGTTGCGGCAGAAAAATATAATAACAGCATCAGAATACAACAGGAAAAATACAGAAAGCCATTGCAAACAAAGTTAAGAAATAGCAACTAGCATTACAAGTAGCTAAATATACATATCAGCAAACAGTAGTTTGGAATAATACAATACAATACAATAGTAGAGTTGGAAGGGACCTTGGAGGTCTTCTAGTCCAACCCCCTGCCTAGGCAGGAAACCCTATACCGTTTCAGACAAATAGCTATCCAACATCTTCTTAAATACTTCCAGTGTTGGGGCATTCACACTTCTGGAGGCAATCTGTTCCACTGATTAATTGTTCTCACTGTCAGGAAATTTCTCCTCAGTTCTAAGTTGCTTCTCTCCTTGATTAGTTTCCACCCATTGCTTCTTGTTCTACCCTCAGGTGCTTTGGAGAATAGTTTGACTCCCTCTTCTTTGTGGCAACCTCTGAGATATTGGAATAATGCTATCATGTCCCCCTTAGTCCTTCTTTCTCTTAAGCTAAACATACCCAGTTCCTGCAACCGTTCTTCATATGTTTTAGATTTATTTATTTAAGAATAAATAAATCTTCAAAGCTTCTTTTAAAAAGGCATCAAAGAAGGAGCGATTTGGTCCAAGGTAGGAAGGTTCTCTAAGATCTGAGGTCTTATCTTGTGTTGAATAAGATACATTAGAGAATTTGTTGGGTAAAATATTAGGGTATTAAGAACATATCTGGATAAGCTTCCCAATGCATAGAGAGGGTGAGAAGATGAGTAAGATTTCAATCTCCTTAACATGTAAATTGGGCCACTTCAGAATAATGTGGGTGAATAGTAGCTATTGCTGAAAATGCAACTTTAGATAGTCCTTAACAACCCTTCGTTTCAGTGACCGTTTGAAGTTACAGCAGCACTGAAAAAGGTGACTTATGTCCATTTTCCACACCATTGCAGCATCCCCTGGTCACGTGATCAAAGTTTGGATGCTTGGCAACTGGCATGTATTTAAGACAGTTGCAGTGTCCCGGAGTCATGTGGCGACCTTCTGACAAGCAAAGTCAATGGGGAAGCCAGATTCATTTAACAACCGTGTTACTCATTTAACAGCTGCGGTGTCTGTAGAGATTCTCAGTCATCCAGGTCATGGTTATCCCAAAGGTGCTTTTTTCAGGAGGCAACTGGACTTTCTTTCTTTTTTTCTTTTGAAGACGTTTCGCTTCTCATCCAAGAAGCTTCTTCAGCTCTGACAGGAGTTTCAGGAAGCTCTGAAGAAGCTTCCATCCCCCACTATCCTGTCAGAGCTGAAGAAGCTTCTTGGACGAGAAGCGAAACGTCTTCAAAAGAAAAGAGTGGCCTCCTGAAAAAACAACTTTGGGACAGCTGTTGTTGGGACATCAGCTGCAATGATTCCCTTAACAACTGTAGCAAAAAAGAACATAAAATGGGCCAAAACTCCCTTAACAACTGTCTTGGTTAGCAACAGCAATGTTGGGCTCAATTTTGGTCATAATTCGAGGACTACCTGTACCAGAAATTCTCATTTTCTTGATCACTAGAGGTATTAACAGCGCGCATTAGCTCTTCGTTCCTCTCGTTGTCTCATTCCTCTATTTCTCTAATTGGGAGACTGCTCTGCACAGCTGACTTCCTAAAGGAAGAATACAGGTATTCCTCACTTAGTGACCACTCATTCAGCGACCACTCAAAGTTCCGATGGTGCGGAATGAAGAGACTTAGGCTGGTCCTTGAAGTTTTGGCCATTACAGCATCCCTATGTTTTGGCACTGCGATTATGGCAACTGCTGTCATCCAATCTCCATTTGCAACCTTCCCACAAGGGAAGTGGACAAGGAAGTCAGAAACAAGTCGCAAGTCGCAGCCATGTGACATCACACTTAGCCACCAATCATGATTCACTTAAAACGGCAGCCAGAACTGCTGTCAAGTCAGTGCTGAAACCTGATCTTTCCTTTTTATGGCTGCGTTGCTTAGGAACAAGAGTTCCCAGTCCCATTGCACTGAGGACCGCCTGTAGTGAGGTTTCTACTTCTTCCCACCAGAAGACTTAAAAACTCAAGAGATGCACACTTCCTGTTGGGGCATATCAGTTAATAAACATTACTTGTCCCTTCGGACCTTATAAACATCCATCTCAAGATCCTCTTCTAAGCTGCATAAACAGAGGGATAGAATCAAGATCACGTGAAGTGTTAATACCACTTTATAATGCCTTGGTAAGGCCACACTTGGAATAGTGCATTCAGTTTTGGTTGCCAGGATGTAAAAAGGATATGGAGACTAGAAAGAGTGCAGAGAGGGGCAACAAAGATAATTAAGGGACTGGAGGCTAAAATATATGAAGAACGGTTGCAGGAACTGGGTATGTCTAGTTTAATGAAAAGAAGAGAAGAGAAAAGAAAAGAGACATGATAGCAGAGTTCTGATATCTCAGGGGTTGCCACAAAGAAGAGGGAGTCAAACTATTCTCCAAAACACCTGAGGGCAGAACAAGAAGCAATGGGTGGAAACTAATCAAGGAGAGAAGCAACTTAGAACCATTGAGAAATTTCCTGACAGTTAGAACAATTAATCAGTGGAACAATTTGCCTCCAGAAGTTATGAATGCTCCAACACTGGAAGTTTTTAAGAAGACGTTGGATAGCCATTTGTCTGAAGTGGTTTAGGGTTTCCTGCCTGAGCAGGGGGTTGGACTAGAAGACCACCAAGGTCCCTTCCAACTCTGCTATTCTAAATGATTCTGGATGGGGGAGTGACAATTCTCATCCTACACTTTGTTCATTAGGATTCTCTGTAAATAAACTGGAGGAGTCCAATTTTCCCTACCATCATAAAAAGCAAGAACAACGTTGCAAGCTTGCTATGTACACAGCGACATAAATTTCATCGGTAGAACAGGGATTACTGTAGTGCTGTGGTTTAAAATGGTACCCCATACTGGCCAGGACAGCAGGACACTGTCCAATATCCCATCCTCCTGATGAGGAGGACTCTCCTGCCCTTCTCTACCTGCACCCACAGGACTCCGCCACCATATCTGGATAGGCCTTCACTATCATCCCTTGATCACTGGTAAAGGTAACCATGAGGCTTTTGGAATATTTCACCGGGACGCAGCAAGGGGCTCGCTGGAGCGGCATGCCCTGTTCGTGCATACGCAGCAGGAAAATGGTGTGGGAATAGTAGTCCGGGATGCGGGTGGAGAGCGGGCTCTGGCAGGGGCCCACGCAATTGTTGGCATTGTATGACTCCGGTAAAATGATGTACCTGGTGGAGACCAGGTTTATCCTGAGCTCTCGCAGCCGGCAGTAGTCATCCTGGACTTGAGCGCTACGGTTAGCACGTAAGGACACCTTCCTGGCCTCTCGCCAACGAGTGCGCACCACCTGGAGAGCCTTGAGCAGCAGAAGGCTGTGGATTTTTCTGCGGGTCTGCGTTTCCTCCGTCTCTGCAGAATCGCCAGTGGGAAACTTTCCGGAGCCCCTCGAAGGATAGTAGCACAGAGCTAGCAGAGTATGGAAGAGGTTGGCGTTGGCTTGGAAGGACGGCATGGCTTTCAGCTCTTGGATCACGGAATGCAGCTTCTCCAACAGTTGCCGAAGCAACTTTCCCTCGAGGTACCACTGGCCGAGCTGGCGCTCCATGAAAGCTTGGCTGTTCTCGGGGAAAAGGACCACGAGGTGATTTTCAGACTGCACCAGCCGCTCAAAAGCCACTTTCTCTGACAAGTTGAGCAGTTCGTGAGGAAGGGCCTCCATTGTGTCGAAATCCAGCAGGAGGTGCCCCTGGGCAACAGGAGGCTCACCAGAGGGGTTGAGGACTTTGTTGACAAATTGGGAGAGGGTCTCCAAAAAATATCCAGGGTTTGTGAGCACTGACACAGTGGCATTGGTTTGGTTAGTGATGGCAGCAGCCTCCGAGGACATGTGGGCTACGCCGGAGCTCAGCAAGCTGGTGAAGAGAGAGAAAGAATTTTAAAAATTATTTGACTGTCTCCTTGTTCTGCATATGCCCAACTCATCACTGAGTTCATGCATTTTGCAGACATTCAAGGATACTGTTCTGACCAAGGCTTCCCAAGAGCATGAAGCAAACTTCTGGTCCTGACAACAATCCCTTTTATTAATTGACTGTGAATTCTGCTCATTCACATCCAGCAAAGTCTTTCAAGGGAGGATTTACAGTCACAGACCTTATCTGGCTTGGAGAGCTGCCAGGCCGATATCTGCAAAACTTGGCAAGGAGTCTCGGAGAGTCACAAACCAGTTAAGCAAACTAATTGTCTCCTGCAAACTCCACTTCCCTTTCGCTCCTCTTTTATTTCCTCTGGGAGGGACCATTCATCATCCACCTGTGGATACTCCCAAGTCGACCCCTGTTTTTTCACTGTTCACTTTGTCTGGTAACTCTGAGCATGCGCACACTGGGAACAGGCTCCAGCTGTTCGTCTGCCCCACTGATATCTGACTGTGAAGGCAGCTGATAACTGTCAGATGGCCCTGGCCCCCTCTCTGCCTCCGACACAGAGCCTTCATCAGAGCCTTCCCCAGACTCCAGGACTGGCCCATGTTCCTCCCCAACCTCCTCACTGTCCGAATCTGCCACCAGCTTTGCTGGCCACTGGCAGGCCACAACAGATACCTAGGTCAAATGGCAAATTGCTCACAAATAAGTTAGATTCACGCTTCATGCTAAGCTATAAAACCACGTTTCTTTACTTATTACTGATCACTACCTTTTCTTGGGCTACACTGGGTGGTCTCCCTTTCTTTTATCCCCACAATAAAATATCACTATGAAATTCATTAGGCTGAGAGAGAGCAACCCACTGAGCTCTGCAACTGAGACCCCGATTAGAAAGGGGAAAGCGAAATTCAAATCTTACCCATGGAACCCTTCACAACTACATTAGACTGGCTTGAAATAACGCTACATAGAAAAATATGTCGGTATTTTCTGAATAGAATAGAATAAGAATAGAATAAGAATAGAATAAGAATAGAATAAGAATAGAATAAGAATAGAATAGAATAGAATAGAATAGAATAGAATAGAATTCTTTATTGCCCAAGTGAGATTGGATACACAAGGAATTTGTCTTTGGTGCAAATGCTCTCAGTGTACATAAGGAGAATAAAATACATTCATCAAGAACCATAAGATACAACACTCAGTGATAGTCAAGATTACTAATAAGCTATCAAATCATACTAGAAAACAAATAAAAAAATATAAGTTATAAAGATACAAGCAACATGGTTATAGTCTTAAGTGGGAAGAGATAGATATTAGGCAGGAAGAGAATAATAATAGTAATACAGTCTTAGTTTGAGTTTGAGTTTTATTGGATTTATATGCCGCTCTTCTCCCAAAGGACTCAGGGCGGCGTACAACATTAAAAAACACACATCACGAAAGTTAAAAAGAAATTAGATACATATCCCAAAAACAAACCCAATTAATAGGACAACAACATTTTAAAAAATGAGATAAAATTAACATTAACAGGCCAGGCCGGCTTGCTGGAAAAGCCAACTTTTTAGGGCGCGTCGGAAGGACCGGAGGTCAGGGATTATGCGAAGCTCCGGGGGCAGCTCATTCCAGAGGGAAGGCGCTCCCACAGAGAAGGCTCCCCCCCTCGGGGTCACCAGCCGACACTGCCTGGCCGACGGCACCCTGAGGAGGCCAACTCTGTGGGATCGTACTGGACGGTGGGAGGCTACCGGTGGCAGTAGGTGGTCTCGCAGGTACCCTGGGCCTAAGCCATGGAGTGCTTTAAAGGTCATAATTAGTACCTTGAATCGCACCCGGAAAACAACCGGCAACCAGTGCAGGCCGCCTTAGTAAATTATTTGACAGTGTTGAGGGAATTAGTTGTTTAGCAGAGTGATGGCGTTCGGGAGAAAAACTGTTCTTGTGTCTAGTGTAGTTGTTCTGATGTGCAGTGCCCTCCAGCGTCGTTTTGAGGGTAGAAGTAGAAACTATTTACGTATGTTTCTACTAAGTGAGAGGGGTCTGTAGTTCTATCAGTTCTCATTAAACTTAACGGAAGCAATGCTTTTGCATTTTTTTTTTCCAAACAAAGGATTTCATTGAAACTCTCGGAGGTAGAGGGCAGTGGACTTGACATACAAATAAGAAGAGGAGTTTGTGAAACTTTCTATGCCCTCAATGGTTGACAAAGTTACTGGCACCCAACCCCTCAATTAAATCAAAAACATCCCAAAGGGATCCCACTTGTGGGGCCTTTTTTTATTTTGGGAAATGTGGCAAACAGAGGGGTGGTAATTGTTATATAGAGCAACAATATTAGCAGTGGCATCAGTTGTAATCTCCAATGGAGCCAGTTTGGTCTAGTGGTTGAGGCATCAAGAGAGAAACCAGGAGACAGTGAGTTCTAGTCTCACCTGAGGTATGAAAGCTGGCTGGGTAATTTTGGGGCAATCACCAGGAGATGGTGAGTTCTAGTCCCACCTGCAGTATAAATCTGGCTGGATAATTTTGGGACAATCACCAGGAGATGGTGAGTTCTACTTTCAGCTGAGGTACGAAAGGGAGCTTGTTGACTTCGGGTTTCTCTCAGCGCAACCTATCTCACAGGATGGTTGTTGTGGGGAAAATTAGGGGACTGGAGACTAAAACATATGAAGAACGGTTGCAGGAACTGGGTATGTTTAGCTTAAGAGAAAGAAGGACTAGGGGAGACATGATAGCAGTGTTCCAATATCTCAGGTGTTGCCCCAAAGAAGAGGGAGTCAAACTATTCTCCAAGGCACCTGAGGGCAGAACAAGAAGCAATGGATGGAAACTAATCAAGGAGAGAAGCAACTTAGAACTGAGGAGAAACTTCCTGACAGTGAGAACAATTAATCAGTGGAACAGCTTGCCTCCAGAAGTTGTGATTGCCCCAACACTGGAAGTCTTTAAGAAGATGTTGGATAGCTATTTGTCTGAAACGGTATAGGGTTTCCTGCCTAGGCAGGGGGTTGGACTAGAAGACCTCCAAGGTCCCTTCCAACTCTACTATTGTATTGTATTGTAAAATAGGAGGGGGAAGGACTATTAGGTATGTTAACTGCCTTGAGTTACTCATAAAATAAAAAGGGATTTAAAAATCTAATAATAAATAATTTTAGTGCATAAAGAGAAACGTGAAAGAAATTCTCAAGCATTTCAAGGAGAAGAAAGAGGAAACAAAGCTGATTTCACAGATGAAAACATCAAGACAATGCAAGATAGCATTCAGCCCACAGACCTCAAACATTAAATGAAGAGTCATTACCTGAATTAATTATATTCACATTACATTTATGCAAACATTTTAGCATGGTCATCTTCCTGCACGAACCCTAAGCAAGCAAGACCCCTGACACTTCCTGCTCTTCCAACTTTGGAAAAAAAAAAAAAAAACCAACAGACAAGATTCCAGTGTTTCTCGGAGTAGATTTTGGAAACAAATGGTGATGAAACAGCTCTTATCTGCTTTATTTACGCTGTCGCTGCCCTCAAAAGCAACACAATGTTCCTTTCGAGGGTTTCCCGAAGTCCTTATCGGACTTCTGGGCAGGCCAGATTGGAAGCAATTAAAGAGGCCCACAGGAATCTGAGATCTTCTGAGAAGTCCAATTTATTTCAGGAAAGTCAAAAGGCCTTTACAAAATATTTCTAGCAAGTGCTGGGTATTCAGACAGTTCTAGCTAGCGCTGAGATCTAAATGCAGGGGTGGGATTCAGTCGGTTCAGACCAGTTTGGGCGAACCAGTTCGCTCTGACGATCAGTTTTCCCCCCTCCCCCGGCCCCTGTGTTTTACTTACCATATTTTTGGGAGTATAAGACGCACCTTTTTCCCTCAAAAAAGAGGCTGAAAATCTGGGTGTATCTTATACACTGAATACAGCATTTTTTGCTTCCCCAAACCCTGCCCCCTTCACCAAAATGGCCGTGCATAGCCTTTAGGAAGCTTTCATGGTGCTCCTGGGGACCGGGGATGGCAGAAATGAACAAAGAACAGGCTGATTTTTGCTCAATTTTGCCACCACCACCCCCAGCCCCCAGGAGCACTCTACAAGCCTCCTAAAAGCTATTCATGCCCCCTTTTTAAAAAAAAAAAAAAAAAACAGGCCTTTTTTGCTCATTTTTGGTGAGCCCCTCCCCCCCAAGCACTCTACAAACCTCCTAAAGGCTATGCATGCCCTTTTTTTGGAGGAAAAAAAAACAGGCCCGTTTTGGTGAAAAATGGACCATTTTTGGGAGGTATGCGGAATGGAAAAACATTTTTTTTTTAAATTTGCCTCTTCAAAATCTTGGTGCGTCTTATACTCAGGTGCGTCTTATACTCCCAAAAATACGGTGCCTGTATATATCCTCTCAGCTGATTCGAGCAGCAGAACGGATTGCGGCACCTCAGCTGTGTTACTCCCCAGAAGTAACGTGGAAGGTAAGTTTCGTTAAAACTGCTGACACGCATGAAGCACGTGATCACTGAACTGGTGGTTAAACTGGCAGGATCCCACCAGTGTCTAAATGCCTTGCTTGAACTCTGCAATATTCTGGATAGCCCTCCCTTTGGGGCAGGTAGCTTCCTTTCTACCTGTCTCTGTTTGGGGCAACAGACACAGATCGTCCTCGGCTTATAACCATTCGTTTAGCAACAGTCCAGACCTACGGCTATGCCTCGCACTTATGACTATCATAGCATCCCCAGTACGATCACGTAGTCAGAATTTGGGTGCTTGGAAACCAACCTGTATTTACAATGGTTGCAGCATCCTGGAATCGAGTGATCAGCATTTGCAATCTTCTCACCTGGCGTCTGACAAGCAAGACCAGGGGTCGGCAATCTTAAACACTCAAAAGAGCCATTTCCCACAGAAAAGAAAACACCGGGAGCCACAAAGGTCCTAACTGGAAGCCCCCCGTTCAATTCTGTAGCTGACCCGAAGTTTGGTTCCCCCACCATAAAGTCTTCTCCTAACGCGACGTCCTTTTTCCTCTACCTGTCCTAACCGAAAGCCCTATCAATTGTGGAGCAAGCTGGAAAACCTGCTCCTTGCCTTAGAGCAGGGGTGTCCAAACTTGGTAACTTTAAGACTTGTGGACTTCAACTCCCAGAATTCCCCACCCCCACTGGAAGCTCCTGTCAAAATTGTGGTGCCGACCGGCGACAGGGAGCTGCAGCAGAGGGATAAAAGAGCCACATGCGGCTCCAGAGCTACAGGTTGCTGCCCCCTTGCGCAAGACCTAGGGAGCAAACCAGATTTGCTTAAGGACTGTGTGATTCACTGAACCACTGCAATGAATTGCTTAACAACTGTAGCAAAAAAAAAAGATCACAAAATCCGGCATAACTCACTTAACAACTACCTTATTTAGCAATGGAAATTCTGGTGCCCTTTGTGGTTGAAGACTACCTATATCAGAGGTCTTCAAACTTGACATAGCTGGCTGGAGAATTCTGGGAGTTGAAGTCCACAAGTCTTAAAGTTGCCAAGTTTGGGCCCCTGACCTATATGATAGAATCTGGCCATTTTAAAACATAAGCATGTAAGAAGTAACTTCTCTGGCCATTATTGGAAACTGGGTGCTGGATTGAATAGTGATTCCATCTGACCCAGCAGAATTCCAGTATTTGAAGGGGGTCCAAAGAGGAGGGGGTCAATTTATTCTCCAAAGCACCAGAACGCAAGACAAGAAGCAATGGGTGGAAACGAATCAAGGAGAGAGGCAACCTGGAATTAAAGGGAAATTTCCTAACAGTGAGAACAATTAACCAGTGGAACAGCTTGCCTTTAGAAGTTATGGGTGCTGGCACTGGAAGTTTTTAAGAGACTGGATAGCCATCTGTCTGAAATGGTAGGATTTCCTGCTTAAGCAGGGGTTGGACTAGAAGTTCCCTTCCAGTGCTATTCTGATTGGGGGAAAAAAATCTCCATTTATCTTGTAATTGTTTTTCAGACAAAATTGGGTGTAAAAGGCAGTGGTAGAGAATGTGCAGGCTTACACATGACTTGTGTAAGGTACCAGGCTAGGAATCAGGAGACCATGAGTTCTAGTCCTGCCTTAGGCATGAAAGCCAGCTAGGTGATTTTGAGTCAATCACCAGGAGACCATGAGTTCTAGTTCTGCTTTAGGCATGAAAGCCAGCTGGGTGATTTTGAGTCAATCACCAGGAGACCATGAATTCTAGTTCTGCCTTAGGCATGAAAGCCAGCTAGGTGATTTTGAGTCAATCACCAGGAGACCATGAGTTCTAGTTCTGCTTTAGGCATGAAAGCCAGCTGGGTGATTTTGAGTCAATCACCAGGAGACCATGAATTCTAGTTCTGCCTTAGGTATGAAAGCCAGCTGGGCGACTTTGGACCAGTCACTCTTTCTCAGTTTAATTCATCTCATAGCGTTGCTGTTTTGGGGGAAATAATAATAATAAGGAGTATTAGGTATGTTCTCTGTCTTAAATTATTCATAAAAATAATAGGTAATCCTCAACTTGTGAGCCTATTGCAGTCGTAAGTCATCAGTCGTAAAGCAGCTCATCATGATTTTCTGACCTTTCATTCCTTCAAAACTTTGCAACTGGGTCATAAGTTTTTTTTGGCAGTGTGTGTGTGTGTGTGTGTCCATTGCAACTTGGCGCTGTCGCTAAGTGATCAGTCGTAAGTTGAGAACTCCCTGTAAAGGCAGGTTCTACATAAATGCAAGGAAAAAGCCCACACAATCAAAGGAAACTTCAAACCCCGAGAGAGGCAAAGCCTGGGAGCATTGGTGCAATTGTTCTCTCATGCAGGCCTGGGATTTCATGGCTACCAGTTCCTGTCTACAGGCGGGGAATGGGATGCAAAGTTTAGAGGATGCTATTTACCTGGGTTTCAGGTATGGTAATACATCTAACTTGCCATCCGCAGAGAGGAAAGAAGAGGGTGGGTGGGAGCCAAGGCCGAAGTTTTGTTTCACCAACAGCAAGACAGCCGGGGTCCTGCGGGTGAAACACTTGGCATCAAAGCCAAACAGAAGATCCTGGGCTTCATCAGAGGAGACAGCAGCATCTGGGAGGCAAGGATACAAAAAAAGAAAAGAAAATGACTTATTGGACCAGCAACGAGATCCTCCCTCTTATTGTTGTAGGTTTCTGAGGACTGAGAAACAATGAAAATGAATTAAAAGGTCATAAATATAACACCAGAGGTGGGTTGCTACTGATTCGGACTGGTCCGACTAAGTAGGTAGTAATTTGGCCGGCCACACCCCCAAACCGTTTCTATCGGCGGTGCCATCTTGTTTTTTGCTTCTGCACATGCACAAACATTTTTTAACCTACTACGTGTGCGGCATAGTGCGCATCAAGGGTGCGCCCATGCCCAAAGCACATACCTGAACAAACCAGTAGTAGAAAAAGCCGGAACCCACCTCTGTATAACACAGATGTTGTACGTCAGGGTTGTCATCTTACATGTGGCTCAAGGCCTTTAATCCTACAGCAGCTCTCAAATCTTTCATGAAAAGTTGGGGGGGAAAATCCCGAGTTAAAAGTTAGACCGAAAAGTTAAATTTCCATTTCATGTCAAGGAATGATGATGTGACCATGACTGCGATGGTCGTAAGTAGAAGGACTGGTCATACGTTTTTCAACCCTGTTATAATTTTGAGTGGTCACTAAACAAATAGTCGTAACTCAAGGACCATCTGCACATAAACACAAGGAAACGTACATGCCAAATGTTATTAAACTGCAATTCCTAGCATCCCTCACTATTGGCCACATAATGAAAAAGTTGCTGGGAATTGTAGTTTAGTACTTTTGGAGGTCCCCAACATTCTTGCCTGTGATGCTTTCAAAGGGCTCCATTTTATACCAGAGAAAAATCACTGCATTTTGATCAGTTGTTTAGAATTTGTATTTTTCAAACAGAGGAACGGGAGATTTAAGAGGTGATTAGAGTGCAGTATTGCAGGCTACTTCTGCTGACTGCCGACTGCCTGAAAATTGGCAGTTCAAATCTCACCAGGCTCAAGGTTGACTCAGCCTTCCATCCTTCCGAGGTCAGTAAAATGAGGACCCAGATTGTTGGGGGCAAATAGGCTGACACTGTAAACCGCTTAGAGGGGGCTGTATAGCACTGTGAAGCGGTATGTACTGTATTTTTCGGAGTATAAGACGCACCTTTCCCCCCCTAATAAGCGTGGAAATGTTGGTGCATCTTATACACCGAATACAGCCATTTTTGGCCTCCCGAAGCCCTGCCCCCGCATCCCATTTTTGCAAAAAACAGGGCATTTTTTGCAAAAACTCAAGCTTTTTTGCTTTCTCTCAGCCCCCAGCAGCACTCTGCAGGCTTCTGCAGAGGGCTGCTGGGGGCTGAGGGAAGGCAAAAACTTTTTTTTTTCTTACTTACCTCTTCGAAATATTGGTGAGTCTTATACACTGGTGCGTCTTATAGTCCGAAAAATACGGTAAGTCTAAGTGCTATGGCTATTTCACCCCAGGGCCCCCACCCGCCATGGAACTCTGCCCTACCTGTATTGTTTTGATGCCTGATTTCCAAGGAAAGTTCGTAGCTTAATTCACCAGGCGAATGTTTCCCAGACATCACAGCGCCTTGGAGGACAAGGTAGCGGGTTTCTCTGGAAAGGCAAACAACCTGAGATGGGAAAAATTTAAAAAATAAACATACTCCAACATCCATCTAGTTGATTGAAGTCCCCACCTCAAAGCTTTTCTTTCCATCATGAAATGCAGAAACTCCCTTGAGGCTTCATTCTTAGGTCAAGAATTATTTAGTTCCTGCGGCCTGCTAAAAGCACCTGCTCAGCCTTGGCAGGCAATTTTAAGACGTGTGGACTTCAAATCCCAGAATTCCCTAGCCAGCATGCCGGCTGGGGAATTCTGGGAACTGAACTCCATACATACATCTTCAAGTTAAGTAATATTTATCCAGTCCAGGGATCGGCAACCTGTGGCTCTGGAGCCACATGTGGCTCTTTTATCCCTCTGTTGTGGCTCCCTGTCACCGGTCGGCTCCACAATTGATAGGGCTTTTAGTTAGGATGGGTAGAAGAAAAAAGACGCCACGCTAGGAGGAAACTCTGTGGTGGGGGAACTGGACTTCCGATTAGCTCCAGAATTGAGTGGGGGGCTTCTGGTTAGGAGGCTCTTTGTGTATTTAAGGTTCCCGACCCCTGATCTAGTCCAACCCTCTACCAACTCTAGAAATCTACTAAATTATCCGCGAAAAGCTGGCAGGCCAGTCTCCATTTAAAAATCCCAGTGAAGTGGAATCCATGTCTCTTAATGATTGCCTGCTCCAACCACTAGGATCTCCCACTGCCAAACATTCACTCATGTTCGGAGTGAATTTTACTTCTTTAAATTTCAGACCAGGCCCTTGGTTTCAACAGAGGGAAAATTAGGTAGCAGGAGTGATGGTGAGGGCATTCTATGAACTGAAAGGGTGTCAAATCAAGTGTAAATGGTATTTTAAAAGATATGGGGCTTTTAACAATTGGGGTCACTACCTTGAGTTCTTTGATGTAGCATTTTTGGTATTTTGTAGAGTGTTTATCTTAACTTGCCTTAATGTGACGTAAAGAAGCAAAAGAGGTCCTGGAGTCATCCAATGTAGGATATCATCATCATACATGCTTTTTGGTCAAATGAAGGTGGCAAACATACTTAATATTCCTGCCCCCTATTTTCCCCACAACAACCCTACAAGGTAGGCTGAGGTCAGAGAGAGCATATTAGGTATGTTCACACCTTGAGTTGTTTATAAAAATCAGACAGCTTGGATATAAGCAGAGAGAAATAAATAGAACTGAGGGCCAGTATGGTCTAGTGGTTAAGACACATAGCTACAAACCAGGAGAGTGTGAGTTCTAGTCCTGCCTTAGGCATGGAAGCCAGCAGGGTAACTTTGGACCAATCACCAGAAGACTGTGAGTTCTAGTCCCGCCTTAGGCATGGAAACCAGCAGGGTGCCTTAGGGCCAATCACCAGAAGACTGTGAGTTCTAGTCCCGCCTTAGGCATGGAGGCCAGCAGGGTGCCTTAGGGCCAATCACCAGAAGACTGTGAGTTCTAGTCCCGCCTTAGGCATGGAAGCCAGCAGGGTGACTTAGGGCCAATCACCAGAAGACTGTGAGTTCTAGTCCCGCCTTAGGCATGGAAGCCAGCAGGGTGACTTAGGGCCAATCACCAGAAGACTGTGAGTTCTAGTCCCGCCTTAGGCATGGAGGACAGCAGGGTGCCTTAGGGTCAATCACCAGAAGACTGTGAGTTCGAGTCCCGCCTTAGGCATGGAGGACAGCAGGGTGCCTTAGGGCCAATCACCAGAAGACTGTGAGTTCTAGTCCCGCCTTAGGCATGGAAGCCAGCAGGGTGACTTAGGGCCAATCACCAGAAGACTGTGAGTTCTAGTCCCGCCTTAGGCATGGAAGCCAGCAGGGTGACTTAGGGCCAATCACCAGAAGACTGTGAGTTCTAGTCCCGCCTTAGGCATGGAGGACAGCAGGGTGCCTTAGGGTCAATCACCAGAAGACTGTGAGTTCGAGTCCCGCCTTAGGCATGGAGGACAGCAGGGTGCCTTAGGGTCAATCACCAGAAGACTGTGAGTTCGAGTCCCGCCTTAGGCATGGAGGACAGCAGGGTGACTTAGGGCCAATCACTAGAAGACTGTGAGTTCTAGTCCTGCCTTAGGCATGGAGGACAGCAGGGTGCCTTAGGGTCAATCACTAGAAGACTGTAAGTTCTAGTCCCGCCTTAGGCATGGAGGACAGCAGGGTGACTTAGGACCAATCACCAGAAGACTGTGAGTTGTAGTCCTATCTTAGACATAAAAGCCATCTGAGTGACTTAGGGCCAGTCCCTCTTTCTCAGCCCACCAAACAGGGTTGTTGTCACAGGTAAAATAGGTCTGTGTTGGATATGTTTGCCTGGAGTTATTTGTAAAAATAATAAAGGTGGGATATAAATATAGAAATAAATCAATATAAATAAACAAATAAATACACTTGAAATTGTGGGTGGAGGAGTGTATGCCACGTTGATCTCCTTGGAGGAAACGAGTGCTATTAGGAATAACACAGGGAGAGGGAAATTGTCCCACATACCTGCTTTTGATGTAATCCTGTCCCTCCCACCAGAAATCTCTTTGGGACCCCGTGATGCACCAGTTCCTTTTCTCCTTGATAGAAGACTAGGAGGACCAGCTGCAAGGAGCTGAGAGGCTCTTCCACATCCTTCTGAAAGGTCAGTTTAAACCTGAGTTTGGTCTCGACTTCCCATTTCACTACCAAAACAGACGAAGAAATTTTTTAAAAAACGGATACAAAGCAGGGACACCCCCATTTCTTAACAGATAACAGATGAACAGAGTTGGAAGGGACCATGTAGGTCATCTAGTCCAACCCCCCTTCCCCCAAGCAGGAGACTGTACTATTTTTGACAACTGGCAGTCCAGTCTCTTCTTGAAAGCCTCCAGTGATGAAGCTCCCACAACGTCCGAAGGCAACTTCTGCTCCATGGGTTGATTGTTCTCACTGTCAGAAAATGTCTCCTTGGATATATGTTAAAACTAAAGATGTTTATCGAAATGAAATTATAAATACCATCAACATAAAATGGAGCTTGCTCAGAGGCTGAAATACACCAAGTAAATGAGATGAAGAGTGTGGAGTAGAGGAGAGAGGTAAGGGAAGAAGAGAGAGAAAGGAGAGAGGGTGCTGGGGAGGGGGGAGAAGGAGAGAAAGAAGGAGTGGAAAGGGGAGAGAGGAGAAGGAGAGAGGAAGGGGAAGTAGAGAAGGGAAAGATGACAGAGGGAAGAAAGGAGGTAGGGAGGAGGAGGAGAGAGGGAGAAGAAAGTGATGGATAGGGTACAAATATAGTATATGGAGATCAGAAGAGCCAATAATTGTTTTTGGGGGTTGATGGTAAGATGAATTGATGTAAATATTTAATAATATAAAAAATGTTGGTTATGTAACAGTATACATGTGGTTATTTGTTATGAATATGAAAAAATAAAAAAACTTTTTAAAAAATGAAATTTTCTCCTTATTTCTAGGTTGAATCGTTCCTTGTTTCGTTTCCATCCATCATTCATCCATTCTCTTAAAAAAAGCCATCTGAAATGCTAGCTATGCTGTCTCCTATTGTCCAACTCTCTTCTCTGCCTGCTTTCCTCATCGGAGTTTCAACCAGTCATTTGAGCTCTTCCTTGATTGACATTTAAAATATTTTTCATACGGGTATGCCTCAGTTTGTGACCACAACTGAGACCAGAAGTGCCATTGTTAGCAAGGGGGTTGTTAAGTGAAGCATGCCTGATTTTGCCACCTTTTTTTGCTGTAGTCGTTAAGTGAATTATCTGGTCCTTAAGCGAACCATGTGGTCCTGAAGCTAATGCAGCTTCCTCCACTGACTTTGCTTATTGGAATCCAGGTTGGGAAGGTTGCAAATGTTAATCATGTAAACTCTGGATTATTATATGACCAGCATACACATTTTAATCACACGACCGTGAGGATGCTGCAATAGTCATAAGTGTGAGGAATGGTCCTCACTCACTTTTTTCAGCATCATAGTAGCTTCTAATGGTTGCTGAATGAATAGTTGTATTGGCTTTATTTTAAAAATGGAAAACAGTTGAATTGGGCATCCACAGGGTATGGACAGAAATTCAGTCAGCGTACTGTGGCTGCTATGTTGGCTTTTTTTGGCCGTATCCTGCAGGTGTTCCTGGGTTCAATAAACCATTGACCCAAGTTTACATCTCAAGGAAAAATGGTATGTTCTTCTTAACAAGAGATAGATTGAGAGGAGTGTTTAGCCTGACACTGGTGGATTCACACAGGATATTTGGGGAGACTGAGGTGGAGCAGGATCAGTGGTGGGTTTCAAATTTTTTTTAGAACCTCTTCTGTAGGTGTGGCCTGCTTTGTGTGAGTGGCTTGCTGGCCATGTGACCGGGTGGGAGTGGCTTGCCAGCCATGTGACCGGGTGGGAGTGGCTTGCCAGCCATGTGACTGGGTGGGCATGGCCAGCTTGTAAAATGTGGTGAAACTCACTTAATAACGCTCTTGCTTAGCAACCAAAATGTTGGCTCAGAAACTCTGGCATTTGAAGCACGCAAGTCTTAAAGCTGTCAAGTTACAAGACCCTTGCTCCCCTAACCCTTTAGGAAAAAAACCCCAGGGGTGTTCAAACTTGACAGCTTTAAGACTTGTGGACTTCAACTCCCAGAATTCCTCCACCAGTCATGTTGGCTCAGGAACTCTGGAACTGAAGTGTGCAAGTCTAAAAGCTGTCAAGTTACAAGACCCTTGAACCCCTAACCCTTTAGAAAAAAAAACCCAGGGGTGTTCAAACTTGACAGCTTTAAGACTTGTGGACTTCAACTCCCAGAATTCCTCCTCTCGCTCTTCATCTTGATGATGTGCGGATGGGTGGAGGGAGGGAGCTGGAACTGGTTCTAAATGGCACGGAAGATTTGTGGAACCTCTTCTATAGAAGAGCTTAGAACTGGCAGGAACCCACCCCTGAGCAGGATAGACTCAGCACATTGTGGGAATCCAGTCACTGACTTAGCCAATTGTATGAACAAGTCCAAGTCCTCAAAGATGCCATACGGGTAGTCCTCAACTTACGACCCAATTGAGCCCAACACTTCTGTTGCTAAGTGAGACATTTGTTAATGTCACCCTTAACAAAATGGAGTTTTGCTCCATTTTATGAGCTTTCTTGCCATGGATGTTAAGTGAATCACTGCAGTTGTTAAGTTAGTAACAAGGTTAAGTGAATCGGGTTTCCCCATTGATTTGACATGTCAGAAAGTCGCAAAAGGGGATCACATGACCCCAGGACAATGCAACCGTCGTAAATATGAGTCACTTACCAGGCATCTGAATTTTGATCATGTGACCATGGGAATGCTGCTAGGTTGTATGTGTGGAAAATGGTTAAAAGTTACTTTTTTCAGTGCCATTGTAACTTTGGTCACTAACAAACTGTTATAAATCGAGGACTATTTGTAATTTGGTGCATTTGGGTGCTTTACCTCATGTTGTACCCATGTTGTAGCAAATTGGATTTGTTAAGTCTCTGGCTAAGAGCAAGATGTGGACTATACCAAAGAGTTTGAAAAAGACATAAAACAGAGGGGGGGAAATAGTTAGGACATGATAACGAAGAAAAGGGAACAGGAAAGGATAAGCATAAAATTATAACCGGGTTTGCGGGACTTTCATCCTGAAAATACACCAGTTGAGAGTTGAAAAGAGATAACCACAACAACAGAAAAGGGAAGGAAGAGAGGAGGAGAGGAGAAGAGAGGAAAGGGGAGGGGAGGAAGGAAGGAAGAGGAAAGGAGAGGAAGGAGGGAAGGGATAGAAAGAGAAGGAGAGAGGGTAGGAGGGGGAAGAGAGAAGCAGGGGAGAGGCAAGGGAAGAAGAAAGGGAAAGGAGAGGAGGAAGGAAGAAAGTAGAGAAGGGAGGGAGGGCGAAAAGAAGGAAATATTGGGTTGTGAAAATACATAATAGATGTACGGGATGGTAAGCAAAGCATCCCAAAATGTATATTTTAACCTTTTATATGGAAAAATAAATATGTAAAAGTGATAAAGATAAATAAGAATAATTTTGTGAATGTATACCTGTAACTGTATGTAAGAGAATTTAAAAAAAAACTTTTTATAAAAAAAAGACATAACTTTTTAAAAAAGAGGGATCTAGTGGCCATCTAGTCCACCTCTTTTGCTATGCCCACCTTTTGGAAAAGCAGAACTCTTGTCTGCTCCATCCTACAAGGTTTCCTTTCACATTTGCTCATGAAAAGAAGTCTGTGTCTTGTGTCATCCCGATGTATAAATATTAAGAATTGCTTTTTTTTTTAAAAAAAAGACTTGATTTGTTTAATGCCTTCATAGATCTAACTTGAGGGGTCATTTTCTTTTATCGGAAGGCAATAATTTAAAGTTGCAGCTGAAGCTTTCATGAACATCAGAGTGATTGGGACGATCCATTTCCGTTTCCCTCTCCCAAACTATTTGCAACTGCTGGAAATGGATATTTTATTCTTTGTAATCTCTGCAGCTGATCCCTATTTACTTTCCAGAAGGGCAGCTGATCCTTTCTGAAAAATCCCCACCACCACCACCAAAAGAGAGATGTAAGACAAGAGCAATCCTATGACGGATCTGATTCAGACTGCTGGCCAGTCAATATATTTGGTCTGATCCAAAGAACTCCGTGCCCACAAGAAATCTGATTTTTTTTGTACCTTGAAGCTATTTCAGTCCTAGTTAAGAGACTGACCATTTTTCCTTCTTTTCCTATTTTTTTCAGATTGTTTTCTCTTTTTCTTTAAAAAAAAAAGGATTTTCCCCTTTTCCTTTGCCACCCATCGATACTGATATCTTCTGCTTGCATATTTACCTAAGTGATGGTGTTACAAAACAATTGGCTTAGATTTAATATACTTTGGATTCAAATTGGGTATTTTGTAGAATTGCTGAAGCAGAGGACTATACATTGGGAGAGGGAGAGGGAAAGGAGGAGGAATTTTAGAAAAAGCGCTAGATGCTTTATATAAGCACTTCATCATTTTATAGCATTTTATACTATTACTATCGCTTGGTACTATTTCATCATTTTATACTAAGCATTATCACTGTTCAAGGCCAATTTCTAAAACTTCATTGATGTTTTAGAAATTCTAAACAAAGCTTTCTAGAAAAAGAGTGCAGAGAAGAGCAACAAAGATCAATGATTTGGATGAGGGAATAAATGGGGAACTCATCAAATTTGCAGATGACACCAAGCTGGCAGGAATAGCCAACACTCCAGAAGATAGGCTTAAGATACAGAAGGATCTTGACAAACTTGAACATTGGGCACTATCTAATAAAATGAAATTCAACGGTGAAAAGAGTAAGGTTCTACATTTAGGCATCAAAAACGGAATGCACAGGTACAGTATAGGTGGTACCTTGCTCAGTAGTAGTAACTGTGAAAGGGATCTTGGAGTCCTAGTGGACAACCATTTAAATAGGAGCCAGCAGTGTGCAGCAGCTGCCAAAAAAGCCAACACAGTTCTAGGCTGCATAAATAGAGGGATAGAATCAAGATCACGTGAAGTGTTAATATCATTTTATAATGCCTTGGTAAGGCCACACTTGGAATACTGCATTTAGTTTTGGTCGCCACGATGTAGAAAAGATGTGGAGACTCTAGAAAGAGTGCAGAGAAGAGCAACAAAGATGATGAGGGGACTGGAGGCTAAAACATATGAAGAACGGTTGCAGGAACTGGGTATGTCTAGTTTAATAGAAAGAAGGACTAGGGGAGACATGATAGCAGTGTTCCAATATCTCAGGGGTTGCCACAAAGAAGAGGGAGTCAAACTATCATCCAAGGCACCTGAGGGTAGAACAAGAAGCAATGGGTGGAAACTAGTCAAGGAGAGAAGCAACTTAGAACTGAGGAGAAATTTCCTGACAGTTAGAACAATTAATCAGTGGAACAGCTTGCCTCCAGAAGTTGTGAATGCCCAAACACTGGATGTATTTAAGATGTTGGATAGCCATTTGTGTGGAACAGTATAGGGTTTCCTGCCTAAGCAGAGGGTTAGACTAGAAGACCTCCAAGTTCCCTTCCAACTCTGTTATTCTATATTTCTAAATGAGAATAGAGGGAATAGTGGTAATAACGATGTCTTTTTCCAGCTATTGTATTGTATTGTAAGATGATTAGAGGACTAGAGGCTAAAACATATGAAGAACGGTTGCAGGAACTGGGTCTAGTTTAATGAAAAGAAGGACTAAAAGTGACATGATAGCAGGGTTCCAATATCTCAGGGGCTGCCCCAAAGAAGAGGGAGTCAAGCTATTCTCCAAAGCACCTGAGGGCAGGACAAGAAGCAATGAGTGGAAACTAATCAAGGAGAAGCAATCTAGGAGAAGTTTCTTGACAGTTAGAACAATTCATCAGTGGAACAACTCGCCTCCTGAAGTTGTGAATGCTCCAACATTGTAAGTTTTTAAGAAGATATTGGATAACCATTTGTCTGAAGTGGTGTAGGGTTTCCTGCCTAAGCAGGGGCTTGGACTAGAAGATCTCCAAGGTCCCTTCCAACTCTGTTATTCTATATTTCTAAAAGAACAGAGGGAATAGTGGTAATAACAATGTCTTTTTCCACCCTTCCCTGTCTGCACTTACCTTCTTCCAAATGCAGCATGAAGAAACGGTGTCCAGCAGGCCTACCCAGAGAATCAGCCACACGCTGGAGTGACCCGAGGAGGCTGTGAGGTGGGCTTGAGGGACATATGCCAAAGGTCTCCAGGTCCTCTCTGCTCCAGTCAGATCTGCTCAGGGCCTTCAGGAACCCACTGTCGTAACGGCTGAGAAGGCCCCCCACCTCCAGATGGTTAGGACCCCAGAAGCTGCCTCCATCCAGCCTCACGTGACACACCGATTCCTCTGAGCTTTCGTATAGCCATGGCTGAGAACTGGGTTGGGGCCATAAGCTCAAGGGCCTCACTTCCTTCTCAGCCAAGGGCAGGTGGGGCAGGAGATGTCCAGGGGTGTCTTCGGACTCCAAGGAAGCCACCAGGACTTTTGAAGAGGCTTCCTCGAAATCCAATGCAACCTTGATGTGTTCTTCTTCTTCTTCTTCTGGGGATTTCAGTTCCCCTAAATTGGGACTCTCCCGTTGTCTCGGAGGGTTTTCTTCTAGCAGGTTTCCCTTTGTAGGTGAGGAGAGGGACTCGGCTGTTAGCCAGAGACCGAGGAGGATGCTGGCCAGGCCAAGCTCCATGGTTGCTTCCCTGATGAACTAAAGCCACCGCTGCAGGATTCCCCAGGGAAAATTCAGAAGGGAGTGAAGGCATCGGATAACACACACATACACACACACACACACAATCACACAGACACAGAGCGAGATGGCCTGAGTTTTTCTCCTTTAAACCATTTGACCTTGAGTGATCACACCAATCTGGAAGAATTCTTGCAACAAGCTGGCTCAAAGGAAACTGTCCTGTTCTATTTGCAGGTTTTTGATATCTTTTCAGTCTGGATGCTTTAGCAAATGCAAGGCATTCGAGCCGGCTCAACCTTGATGTAAACACTTTTTATCATTTTTCAAGCCCCCCCCCTCCATCGAAGAGATCAAAGCAAAACCCACATTCACACACAATTTGTACCTCTCAGTCTTTACATTGTATCGGAGTCCGCTTATCATGTATTTCCCCCCCTTAATCATCTTATATAAAGGCTGTTTTTTTTAATCAGCAGAAAAGTATTTCTCCCTTTAAATATTTATCACCTAAAAATTAATACCTTGAAGTATGTTAAAGGATCAGAGAATCGGACATAATGGGAGGGAAAAAAAATCTTAAGGAGTGAAAGAATTTGGATAACCATTTGTCTGAAGTGTTGTAGGGTTTCCTGCGTAGGCAGGGGGTTGGACTAGAAGACCTCCAAGGTCCCTTGCAACTCTGTTATTCTGTTCAATTCTGTTCTAATTCTATTCTATGATTTTGCAAACACCATTAAAATAATCTGGGAAGGAAATGTTTCGAGGCATTTTGTCTGTCTTTTAGTGGTTGCCTCCAATGCTTCATGAGAAGGCTGAGCTGATGCAACCCAAACGGGCTTACCTAACGGCCGCTCAAGCAACCTTAGCCACCATGCCCCTTCTGCCATGCTAATGGCTGCTGCAAAAGCCATTAACGAAGAACAGGGAGGCGACGGTGGTGATGGGATATCCGGTCGCAGTGGCCAACAGCACGGCGCAGAGTCTGGGAAGCATGGCTGGAAGCGAGTGCATTGCCTCAGGGGTGAACAGCAGCAGCTATGAGGTGACCACATTCGCTGCCTCCATCTCAAAAATAATAAGACCTCCCCGAAAATAAGGCCAAGTGCTTATTTTGGCGGGGGGAAAGAAAATAAGACACTGCCTTATTTTCGGGGAAACACAGTTCCTGAACAAATTCTGCATTACTCTGACTTGAAAAATTACTTTTTACTTCGTTTTCAGAATCATTTTGGGGAACATAAAAAAGGATCACTGTTGCAAACAGCCAATGAAAATATCAACCCCTGACAGTCATGAAAACACAAACAAAACCAAATTCTATAATAGGGATTGTTTAGGGAAGGTATAAAAGACAGCATCTGGACCGTTCTGGAGAAGAACCTCACCTGGGGCTACAATTCCACTCCAACCGAATTTGTGGAAACTGGTCAAGCCAAATTACTTTGGAGAATATGGCACCAGGAGTTAGTAATGCCACCCTGTGGTCTTGTAGGTTTAGTGTTTATGTGATCGTGGTGTTAATTGCCAGGAATCCTTGCTGATTACAGCAGTACCCAACACAAACTATAAACCTAAAAATCCAGCTGGGCTCTTCTAAGATTTCTGGCAACTGATTTCAAGGAAGCTTGAAGCTGCCGTCTGCATTTGATTAGCTCTGGGCACACATCTGAGGCTAATGGCAAGTCCAGTTAGGCGGAGAAGGAACCAGGATCTTGGTGGTTAGTATTTGTTTCCCACAAAGAACTATCTTAAAAAAGCAAACCCCCAATGTAAAACAGATTCTTTGACTTAAAAGTAGTCTATCACAGGGGTCTCCAACCTTGGTAACTTTTAAGACTTATGGACTTCAACTCCCAGAGTTCTGGGAGTTAAAATCCACAAGCCTTAAAGTTGCCTTGGCCTAGAGCAGAGTTTATCAAACTTAGCAGCTTTTAAGATGTGTGGACTTCAATTTCCAGAATGCTAACGTGTAGAATTCTGGGAGTTGAAGTCCACACATCTTAAAAGTTGCCATGGTTGAGAAACAGTTCTCTAGAGATGAATGTTTTAAGATTACTGTATTCTTCGGAGTATAAGACGCACTGCCCACCCACTCACCCACCCCAAAAGAGGCTGAAAATTTGGGTGATTCTTATACTCCAAATGTAGCTTTTTGGAAGCTTTTTTTTCAGCCCCAATGAAGGAGTGAGATGCTTCACTTGTTAGCACCTCATTAGGGCTGAAAAAAAGCTTCGACTATTTTTACTGCAGCGTACTGTTGGAAAAATTTCCCGGTTCCTTCCAGCTTGGTGAAGCCAACAAAAGATTTGAAGACTGCCTAAAGAGGTACTTCCTTTGTCCAGTTTCTATTTTTGGGAGATAATCCTCTCAAGGGCAAGGCAGTGTGTTCCTGTGACTACATGATTTCTGTTCTTTTGGGGATAATCCCTTTAAGGGCAAGGCAGGGATATTTCCTATCGACTATCTGAGTTTTCTCAACAGTCTCCTTCAGGCAAATGCTGGGCTGGTTTGTTGATTCAGCTTTGTTATATTTTTACTAGGTGTGAAGTGTTTTTGGCTGAACGCTCAAACATCTAGTTAAGCTTATTAAGAGTTTCCCGTGGGGAAGGAAAAATAGTGGAAAAAGGTGTCGTTTTATTATACTATTTTGTTTACTTGCTTTTCTGGTGTTATGGGAATAAAAATGAATACCTGGTAGGCAGATTTTTTTTTTTTGTATTTTCCTCCCCAAAACTAAGGTGCATCTTATATTCTGAAAAATACGGTAATTATTTCTTCTCCGTTAGAAGAATGGGAGCAATGAAGATGGCTATTTTTTTAAATGAAGCAACAATATTCTGAACTGAAGTCACTGATGTATTTAAAAAGTACACAAGGAAAGAAATGAGACAAGATCAATTGGTGCCTTTTAAAAAACGGTGCCAGGAAAAGACAGGAAGAATCCCCAAAGAAAGGACTTTTCAACTGGTGGGTGGTGGTGGAGGAATGTTCCCTGGTCCTTCCGTAGGGAGAGGGGGTCTCAACATTGGGGGCATTGGAGCAGGAGGAGGGACGCCAGGGGCTGGGGGCAACTGGGGTGGACCTGGGGGCAAGGGTCCCGTCGGGGGAGGCATGGGAGGCATAGCCATGCCCCCAGGAGGAGGGGGTGGGAGAGATTCCGGAAGTGGTGGCCGGGGGGGCAGGCCATTCATGAGAGGGGGCGGGGGAGGCCGCTTCACGGTAGCTGGAGGTGGGATACTTTGAGGAGCAGGTGGCTTCTCCATCTTGAAATGGAATTGAAGGAAGAACTAAAAAGGAAAAAAAAAGGGGGGGAGAGAACATTAGATTTTATTTGACTGCAAGGACCCGGTTAGATCTTCACAAGGTAAAGATAAAGGTTCCCCTTGCACATATGTACTAGTCGTTCCCACCTCGAGGGGGCAGTGCTCATCCCAGTTTCAAAGCCAAAGCGCCAGCGCTGTCTGAAGACGTCTCCGTGGTCATGTGTCCGGTATGACTAAATGCCGAAGGCGCACAGAACGCTGTTACCTTCCCACCAAAGGTGGTTCCTATTTTTCTACTTGCATATTTACATGCTTTTGAACTGCTAGGTTGGCAAAAGCTGGGACAAGTAATGGGAGCTCACTCCATTACCCAGGATTCGAATCGCTGAACTGCTGACCTTTCTGATCGACAAGCTCAGCCTCTTAGCCACTGAGCCACCACGTCCCAATAGATCTTCATAAAGGATTCCTCAAAACCAGGACTGGGGAGTAAACTTTCTCAAGAAGCTTTCTTGAGCTTCTTCAAATCAATTCAGTATGATTCACAGAATTCCTACCTAGCTGGCTGGAAACAAATCTGTCATCCAAAATGATTGGGGCAAATCCAAGTTATGCAAAAGACATGAGACAGAAATATCTACAGTTTTATAAATTTTGTTTTTAGAGACTCTGTCTCTGAGTCTCCTCCAGCGTACAAAGAACCCGCCTCGAAGGATTACGCTACAGGAGTCACAGGAGTGTTTAAAGGCACCCAGCCTGCCCCTCCAACATCTAGGATTAAAAAGATCGTTATGCAACAAGGTGATATTTACTTTTCTAATAATGATGCTGATTAAGTCTGATCTTGGCTTACAATTCCTCTCAATAGTGAAAGAAATAGTGGTTTTTTAAAATGAGTTTTTCAAATGATTCACCTCCCCTCAACAAGGGTGGCTGGCGGCTTTTAACCTCTTAAACCAGGCATGTCCAAAGTGCGGCCCGCGGGCCAAATGCGGCCCTTTTCCAAATTGCAAGCGGCCCACAGCCTCTTCTCCCCACCGGAGTTATTTGTTTAGTCTTTCATAAAATACCGTATTTTTCGAAGTATAAAGATGCATCTTTTTCCCCTCAAAAAAGAGGCTAAAAATCTGGGTGCATCTTATACACTGAATACAGCATTTTTTGCCTCCTCTCTGCCCCCTTCACCAAAATGGCCGTGCATAGCCTTTAGGAGGTTTTCAGAGTGCTCCTGAGGGCTATGGAGGGCATAAATGAGCAAAAAAATGGGCCGTTTTTTGCTCAACTTTGCCCCCCCCCCAGGAGCACTCTAGAAGCCTCTTAAAGGCTATTCATGCCCTTTAAGAAAAAGGCCCGTTTTCACGAAAAATGGGCCGTTTTTGGGAGAGTGCAAAAACTTTTTTTTTTAATTTGCCTCTTCAAAATCTTGGTGCATCTTATACTCCGAAAAATACGGTAGTCAATTTGCATTTAATGATAAGGGTTCAAAGCAGATATTTTAATTGGGTATTTTTAGGGTTATTTAAACATTGTTTTTAACTGCTTTGCTTTTTGTACAGTTTCTTATTGCCTCCTCTTTTATGTTTGTATTTTCTATCTTGTTGTGTTTTATCTGACTGTACACCGCCCCGAGTCCCTTTGGGGAGAGGGGGCGGTATAAAAGTCTAAATAAAAGTAAAGTAAAGTAAAGAATGTCAGGCTGAATGATCGGCCCCACACATTTTCACCTCACCAAATCTGGCCCTCCTTGCAAAAAGTTTGGACACCCCTGCCTTAAACCATTTACCTGTTTTGTTTCTCGATTCCAGTGAGTCCAAAATTTGCCTTCAGCTTTGTCAATCTCCCTACTGGGCACCTGCAAAAGAGGAAGGCCAGAGGTTAGGAGGGGTGCCAAGCTGTTGCATCACAGGACATCAAAGGCTGGGTTTCAGCAACTTATGAAAGAAGGCAGCCAGTTTGTTCAAAGGGATAATAACAGAAGGGGGGGGGAGGAAAAAACCCCTCTTTTTTCCCTATCAAGGCCAAGATAAAATAGTCGAAGATGCTTTGATCTTTGCAACAATTGAAAGGAGGAAAAGCAAGCAGAAAGAAACATCTGCCGCTATCTAGTATTGAACTCTCAACCTTCCGAGAGGGAAACAAGCGTTTCACCATTAAGCTACACGCACCACATTTTGTACCGGATAACTTGTGTGCTGCAAACTATCAATTCTGACTGCCCAAGTGCAGCATCCAATATTTGGCTATATCCAATACAGCAGCAGTATTATACCTATTCACAGTGCTTTATAGTCCTCTCTAAGCTGTTTACAGTCAGCCCCCAACAATCTGGGTCCTCATTTTACCCACCTTGGAAGGATGGAAGGCTGTAGTCAACCTTCAGCTGGTAAGATTCGAACTGCCAAATTGCAGGCAGCTGGCAGTCAGCAAAAGCAACCTGCGGTACTGCACTCTAACCACTGTGCCACCACAGCTCTTCAATGAGATCAAATTAGGTGGCATTGCTTTCTAGTCAGCCTGCCTGACCTTGACGTTGGCTTTTCCTTTGTATTCATTTATTTTTATTTATGCATTTAAAACATTTACTGTGTATATCAGCCTATCTTATACCAAACTTTGGGTGGCTCCCAATTATGCAGATGATGTGCTATATGGGACATAGAATTCTAGATGTTTCTTATTGTTAGGTTAAGTAAGGACTGTCTGGCAGATCAGTCACAAACCATTAGAGTTATGAGACTTTCTACCAATTGAAAGAAACTAATAATATCTCTCATTCAATCCATCAAATCATCAGGAAATGATGAGAAAGGACAACCAACCAACTACAGGGATGCTTGAGAATCAAATTCAGCTTTCAGGATTTGATCTCACGATACAAATTGCTCAACACAAACAGAAATTCTAGAACGACTAAATTGTATTTTCAATGCAAAGCTTAATAGAAACCCTAATCTTAGAAAAAGGCAGGCCTAGATGAATCAAAAGTTGGAATTAAGATTTGCCGGGAGAAATATCAACAGCCTCAGATATGCAGATGATACCACTCTCATGGCAGAGAAAGGGAAGAGGAACTAAAGAGCTTCTTGATGCGGGGGAAGAAGGAGAGTGCAAACATTGGCTTGAAACTCAACATTAAGAAACTAAGATCATGGCATCCCACCCTCTCAATTCCTGGCAGATAGATGGGGAAGAAATGGAGGTAGTGACAGATTTTTTTTCCTGGGCTCCAAGATCACCGCAGATGGAGACTGCAGCCAAGAAATTAAAAGACCTCCTGGGGAGGAAATCTATGGCAAATCTAGACAGCATACTAAAAAGCAGAGACATCACCCTGCCAACAAAAGGGCATAGAGATGGTACTCATACACCGGGTTTTCGAGCATTCCATCAGCCTCGGGCCCTGGGTAAGGGTGGTGGGGTGGCGGTGGTTATGCGGGAATGTTTAGAGCCGAGGGAGTTCACTGTCCCTCAGATACCCGGGTGTGAGTCCCTTGGTGTGAGTTGGGGCCCAGGGAGGCAGTGGGGCTTGCTGATTGTATACTTGGCTCCTCGCTATGCATCAGCAGCCCTGCCCGAGCTCCTCGAGCTAATCTCAGCGACGGCAGTTGAGACTCCCAGACTTCTGGTCATGGGGGACTTCAACTTGCCGTCAACGGGAGCGGCTTCCGAGGTGGCTCGGGAGTTCATGGCTTCCATGACGGCCATGGACCTGACCCAATTAGTTCAGGGCCCCACTCACGAAGGGGGCCACACACTGGACCTCATTTTTGTATCTGAACAGTGGACGAGTGATCTGGGAATAGGGGATTTAGTTATCACGCCCCTGTCATGGTCAGACCACTCATCCCTCCGGCTGGACTTCCCTGGCGCTATCCCCCACCGCGAGGAGGCGGAACCAGACTCTATAAACTGGTACCGCCCCAGGCACCTGATGGAATCTGATAGATTCCTGACGGAGCTTGGGCCAATACCTGTAGCCTTGTCCCGCTCCCGTTCCGAGGACCTAGTGACTGCCTGGAATAGGGCGACGACTGGGGCCTTGGACCGGGTTGCGCCTTTGCGACCTCTCCTGCGGCATCGACCCACCCGGGCTCCTTGGTTCACTGAGGAGCTCAGGGTGATGAAGCGCCACAGGAGACGTCTAGAGAGCAGGTGGAGATCCTCGCGCTCCGAATCTGACCGAACACAGGTAAGAGCCTATTTGCGGACTTACCTTGTGGCAATAAGAGCGGCCAAACGTAGACATTGTGCTGCTCTTATTGCGTCCGCGGATAACCGCCCTGCCGCCCTGTTTAGGGTGACGCGCTCCCTCTTATCGCAGGGGGCGCGGGAGACACCCTTACAGGGTAGAGCAGAGGAGTTTGGGGAATATCTTCAGGACAAAATCGATCAGATCCGGAGCGGGTGGACCTCCGTCAGTGGACCAGACGAGCCGCCAACAGCGAGTCTTGAGAGACCATTCTGGGAGGAGTTTGACTCTGTTGCCCCCGAGGATTTGGACAGGCTGCGTGGACGGCTGCGACCCACCACTTGTTTAACGGACCCGTGCCCCTCCTGGCTGGTACTGGCAGCCTGGGAGGTGACACGAGGCTGGCTCCTGGGCCTGGTGAGCGCCTCACTGAGCGAGGGATACTTACCAACCGCCTTGAAAGAGGCGGTGGTGAGACCCTTGCTCAAGAGGCCCGCGCTCGACCCAACGGAGCTAGCTAACTATCGTCCAGTCTCCAACCTTCCCTTTCTGGCGAAGGTTGTCGAGAATGTGGTGGCGCAGCAGCTCCCGCGACACCTAGACGAATCCGACTATCTAGACCCACGCCAGTCCGGCTTCCGACCCGGGCACAGCACTGAGACAGCCTTGGTCGCGTTGGTCGATGATCTCTGGAGGGCCAGAGATAGGGGCTGCTCCTCTATCCTGGTCCTATTAGACCTCTCGGCGGCTTTTGATACCATCGACCATGGTATCCTATTGCGCCGGTTGGAGGGGATGGGAGTCGGAGGCACCGTTTTGCGGTGGTTCGGCTCCTACCTCTCCGACCGGAAGCAATGTGTGTTGACAGGGGGGCAGAGGTCGTCCCTGAGGCCACTCACTTGTGGGGTGCCACAGGGGTCGGTCCTCTCGCCTCTCCTGTTCAACGCATATGTGAAGCCGCTGGGTGAGATCATCCGTGGTTTTGGGGTTGAGTACCATCTCTACGCTGATGATACTCAGCTGTATATTTCAACCCCAAACCACCCCAACGAGGCTGTCGAAGTGATGTCCCGGTGTTTGGAAGCCGTCGGGGTCTGGATGGGGGACAACAGACTTAAACTCAACCCCTCCAAGACCGAGTGGCTGTGGTTACCGGCGCCTCGGTTCAGCCAGCTGACTCCATCGCTGGCCATAGGGGGCGAACAATTGTCCCCTGTGGAGCGGGCGCGCAATTTGGGCGTCCTCCTTGATGCCCGGCTGTCAATGGAGGACCATGTGGCAGCCGTGGCGAGGGGGGCGTTCCACCAGGTTCGCCTGGTGCGCCAATTGCGCCCCCTACTGGACCGGAGTGCCCTGCGCACGGTCACTCATGCGCTGGTGACGTCTCGCCTGGACTACTGCAATGCTCTCTACATGGGGCTTCCCTTGGGACGCATCCGGAGACTGCAGCTAGTTCAGAACGCAGCCGCGCGGGTTATTATGGGAAGTACACGTTACTCCCACGTAACACCTCTCCTGCGCGAGCTGCACTGGCTACCTGTGGCCTTTCGGGTGCGTTTCAAGGTATTGATCACCATCTTTAAAGCGCTCCATGGCAGTGGGCCTAGTTACCTGCAGGATCGCATCCTACCACACACGTCCCTGCGGCCTATCCGCTCACACAGAGAGGGGCTCCTCCTGGTGCCGTCTGCTGGTCAATGCCAGCGGGCGACACCTAGGAGTAGGTCCTTCTCTGTGATGGGCCCAACCCTCTGGAATGACCTCCCCCCTGACATTCGAACTACCACCGACCTCCGTTCCTTCCGGCAAAAGTTAAAGACTCACCTATTTCAATCAGCTGGCCTGGCACTTTCTTAGTTTTACCTCCCGGGGATTTATTCATTTTAATTGGGTTTGGGGTTTTAAAAGTTTTTATTATACTATATATTATATTTAATATTTATTATTCCATGTACAGTCTGCAACCTCCTCCACCTACCTACTTATTTAATTATTTAACTGTTTTGCATGTATTTTATAACGTATTTTAGTGACGGTACACCGCCCCGAGTCCCTTTCGGGAGAGGGGGCGGTCTATAAATATGAATAATAAAAAATAAATAAAATAAAATAGTATAGTCAAGGCTGTGGTTTCCCCAGTTGCAATGGATGGCTGTGAAAGTTGCACCATAAGAAAGGCTGAGCGCCAAAGAATGGAGGCCTTTGAACTCTGGTGCTGGAGAAGACCCCTGCGAGTCCCTTGGACTGCAAGGCGATCCAACCGGTCAGTCCTAGAGAAGATCAACCCTGACTGCTCTTTAGAAGGCCAGATCCTGAAGATGAAACTCAAAGACTTTGGCCACCTCATGAGAAGGAAGGACTCCCTAGAGAAGAGCCTCATGCTGGGAAAGATTGAAGGCAAAAGAAGAAAGGGACGACAGAGAATGAGGTGGATGGATGGAGTCCCCGAAGCAGTCGGTCTGAGCTTAAATGGACTCCAGAGGATGGTAGAAGACAGGAAGGCCTGGAGGAACGTTGTCTATGGGGTCACGATGGGTCGGACACCACTTTGCAACTGACATCAGCAATCTTAGATTTCTGTTTCATGTCATTCCCCTTTCTTTCCTTTATGAAACTGAAAGCCCTCAAACCAAATCCCTTCCCAGAAGCACTTACATTTCCACCACTAAATCTACCCTTTTGTATGTCCCAAGAACCTCAACAAAAGAGGCCAGACTAGAACATTACCTTGAAAGCGATGGTCTCGTAGGGTTCTGCTGCCATCAAAAGGTACTGCCAACGCCGGTCGGGAGGCTCAATTCTCTGCTCGTAGGCTGACATAAAGCGGTGCCTCGGCATGATGCTTTCAGCAATCTCCGGGTAATCGATCTGTGTGGTGCAGAGCCAGAAGAACGGGAAGTTGGAAGTGCTGTTTAAATCCAACAAATCCAACTGCCTGATCATATGGATAACAGCCGAGGATAAAAAGAAGGGGAGGGACAGAAAGAGCAGGACTGTCCTATGCTCACTTTCACAAATAGATACTCAATAGTTGGGGGACCAATAGGAAAAAAAAATATTCGTAGCTCAGGCCTAAACTGCGGGGTCCCTGGTGCTCACTGAGCTTGGCTGTTCTCCTGCATGACAGAGAATAGAACAGAATAGAATAGAATTAGAATAGAATAAAAAATTACAATAGAATAGAAAATGAGAATAAAATAGAATAGAAAATTGGAATAGAATAAAATAAGAATAGAATAGAAAATTAGAATAGAATAGAAAATTAGAATAAAATAGAATAGAAAATTGGAATAGAATAGAAAATTAGAATAGAATAGAAAATTAGAATAGAATAAGAATAAGAATAGAATAGAAAATTAGAATAGAATAGAAAATTAGAATAAAATAGAAAATTAGAATAGAATAAAATAAGAATAGAATAGAAATTTAGAATAGAATAAGAATAGAATAGAAAATTAGAATAGAATAGAATAGAAAATTAGAATAGAATAAAATACGGGCATTATACAGACCATATGTTTATGTTGGTTGTCTAATGTTTTGTTGTTCCTGCTTTGTTGTTTTATATGTACTGTCTGTACACCGCCCCGAGTCCCTGCGGGCAGAGGGGGGCGGTATATAAATTTAATAAAACTCAAACTCAAGAATAGAATAGAAATTTAGAATAGAATAGAATAGAAAATTAGAATAGAATAGAAAATTAGAATAAAATAGAATAGAAAATTAGAATAGAATAGAATTAGAATAGGAATTTAGAATAGAATAAGAATAGAATAGAAAATTAGAATAGAATAGAAAATTAGAATAGAATAGAATAAGAATAGAATAGAAATTTAGAATAGAATGGAAAATTAGAATAGAATAGAACAAAATAGAAAATTAGAATAGAATAAGAATAGAATAGAAAATTAGAATAGAATAATAGAATAGAATTAGAATAGAATAATAGAATAGAATTAGAATAGAAAATTAGAATAGAATAGAAAATTAGAATAGAATAGAAAATTAGAATAGAAAACTAGAATAGAATAGAAAATTGAATAGAATGGAATAGAATGGAAGGGAAGGGAAGAGAATTCTTTATTGGCCAAGTGTGATTGGCCACACAAGGAATTTGTCTTTGGTGCATATGCTCTCAGTGTACAAAAATAAAAATAAAATAGAATACTTTAATCAAGAATCACAAGATACAACACTTGATAGTCATAGGTTATTAATAAGCAATCAAATTAAACTAAGAAACAAATAAAACAATATAAATTGTAAAGTTACAAGCAATGTGGTTATAGTCATAAGTGGGAGGAGATAGGTACTAGGAAGGATGAGAATAATAATAGTAATACAGTCTTAGTAAATAAAATTCATACAGGAGAACACACAGGAGAAAAATTCATACAGAGAACAACCAAACTCAAGAGAGCACCAGGTATCTCAAACATTGGATTTTTTTCACTGGGCCAAAGTCACTTATTGTACCTATTTTTAAAAAAAAATATACAGGTATTCCTCAATTTATGACCATAATGGAGCCTGCCCATCATAAATCTCAATGGTCAATCACATGATTGGCCAGATGTTACCACCTTTTTTTGTGGCAGTTAAGTGAGTGCTGCAATTGTTGAACGAACCTACAGTAAACCAGAAGAAAATGCCAGCTTTCGGCAAAAACCGTCGTAGAGTCAAGTCATGTTGCCATGGATCGCTGCAAATGGCTGTAAAAGCAGCCCCAAGATAGATCTGTCGTTCACTTCAATTGGTCACTAAACAACTGGGTTGTAAGTTGAGGACTACCAACATGTAAATTGTATTAAAGAAATTAAATTTAGATGCATTTTACCTGGAAAAGGAGACTCTGCTGGCCTGTTTCTGGGTCCCTCTGCTTGGTTACTGAAAGGAAGGATTAAAGAGACCGAGGGGTTAAGCAGAGCTTTGCCAAAGGATCCTTTATTTCATCAGCTTTGGGCTCCAAGTGCTCGGAATCAAATCTCCTATTGAATGTCCCAATAGCAATAGCACTTAGACTTACCGTATTTTTCGGAGTATAAGACGCTCCGGAGCGTAAGGTGCACATTAGTTTATGGGGAGGAAAACGGGGGGGGGGGGGAATTCTGGCTCTGCCTGCCACCATCCATCAGTATTCATCTGGCTTGTGTCCTTAGCAAACAGCCTGGTGAGCTTCAGCACATCAGCCTGATTCAGCACAAGCAGCTGATTGGCGGATAGATCGGCTTCCCGGAATAACACATCCCCCCCCAATCAGCTGTTCTCAGAGGTGAACTTTAGCAACAGGTTTGCTGGTTGGGGCTCAAACGCAGCGTCAAAAATGCAGCTGAACTTCACGGGGTGCTCCTGTTAGTACAGCAGGTGCTGTGCGGAACTGGTCCGACAAGGCAGAAGCTGTTCTGGGCTGCCTTTTGGCCTCTGTGCCTCATGTTTTAAGCCTCCGAACGCCACGATTGTGGCCTCCCGTGTTGTGCTTTCGGGCGGCAATGTGCTCTGGGGATCGCCGCATTCTTGAACGGGACTGAAACGGAGCGTTCAGAGACCAAAAATGCAAGGCATGGAGGGGGGGGATCTGTGGCAATCCCTGCTGCCTGTAACAGGCCTAAAATGCGATGCGCAGAAGCCAAAGGGTGGGGGCTGGCGGGTGGGCAGGGCTACATTTGGTGTATAAAAAGGTAAAGGCTCCCCTTGCACATATGTACTAGTCATTCCTGACTCTAGGGGGCAGTGCTCATCTCCGTTTCAAAGCCGAAGAGCCAGTGCTGTCTGAAGATGTCTCTAATGTCATGTCCCTGACATGACTAAATGCTGAAGGCGCACAGAATGCTGTTACCTTCCCACCAAAGATGGTTCCTATTTTTCTACTTGTTTTTTTATATGCTTTTGAAAGATGCATCCAATTTTTCACCCTCTTTCGGGGGGAGGGGGGAAAGTGTGTCTTATACTTCAAAAAAGACAGTATATACTGCTTCATGGTTTTCCCTAAGTGGTTTACAGGGTTTTTATTTGACCGACCTCGGAAGGATGGAAGGATGAGTCAATCTTGAGCCGGTCAGGATCTAACTCCTGGAGTGAGCAATGAGTTAGCCTGCAGTATTGCATTGCAACCACTGTGCCACAACGGAATACGAAGCAGCCATCAAAGTTGCTTCAAGCACACTAGAAGCCAAAATGGTTGAGGGGGGGGGGGAAAAAACCCATTTCGAATTCAACTGTTTCCAAAGGAATACTGTGGAAGACTCCACTGTCTGTCTGTCTGTCTGTCTGTCTCTCGTGTATACTACCCATCCCACCAGAGGTTAGTTAGCTTATAAACATGGGACAATATTCAGAATAAAACATTAAAACAATAAATAAAGATTTTAAATTTTAAAGTGAATTGAAAATAATGGAATGTGCCAAAAGGAGCAAATTGACATTTGAAATTAAGAGAACAAGAAGATAAACAATTTGATAAGATATGGGATTTTGTTTTATCAATAGTTAGACAAAAAAGTATGGAAATGAGATATGCTAGAGAATTTTACAATATAAGGATAATGGAATGATGCAGAATATAATATAAAGATAGACTACTAATTGGATGGATTTAGGATGATGTAATGCAATGTCATCATATAAATTAATTCAAAATTCAGAATATCGCATAAAATGAAGTAATAATAGTTACAGTCAAATCAATGATTAACAATGATAATAACTTATACATATATACCAGATTGATAATATGAGATTCTATATAAATTGTAAGTGAGGACTATGGAGAGGATGCACAAAAGTTTTGTCACCAACCGACACACTGTATGTAACTGGAAGATGGTTTTATGTTTTGTTTGTGTTTGCCTAAAAATAAAAATTTATTTAAAAAAAATATTTTTAAAGTGAATTAAAATAAAACTAAGCAAGAGGGAGAGGAGGGTGTTCTTTACGCCATTACTCATCTCTAACATGTCACACTCCTAATTAGGGCCCCAGGCTACTTGCCACAGCCGTGTCTTCAAGGCCTTTTGGAAGGTCCAAAGGGTGGGAGCAGATTTGACCTTGGCAAGGAGGGTGTGGGGGGAATGTTCCAGAAGGTGTGAGCCCAGGTAGTAAAGGCTCTTCTTCTGGACCCTCCAAGCCAAAATTCCTTGCCTCACGGGGTCTGCAGCATGGCCCTTCTGCGGGCATGAGTGGGGCGGGCTAATTCCATTAGGGTGAGACGATTTCTCAGGCAGCTTGGAGCCATGCCTACCTTTGTAACCCGGACGACCAATTTTCACAAATTTCTTCACTTCCACCTTCACCTTTTCTGGTGCAGGCTGAGCTGGGGCCTCTTTGGCTTCTTTGGCAGCTCTTCGAGCTCTGTAAATGAAAGGAAGGGGGAATTATCAAACCGCACTGAGAAAAGGGAGGGGGGGATTTCTTTTACCGAGTTCTCCACCATTGGGGGAACGATAAATATTTAACATAAGGTCTTTAAAATTATTCCTGCACAAGTCATGCTGTGCTCGGGTCTCGAACCCGCTCTGTCAGCTTGCCCAGCTCACAAGCTCAGCATCTTTACCTGCTGAGCCACTGTGCCCCCTTGGAAAAAAAATACTACTGGTAAGTAAAGGTAAAGGTTCCCCTTTGAACATATGTGCTAGTCGTTCCCGACTCTAGGGGGCGGTGCTCATCTCCATTTGAAACCCAAAGAGCCAGTGCTGTCCAAAGATGTCTCTGTGGTCATGTGGTCGGCATGACTAAACGCTGAAGGGGCACAGAACGAACGCTGTTCCCTTCCCACCAAAGATGGCCCCTATTTTTCTACTTGAATTTTTAAATGCTTTCGAACTGCTAGGTTGGCAGAAGCTGGGACAAGTAACGGGAGCTCATTCCGTTACGTGGTGCTATAGGAATTCGAACCACCGAACTGCCGACCTTTCTGATTGACAAGCTCAGCCACTGAGCCACCGCATCCCTATATACTACCGGTAGTCTAGTATAAATCCAAACGGTCATGTAAAGTCAATTTATATTGGTCTCATCACTTGATTAGCAACACTTGGAGACCTACATCTGTTTGTAGAAGTATCTGAGGCTGCTTAGAACAACTGCAGAATAACAAGAAGCAACAAGTGCTCTGGCTTGGTTCCCCCTCCACATAAAGAAAACTGTCCAAATTGCTTTCAACTATACTTACTAGGGACGCTTCTGAGATCAAATAAACTTTCATGTAAAGCTTTAACTGTGAAACTGGCCTTCAACTGGAGCCTTCAGACAATGTACCCACATACGCCTAGTGACACCCAATCTTGAGAAAATCAGACACACTGTCAGCCAAAGCCCTCAAGGGTACTCCTGAGAGAGTTTCTTATCAGGTGGAGGAAGGCTGACGGATGTCATGAAAAACGCTACATCCCAGACCGGCCCAAGGCTACAGAAAGACAATTGTGTCTCTGTGACTAGCGCATTTTTAGCTGATTCCCAAGACGCTCTTTGCTCTTGCAGAGCGTATAGGTTTTTGGCCTATGCAAGAATAGGGGAACAGGAGGGAGAGGTTTTGATAAAAGAAAGAAAAGAGGTGCTTACGAGTAACAACTTACAAGTTGGTCTGATGTTTTTTCCCCTGGGTGTGTGCCAAGTAGCTTCCCTGTGGGATAAGAAGAAAGGTTGGGGGACATGAGTTAAATTCTGGGCCAAGCCTGACTGCCCCAAGGATAGACAGAGCTGGGAAGGAATCAGTAAAGTCAAGCAGCCTCAAATCTCCAGCTCAGATTCAACTCTGCACTGTCAAGGGGCCAAACGTCAAAAGTGTTTTTTAAAAAGGTTTTGATTACAGTAAATGGGCTATTTATTCAGACTGCTGAAAATGCTCAGCTGAACGTTTTCTGCTCTTTGTTGGCAGCAGTTCTCAGAGTTTTAGATGAGTGTCTATCTTTCCTTTCTCTGGAGATGCCAGATGTTGTAAATCTTTTATATGGAAAGGAAATATTCGGCTAAAGCTTTTCTGTAGGTAAAGAGAAGCTGACTCGAGACAATGTGCTAGAAATGAGTTAACAAAACATCATTCCTGTAGACATCACATGCATTGCAAAAACAAACTAGACTATGGGTCAATATGATGGTCTGGTTCTCACATTGGGCTGAGAGCATTTGCTGGGTTCCCACCTGCTAAAACATCTGTAAACAATAAGGTTCCCGACCTGTTATAGTCAAATTGTGGGAACACAGGCTAATAGTCTAGTTCAGTGGTTGTCAACCTTCCCAATGCCGCGACCCTTTAATACAGTTCCTCATGTTGTGGTGACCCCCAACCATAAAATTGGTGTCTCGGTTCCTAAGACCATCGAAAATATGTGTTTTCCGATGGTCTTAGGCGACCCCTGTGAAAGGGCCGTTCGACCCCCAAAGGGATCCCAGCCCACAGGTTGAGAACCACCGGTCTAGTTCCTGTGATTTTGAGGAACAGGATTTAAACAGATTTGGAGGAAGCTGCTTCATATCCATATCATTTATTTGTTAGGCACCATCAAAACAAAACAGGATTCAAAACATTTTGCAAAACAATCAACCAATGCATCCCTAACACTTAAAATGTAAATTAAACAACTAATCAAGGTTATTAAAAATACAAGGACACAAGGATAACAACATCCAGCGTGGTTTAGGGGTTAACACACCAGACTAGAAAGTGGGGGACTACGAATTCAAATCCTGCCTTGGCCATGAAAGCCAGATGGGTAACATTGGGCCAGTCACCCTCTCTCAGCTCAACCCACTTCACAGGATGGTTGTTATGGAGAAAATAGGAGGAGGAGGAGGAGGATGTGTGGGATATTTTTGCCATCTCAGGTTGTTTGAAAAAATAGTAAATAAATAACAAATAAATAAATAAATAAATAAATAAAAAGAATTTGGCACAGCCAAATAAAACAATATCAATAATTAAACCAAACAGCAGGTTTTAGAATGTCAGAAAGATTGCAGCGCGATTCAATTCTTCCAGAAATACTCGTGCTGAGCTTGGGGCATTTACAATAACTTATTGCTATGTTATACCATTCCTTAGCGAACAAAGTGCATTTGCAAAAATAAGTCCTCACCTCATTGTTGTGCAGCGTTAGACAAAGTTTGCATTCATAAGACCCCAAGTGATTTTTCATAAAATAGGGATCCTGTGGAGAACAAAAATACGGGTTAAGTCTCAGTTTAGGCAGTACAGAAAGCACATGTGTACCACACCCAGGATGTAGACGTGTCACACACACACACACACACACACTATATATATATATATATATATATATATATATATATATATATATATATATATATATATATATCCCTTTATTTATTTATCAGCACAAATGCAACACAAATGTAACAAGGCAACATTAAAAAAAGGGCTTTCTGCCTGGATGGCTCCTAGGGTGAACCGATAGACAGAAAAGGGAAGCGGTATGCTCCCTCCCATATTTGGGCATACCAGGGGTTGTGACACAATACATACATACATACATACATACATACATACATACATACATACATACATACATACATACATATATATATTTATTTATCAGTACAAATACAACACACATTATATATATATACATATATAATATATATATATATATAATATATATATAATATATATATATGTATGTATGTATGTATGTATGTATGTATGTATGTATGTATGTATGTATGTATGTATGTATGTATCCAGTTTGGTGTAATGGTTAAGGTTCGAGGTTAAGGACCAGGACACCCTAAGTATTACTCCTGCCCTGGGCAGAAAGCCAATCCGTTGAACTTGAGCCAGTTATTTTCTCTCACCGCTGGTAAGATGACAATGGCAAACCTCTTCCAAATTTTCACCCGAAGGAGATTGCAGAAACCTATAAAGTCAGTCACCAGAAATCAATGCTGACTTAAAGGCGCAAAACCAAACCGACCACTACAGAAGTGAATTATTTCTGGAAATGAATTTAAATCTAGGCCCCCAATTGTGACTTCCTCCCGCATGTCTTTTTTTACAGCCGAGTTGCTATTATGGTATTTTTGAAAAGAAAATGATGCATAGCCATGGGGAGAGGCATACAGCCAACAGTTATGTTTAATTTGGTATATACTTTCATTACCAGCCCAGTGCTGTCTGTCCAAATTGATAGCTACCAATCAAAGAGAGATCCTTCCCAAGCCTGCTGCCTCAAGATGCTGCACCTGAGGAATTCTGGGTGTCCCCCCAAAAACATACTTTGGATCGATGTAGTTCAGAGCAGTTTTGATGAAAGAGGCAAGCCTTGAATGTTTGAAGGATACCATATAAGACACTCTGAAGTATAAGATACACCTAGCTTTTGGGGAGGAAAACAAGAAAAAAAAATCTGCCTCTGCCTCCCAGCAATTTGCTTCCTTGCAGCAAACAGCCCATTTCAGTTTCAGCACAGCCTGAGTAGCACAAGCTGTTTCAGGCTGCAGGGATTGCCATAGCCTATGCCTTTGCACGCCCCGTTTTCAGCCTCCGCATCCCGTTTTCAGCCTCCGCACACCTCATTTTCAGCCTCCGCACACCCCGTTTTTGGCCTCACCCCCCCAATTTTCCACCCGTTTTGGGCAGCAGGGATCAGAATGGGCAGAAAACAGAGGCCGAAAAAGGGATGCAGAGGTTGAAAATGGGACACCTGGAGGCGGCAATAGGCTATGGCCGTGATGGCAAACAGGTGGCACGTAGAGCCATTTGTTAGAGCATGTAAGGCGTTGCTCTGTCAGCTTCAGTGTGCATGCGTGCGCTGGTCAGCTGACTTTGGTCTTCTTTTAAGGACGTTTTGAAGCCTCCGGAGAGCGAAAAACAGCCCTACTGGCAAACCGAAAGTGACTTCTGGTTTGGCCATAGGGTCGGTTTTTGCCCTCCGAAGCCTTCAGGGAAGCCTCCTGAAGGCGAAAAACAGCCCTACAAGCAAACCGGATGTCTGTTCCTGAACTTCCGGTTTGCCCATAGGACCTGTTTTCCACCCTCTGGAGGCTTCAGGGAAGCTCCTGAAGCCTCTAGAGGGCCTCCGGGGGGGGGGGGGGGGAGGGGGGGGGGGAGGGGGAGACTGTTTTTACCCTACCCAGGCTCCTAAAAAGCCTCTCGAGCCTGGGGAGGGTGAAAAAAGTGCAACAAAAGCGGGGGGGATGGGGGGACCACTGGTTAAGTGCACATGGCGCTGGGGTCGCGCGCATAGTATTATGGGTGTGGGCACACCTTGCGCTATGGCAATCCCTGCAGCCTGAAACAGCTGATGGTCGGGAGGCCAATCCAACCGACAATCAGCTGCTTGTGCTAATCAGGCTGTGCTGTGCTGTTCACTGTTTGCTGCAAGGAGGCAGAGGCCAAAGGATAGGGGCCGGTGGGTGGCCGGGACTATTTTAGGGGGAGAAAAGTGCGTCTTATACTCTGAAAAATACAGTAAATGCCATTTCTCAAATTTGAAGATTAAACTAGAGATAGGTTGTTGAAAAATATGTGTTCTGTCTTAAGCAAGCCATTCTTTATTAAGTGTACATACTGCTTTTCCTCCAGGAGTTTCTTTTGGCATGCATCACTCTTTTTCCCCTTAATTTGATCCTTGCAAACAGCTGGTGAGATTGAGAGTATACAGCAAAAGACATTGTGGCAGAGGATGAACCTGCACCTGGCATTCTTAGTCTGAATGTAACACCTTAACAGTTGAATGATGGTGGCTATGGAGCAATAGATTCATCAGACCTTTATTTCATTATAACGTTATATTTCTTATTCACCACACAACAAAAAAGTAGAAACTCACCTTATTGATATCTATTGTTTCCAAGGCTAGTTGCCTCAACCTCTCTCTGCGGTCCCTATTGCTTTCTGAGGCTGAGGCAACGCCTCCACTCCCTGTCTTTCCACCTGGACGGTGCTGAAAATCCATGATTGAAGTCTTTGTGCTTCAAAATGCTGGGAATCGGAGAAAGAGAGGAGAAAATTACGTTGGTGTACTTGAATGGCAGTAAGCAAAGGACTATCTATATTGTGTTTTACACTGTGATCTACCCAAAGTCACTCTAGAGTAGGGCTGTCAAACTTGTGGCCTGCGGGCCGGATGCGTCATGTGCTGGCCACACCACACCCGGTTTAGTGAAGGGAGAGGAGGGAAAGTTGCGATACGTCGCAAGTTTGACACCCCTGCAATAGACTCAGATGCTACCTAAATGGTCTTGGTCTTAATATATCCTGAAAAAACATGGAAAATCTGCGCAATAATTAAAAGTGGCAAAATCACGTGACAGTAAGTATTGTATCTCAATTGTTATAAAAAGGAATCCCTGCAGATTTTACTCTGCTAGTTGTAGTTGACTTTAGGGGGTGGTGCACATCTCCATTTCAAGGCCACTGAGCGAGTGCTGTCCAGTCATGTGGCAGCATGACATCATGGAGCACTGATACCTTCCCACCAAAGTGGTACCTATTTATCTACTCACATTTGCATGGTTTCAAATTGCTACGTTGGCAAGAACTGGGGCAAAAATGAGAAATCACCCTGTTGCGTGACACTTGGGTCTCGAACCTGGGCTGTTGACTTTCTAGCTAACAAGACCCGCACCTTACCACTGAGCCATTGTGCCACCCATCTCAATTGTTATAAAAAACTCTATTTAGCCAAACTGAAAGGCAGAAACCCTAAAAACCAAAAAAAGAATTTTAATAACAAAGTTTCCTAATAGAGTGGAAGGTAGTCACCCTGAAACAAAAACGATGATCTTTCACTAGGACATTAACATGACATGTGAGGAGCTTTAACATAAGTTAAGCCTTTTGGTGTGGGTGACTATAATGAATCCATATATAATGAATAATCCAATTAATAACCATTACATTCAGAATTAAGAGCACAAAAGAAAAATGCTGCACTAGCCAACTTCAATAGTCTGTAGGGCAGGGGTGGGTTCCTGCCAGTTCTAAGAAGAGGTTCCACAAATCTACAGTGCCGTTTAGAATCGGTTCCAGCTCCCTCCTCCCGCCCGTCCGGACATCATCAAGATGAAGAGCGAGAGGAGGAATTCTGGGAGTTGAAGTCCACAAGTCTTAAAGCTGTCAAGTTTGAACACCCCTGGTTGTTGTTTTTTTCTAAAGAGTTAGGGGTGCAAGGGTCTTGTAACTTGACAACTTTAAGATTTGCGTGCTTCAAATGCCAGAGTTTCTGAGCCAACATTTTGGTGGCTAAGCAAGAGCGTTGTTAAGTGAGTTTCACCACATTTTACAAGTTGGCCATGCCCATACAGTCACCTGACTGCCAAGCCACTCCCACCCAGTCACATGGCCAGCAAGCCACTCCTACAAAGCAGGCCACACCTACAGAAGAGGTTTTAAAAAAATTTGAAACCCACCACTGCTGTAGGGAAACAAATTCCAAATTCACACACTACAACCTGTTGCAGGGTCCAATCTGGGTTGGTCACCGGGACCAGAGGTTTCGTCTGAAGATGGGCTCCAGCACGAGTTCAAAAGTTCGGAAGACAAAACCCTTGGTCCTGATGACTGACCAAGTTGGAACCTGCAGCATTATCCTGGGACATGAATATTCACTTTCATTTGTGACTGCAATCTGTTTCTAAGATGAAATGGTTGACCTTCTCTTCTGTTTGGTGCTGCCGTAGAGTTTGTACACCGTTCTCCTTTACTTCAGTGCCCATTCCCGCCTTAATTAATCCTTCCAGGCTAAGCTTTCATTCTCCCTTGGCTAATTCTCCACATTCTTCCATGCAGGAAGACAGAAAATCTGTCTCCAACTTTTTACAACCAAAACCGTAGTCTCCGCTCCATCTACAATCACCCTGCCTCGTTCTCCTGCAATGCAATAACGCTCCTTTCCACTCTGGCTCCAGTGTTTCCACTCCTCCACCCTATTAACTGTCATTCATTATGCCTTTTCCATCACCACAGATAATCCTCAATTTATGACCGTAATTGAGTCCAAAATTTCAGTGGCTCAGCAAGACATTTGTCTATGGAGGTTCTCAGTCATCCAGGTCATAGTTGTCCCAAAGATCCTCCCCCCCCCCCCCCCAAGAGGCAACTGAACTTTCTGGTTTTTCTTTTCTTTGAAGATGTTTCGCTTCCCATCCAAGAAGCTTCTTCAGCTCTGACTGGATGGTGGGGAATGGAAGGATTTATATTCCTTGATTCTTTCATTGAGGAGCTGGAGCTGTGCTTTCTGCAGGATGTTTTCTTTATACAAGGAGTATAAATCCTTCCATTCCCCAACATCCAGTCAGAGCTGAAGAAGCTTCATGGATGAGAAGTGAAACGACCTAAAAAACAAATAAACCAGAAAGTCCAGTTGCCTCTTGGGGAAAAAAAGCACCTTTGGGACAAGCAAGACATTTGTTAAGTGAGTTTTGCTCCATTTTACGACATTTCTTGCCCGAGTTAAGTGAATCACTGAGTTGTTAAAGAGAATCACTGAAGTTGTTTAGTAACACGGTTAAATGAATCTGGCTTCCCCATTGACTTTGCTTTTGAGAAGTTCCCAATCACAGGACTCAGGGATACAAAAACCGTTATATAAATAGGAGTCAGTCGCCAAGCAGCTGAATCTTGAGCACGTGACCGCAGGGATGCTGCAATGGTTGTTAAGTGTGAAAACTGGTCATAAGTCACCTTTTTTCTGTGCCGTTGTAACTTTGAATGGTCACTAAATAAAGTGTTGTAAGTCGAGGACTACCTGTTCAAGCTTGTACAAGGGAATGCAGGTCTTGCTTCCTCCAAAGCAAGGCATTTCCTCTATTGCCCCCATTCCCACGACCGGCTGAGCCCCATTAAGTTTGGGGGCCTGTTTTCTCCTCCCATCAGTCCTGCTGCTTCCCCTCCAGTCTCACCACCACTTAAGTTATACCCTCCTCCCGCATGTCTCTCACCCCCAGGTTTAATTCCCCCCCATCACGGCCTCTGAGCTCTGTCCTTCTCTCAAGGCTGGCGCTCTCTCTCCCTCTTGCCTCACCCGTGCCGTTTCGACTTCCTCTCGCCTCCTCAGCCGCCGAGGGGCACCGAATCCCTTGAACAACCAAGGCCGCCTTTACCGCGCCGCCTTGTTATCGCTGGAATGTACTACTAGGCCAAAAGCGCTTCAGGAGCTTTCACTTCCGGGTTAGATCACCGTCGGCGATGGGATATTATCCCGGAAGTATATCAAGAGGAGGGCCGAAGAAGAGGGGGGAAAACTTCCCAGGCGTCTGCTCTAGGAATAGAAGAGGATCAGAGAGAAAGAGGCCACTTTGCAGGGAGGGCGGTGGGAATCGGACCCGGAAGTGTTACGTAAGGGCAAGTCCGGGTCGTGAGAAAGCCATGGCGGAAGTAAGAGGGAAGAGGCCATCGATCCAAGAGTCCGGGGGGGCGGGGCGGGGCTGCGGTGGAAGCGATGCGGTACAACGAGCGGGAGCTGCTGTCGCTCTCCCGACAACCGGCCGAAAAGGCGGCGGAGGTTCTCATGCGCGCCCCCAAGAAAGGAAGCGGTAAGGAGAAGGGGCGGTGACGTCACGGCGCGAAAGGGAAGGGGGGATGTGACGACACGAGACCGGGGGGAGGCTAATTGCGTCATCTGAGGGCGCTGGGGGGAAAAGGAAGCGAGATGTCCAAGAGCCTCTGGCATGACTGCCATCCCTGAGGACTAGACTCTTGAGTGGGCTTTTATCAGCCCTCTGGTTACTAGTCCTCAGTTCCAGCTTCTATGCAGTTTATGTCTTCCATAATCTCTTGCTCATTTTCACCATGACTCTGAATCATTTACCGATTTCATGTTTACACTTTGTATATTTATTTTGTATTTGCCTTCTGCCTAGTGCCTCCTGGTCCCCGAAACTAATAAATTTATAGTAAAATACAGGTAGTCCTCAACTTACGGCCGCAACTGAGACCAAAATTTGTGTTGCTAAGTGAGAAATATGTTAATCGGTACAATACGTGACAGTTGGTAACTTGCTGTGCCACTGGGAATTTTGCCCCATTTTACGACTTTTCTCCCCGCATTTGTTAAGTGAATCACTGCAGTTCTTTAAATAGTAGCACGGGTTGTTAAGCGAATCTGCCCCACCCCCTCCGACTTTACTTGTCAGAAGATCGCAAAAGGGGATCACAGGACTCTGGGACACTGCAACCGTCATAAATGGGAGTTTAGCTGTCACGCCTCTGCATGTAAGTGAAAAATGGTCACAAGTCACTTTTTTCAGTGCCGTTGTAACTTTGAACGGTCACTAAATGAACTGTCGTAAGTTGAGGACTACCTATAGTTCAGCTTTAAGGTGCTAGTTTTTGCTACAACCGACTGACAAACAACTTCTAATGGAGTTCGCTTAAAATTACTTTCTTAAACCAAACATACCGGTATTAAAATCTCCTTCCTTAATATGGCTGCATTTATATATATATATTTATATAACTATAGATACAGATGCACAGACCTCCAGTGCAGAGGCTTCCGTATTCGGAAGGCCCATCTGCCAAAGCAGGGTGCTCTGCTCCATACCTTTCCTTGGTATTTCCATTTCCTACTTCCTAGCCCCTTCGCTTGCTCAGTTCTTGAGGGGGAGGGGGTGACTTTGGAGATTCTCCCCATCATAATGCGGCAGTCAACTCTGAGGTTTGTTTTAGGGATACTTTGGCTGTCCTGATTTCAGGAGGTGCTGCACTTGGGAGAATTAACTTCACTGTTGGCTTATTGGATGATGTCAGTATTGCACGTGACAATTGGTAACTTGCTGTGCCACTGTGAATACTAAAGCTATTCTGTTTAAGTGACCAGTTTGGCTATTTTGTTTATTCACATGCATGCATAAATACAGCATTATTGCATCAGGGATTAATAACTGGACTCCTTTTTAGCACCACTCGTATGGTTTACCAATACCATACAATAACCCCTTTCTACCGTAGATCTTATGATAACCCCCCCAGTTATGTTGGATTGTAATTCCTCACCCCCTCCCAGGAGGATAACACATATTTGATTTTAAGCATTTTTAATGCCCTTTTTTGACCCCTCCAGATTTAATTTTCTTAATGCGAGAAAGAGAATTATTAAAGGGCAGGGAAAAACTGTTCTCAGGCATTCTGAATCTACAGGACAGAATGGGCCCATGTATTATTAGTTTCCACCCATTGCTTCTTGTTCTACCCTCCAAGGCATCGTGGTCGCCACGATGTAAAAAAGATGTGGAGACTCTAGAAAGAGTACAGAGAAGAGCAACAAAGATGATTAGGGGACTGGAGACTAAAAGATATGAAGAACGGTTGCAGGAACTGAGTATGTCTAGCTTAATGAAAAGAAGGACTAGGGGAGACATGATAGCAGTCTTCCAATATCTCAGGAGTTGCCACAAAGAAGAGGGAATCAAAATATTCTTCAAAGCACCTGAAGGTAGAACAAGAAGCAATGGGTGGAAACTAATCAAGGAGAGAAGCAACTTAGAACTGAGGAGAAATTTCCTGACAGTTAGAACAATTAATCAGTGGAACAGCTTGCCTCCAGAAGTTGTGAATGCCCCAATGCTGGAAGTCTTTAAATTGATGTTGGATAGACATTTGTCTGGAACGGTATAGGGTTTCCTGCCTAGGCAGGGGGTTGGACTAGAAGACCTCCAAGGTCCCTTCCAACTCTGCTATTGTATTGTATTGTATTATAATATTGAGTGGTACTGATTTCCTTAGGGGGCTAAATATTCTTAGGGCAACTTTTGAGGTAAAAAGCTTTTTATTCTAACCACTCTTTGCCATGAGGTGACCCAGGTAGGGAGACAAAGAGGTATTGTGTCATATACTGAAGCTAACAGTAGTTTAAAGGTTGTGTTGATGTGCTACCTTTGCGTGTAGAAAAGGTTTGAGCATCCTTTGATTATAACTGGCCTCAGGTGCATAGTGTGGACCCGCTGGGGTGTAGCAGATGCTGAGTTATGCTATTCCAAACTCGGGGGCTGCTTACAGGCTTCCTGCTGACAACCCAGCTGTCAAATTGTGGCTGCCCAGAGACACTTGGTTGTGTTGGGCAGCCATAGAAATCGAATAAATGAGTTTAAATAAAATTTTAAAAAACTGTTTGTTGTGTCCTTTTTCACTTTGCAGCCTTGAAGAAACGCCTGGTGAAATTAGTGGTCAATTTTCTCTTTTATTTCCGAACAGACGAGTCTGAGGTAACAATAGTTAGCAACTGTGTTAAAACGTGATATGAATTGCACTTTAATTGCACCTAGGTCTAAGGGGCTAGTACATCTTGCCGTAATTGGGTGATCACTAAAAAAAATTGTTTTTCTGGTATTTGGCCATCAACCAGGATGAAGGAATCTGTGGCCCTTCAGCTATAATTGAATTATTGGCCCTGCTTTCTGAGACGTATAAAAATCAGAACATCCAATATATCTGGAACAATAAGGTTTCCCACTCCTGTAATAAAAGTAAGAGTTGGAATGTGTTTTTAAGTTCAACTTAGACCAATTCTAAGGTTTGTGTGGTGTGGGGGGGAGTGTTGTAGTGTTCTGTGGTCATGTGATTGTGATTTGTGACTTTTTTTGCTGTTTTCTGGCAGAAAATTGCAAGAAAGGACCCAGGTTGTTGGGGGCAATATGCTGACTCTGTAAACTGCTTAGAGAGGGCTGTAAAAGCACTATGAAGCAGCATATACGGTATTTTTCGGACTATAAGACACACCGGTGTATAAGACGCACCAAGATTTTGAAGAGTAAGTAAGAAAAAAAAGTTTTTGTCCTCCCTGGCCCCCAGCAGCACACTGCAGGCTTCAGCAGGGCTGGGGGAAGGCAAAAATGCCCCCGTTTTTCACCAAAACGGGGGCATTTTTCCCTTCCCCCAGCCCTGCTGAAGCCTGCAGAGTACTTCCGGGGGGTGGGGAAAGGCAAAAATGCCCCAATTTTTTGTGAAAAATGGCGTGTTTTATGCCCATTTTTCACAAAAATGGAATGTGGGGGTAGGGCTTAGGGAGGCCAAAAATGGCTGTACGGTGTATAAGACGCACCAACATTTCCACGTTCTTTTAGGGGGGGAAAGGTGCGTCTTATACTCCGAAAAATATGGTAAGTCTAAGTGCTATTGCTATTGCTATTAAGGCCCATGAGATATTGTAGATTCATTTAATACGGTATAGTTTGCTTAACCACCATGCGGGTTCGCTTAATGTCCACTGTGACTTACTTTCCACTTACAGCCATCATAAAAAGAGTTGTAAAATTGAGTCAAGTCACTTGGCGCCTCGACTTACCATAATGACTGATGACCAAAATTTTGGGGTCCATTGTGGTTCTACGTCAAGGACTACCTATAACATTTCCATCTTAATTGAAAAGTGGATCTGATTCTTTCTCTCCCTGCCCCTTTATCTCTCCTCAGCCCATTGGTGCTTTATTGTTGGAACGCTGCAAGATCAGCAAAGAAGAAGCAAAAAATGTCTTTTCCATCAGTAAGTGCTTTAAGAAAGAATTGTTGAGATGTTTGTGTGAGGAGCAAATTTTTCCCCCCTAGAAAATTGGCAGCCTTTTATTTTTAACATTGACAACATAACGTCACTGATTACGTTGAGCCAATTCACCAGTGCATTCAGTCTAGGTTTGCTGCTTCTGACTGGCAGCTGCTTTCCCTAATTATAAAGTTATTTATAAACACCCATTTGCATTATTTTTTTACACCCGTTTGCACTACTCAGGTGATCCTGAGGGCACAGATAAGCCTCCAAGTTGTTTCAGTGACTCTCAGAAAGGATGCTAATGACCAGGGGACTATAAATCCTTCCATCTTCCACCATTCGGTCAGAACTGAAGAAGCTTCTTGGATGAGAAGTGAAACATCTTCAAGGAAAAACAAAAGTCCAGTTGCCTTTTGAAAAGAAGCACCTTTTACAGCCATGACCTGGATGACCGAGAATCTCCATAGACAGTTGTTGTAGCCCAGCAGGATCCAGTTGAGCTGCTGATGGACTCGGATAGCGAGGAACCATATGAGTCTGCCCTGGACGATGTGGAGGACCCTGTGCAGGGTTCAGAGCAGGGACCAGAGAGGCTGGTTGGCCACCAGGGGGCGCCTGAGGCATGGAGCAGTGGGGAGGATCAAAGGCAGTTTGTCCCTGATGCTAGATTGAGAAGGGCTGAGAAACGGAAGCAGCAACTCCATAGGCAGACTCACAGAAGATGATTAAGCACAGGTGGTTGTGGATTGGCCCCTCCCAAGAGAGATTATAAGTGAGGCGTTGGGAGGGGACATTTGCAGGAAACAACCGTTCGATTTAGTAGTTAAGAAAATCTATCTGTGTATTCTAGCCGTGTCTGTTCGTTTGGACTATCTGCGTTGCTTCATTTGAATTATCTGGGTTGATGCAGAGCTACTCTATTGAACGTGTGTGTGTGTGGGGGGCGGTGTCAGAACAGACAGTTGTTATACATTTTCCCCCCAATCTCTTCCTAGCAACGGGACTTGAGGGGGAGGAAGAGTTAAAAGATTTGCTCCTTACACTCCCTTTTTAGGCAGCAGTAGAACAGCTTCTCCTCTTCCGTTACTTGAAGCTGGAGAAATCTCATATTGCTGGCTAAGAGAGGGGTCTTAAGAGCGACTAATCAGGGAATGGGACTTGAGGAGAAGACCAGTGGTGGGTTCCGGGCAGTTCAGCCTGGTATGGGAGTACTGGTGGTAGCTGGAAGCAGCGGCACCATACTGGAACGGTGGCTCGTGTGGCCCACCCGCCCGCATGCGTTCCTTACTGCTTTTTGATGCAAACGGGCCAATTGCACACACAGCATGCGGCACCTGTGTGACCCCTGCCAAGCAGCTGAGTGTTGCTGGGCGGGGGCGGGGGCGTGTGCATGCATGTGCAGTACGCGTGTCTGACGACGCCTGGCCCCGTCACAGCATACTGGTTGCGACGGGATCCGGAACCCACCACTGGAGAAGACAGCTAGTTCAGCGAGATCTCAACAGTCTATGACCAGTTGTGGGCATTCCAGTCTAAAAGCAGATAACTGTTGCTTGAGATTGAGCCTTTCTCCATCTTTTGGTCCCCACGATGTAGAAAAGATGCGGAGACTCTAGAAAGAGTGCAGAGAAGAGCAACAAAGAGGATTAGGGGACTGGAGACTAAAGCATATGAAGAACAGTTATAGGAACTGGGTATGTTTAGCTTAAGAGAAAGAAGGACTAGGGGAGACATGATAGCAGTCTTCCAATATCTCAGGGGTTGCCACAAAGAAGTGGGAGTCAATCTATTCTCCAAGGCACCTGAGGGTAGAACAAGAAGCAATGGGTGGAAACTAATCAAGGAGAGAAGGAACTTAGAACTGAGGAGAAATTTCCTGAGAGTTAGAACAATTAATCAGTGGAACAGAAGTTGCCTCCAGAAGTTGTGAATGCCCCAACACTGGAAGTCTTTAAGAAGATGTTGGATAGCCATTTGTCTGAAACGGTATAGGGTTTCCTGCCTAGGCAGAGGGTTGGACTAGAAGACCTCCAAGGTTCCTTCCAACTCTGCTATTGTATTGTATTTTTACTCTGGAGGAACCCCTCAAGTAATTTTGAAGTCTCGGGGAACCTCTGCATAAAAACAGCAAAAAAAAAAAGGTGGTGGGGGGGAAAGGACACCTAGCACTGATCATATTACCTAGTTGGGTAATGAAACATCTGGGGAAAGAAAACCCAAGCAAACTCAATGAGCACCAAAGACCCTACAGTTCAACCCTGAGCTACAGATCTCCTTGCAACGGAATATACTACATTCCTTCTGGTGGTGAAAAAAGTCACACTTTAATGGAATTCTGTTGATATGATCCAAGATGTTCTTCAAATAGGTAACATTTTGTATAGCTCTTGACAAAGCGAGCTTTAGTTTGATCCTGCTTGGACGGCTGTAATTTCCTGGCAGGATTGAGATAAATTATATCATGAAGCTGGAATGGCCAGTTTTCCCAAGAGTTGAGAACATGATAGCAAGGAAGGTCACAGGAACAGGTGGGGCTGATTTGGGAGTGGTTTGGTGGGAGGACTCTGGGTTTTTAAGAGGGGAACAGAGAGACCCTGGGGAAAAATCAACGATTCTGCTGTCAAGAATTCAAACAGCAATGTGGGAGTCTCTCGTAAAATGTCTCTTCCGATCATGATAGGAAAACATCAGAATCCTTTGCATCTGGGCTTGAAAATCAGCATGGCCCCTAATTAGTTGGCCCATTAGCCTTTGCTTAGGTCAGTATCTGCCTTCTGTGTAAATGGTTTTCTCTACCATGTTATTTGGGGGTGGGGGATCTATGAAGTTTAGAGTGATACTGTGGGGTGTACAGACAAAAACATTAAAAAAACAAAAAAACACAATGCATAACATGTTCAGTAAAATAGGAGCCAAAGTAAAGACACTGATGCAATAAGTAAAAAACTAAAAGCTAATGGGAGTGTTTTCAGGGTCGTAACACACCCCAGGATTGCATAAGTCCTATACATAAGTTGGCATAGCCAGGACTTGACGCTTTTCCAAGAGACCAAGAGAATGAAGGCCAACCCCATGTCTGAAAGGATATTTCATCAAGTAGGGGCGACAACAGAGAAGGGGCTCTTCCTGGACCCCACTGTTGTGGCTTGCCAGCAGTCGGACAGTGAGGAGGTTGGGGAGGAGCATGGGCCAGTCCTGGAGGGTAGGGAATACTCAAGAGGGCTCTGCGTTGGAGGCAGAGGTGGGGCCAAGGCCATTGGGCAGTTCTCAGCTGCCTTTGGAGCTAAACAGCCGTAAGGCAGAGGAACAGCTGGAGCCTGTTCCCAGTGTGCGCATGCGCAGAGCTGCCAGAAGAAAAGAGCAGCTGAGAAATCAGGGTCGACTTGGGAGTAAAGCCACAGGTGGATGGTGAATAGCCCCTCCCATAGGAAATAGAAGTGAAAGGGGAGTGGGCTTTTTCAGGAAACCGTTGGTTAGTTCATTTCAGGAGTGTGAAGATCTGTCCATGAATCTCAGAGACTCTGTGCCCAGTCTTTCCTTGCACAGAACCTCATTTGGGAAATATTTACATGGCAACTTTTAAAGATAGATAAGGTCTGTAGTCATAGATATTCCTTTGAAAGACTGTTTGCCAGGCCTTTGCTGAATGTGAATGAGAGGAATTCACATTCGTTTAATAAAAGGGGTTTTGTCAGGACCAGGAATCTGCTTTGTACTTTTTGGGGAAGCCTAGGTCGGAACACCCGCAAGTTGAAATTCTTTAAGCAACGGAGGCCGTAACGTATTTGCCCTGTTCTGAGAAAGTTGAGTTGAAGCAACAGAAGCAGTCAGGATGACTGACGTTTTGTGGGCTTGTTTTTGTAGGCTTCCATGAAGAGCCAGAGAGGAAATACTACTTTGAATGTGATACAGAAGAGCAGTGCCAGGAATGGATTGACGTCCTTCGCAAGGCCAGGTGAGCTAATCTCGTCACCTGAAGGTTGATAAGTCTTATTTATCTGTCTATCTGTATCTATCTATCTGGAGAGAGTACCAATTAAAGGCAAGCCTGAAGGCAGTGACAATATTGTTATCTGATTTACTTTACTTTTTATTTGGCACCTGCAATAGATTTATTAATAGGAACTACCGTATTTTTCAGAGTATAAGACGCACCTTTTTCCCTCAAAAAAGAGGGTGAAAATCTGGGTGCGTCTTATACACTGAATAAGCATTTTTGGCCTCCCGAATTCCTGCCCCCTTCACCAAAATGGCCATGCATAGCCTCTAGGAGGCTTCCAGAGAGCTCCTGGGGGCTGGGGAGGGCAGAAATGAGCAAAAAAGTGTTGTTTTTTGCTCAATTTTGTTCCCCCCCCCAGCTCCCAGGAGCACTCTACAAGCCTCCTAAAGGCTATTCATGCCCTTTTTTTAAAATGAAAAACAGGCCCGTTTTCGTGAAAAACGGCCCATTTTTTGCTTGTTTTTGGGACCCCCACCCCCGCAGGAGCACTCTACAAGCCTCCTAAAGGCTGTTCATGCCCTTTTTAAAAAAAAACTGGCCCGTTTTTGCAAAAAATGGGCCGTTTTGGGGAGGTCTGCAGAGTGCAGATACCTTTTTTAAAAAATTGCCTCTTCAAAAGCTTGGTGCGTCTTATACTCTGAAATATATGGTAAATAAACTGTGTTGCCTTAAAAACATTTGCTGCCTACATTGGGGCTGCTTTGGAAAAACAAGGGAGAAAATAGGCTCATTTCTGCTGGGTGGCGTTTCTTTCTTAAGTGACCACCGGAGAGCGAAATGGTCGTATCTATATCCCATCCGTTGCATCCAAACAAACTTTGGGCCAGTTCTTTCAGTTCTCTTGTTCTCCTTCTATCTACAGTTACGAATTCATGAGAAGCAGCTTGATCTTTTATCGGAACGAGATCCAGAAGATGACGGGGAAGGTAAGCCAGTGGCCACAACTGATAATTCTTTGCTCAGATTATTTACAGGCCTTGGAGATGTAGACACCAACCAAATTCACACACTTGCCACCAAGTTCCACTATGGATTATTTTAATGTTGGGTCTGTTGTGTGAATATTTGTAAATCACAGTGCAGAATTGGGTGCTGGTGTGTGGAACCCAGCCAATCATGGCTTAGCTAATAAAACTGGCTTATCTCCGTTGCAAGGATAAAGTCATGACTGTGGCTTGAAATAAGTTTGTGAGGCTGTTTGAATTGGCCAGTAGGACAGCTTCATTTCTGAAGGCATTTGAGAACATTTACTAGCTAGAAGACAGCATTTGAAGGCAGACAGGGAAGACAGGAATAGCTTTCTGCTCCTGTTCTCATGTGAGTTATAGATGTTAAGTAAGTAAGCTCCCCGTTAGGAGAGCGAGTGTGCAGAGAAGCATAATGAGAGTGGTATGGAAGAACACGCACAAACCAGCATACAGGGACACCGAATAGTATAAATAATAGTAGTTTACTATGTGGAAATATAGAGGTATTCAGAGTTCAATTTAAAGTCCAAGTCAGACACGGTTCAGTCAGTCAGTTATCAATGTTCTCAGTTAAGGAATGATCCTTCGAACAAAGTCCAGTATCATATAATCAGTTCAGCACACAAAGTTGCTAACAGTAGCAAAAACACAGTAACTCACGATATGTCTAACAAGCAGTATTCACCGATCAGCATCTAACCAACAGAGAGCTAACAGTCATTCTGGCACCCTCTTATGGCTGCTTGAGGTAACAGCAACCAATCACATTTTACAGCATTACTTAAGGAAACAGTACTACCATCCTGGTTTATATATTGCTAACCCAACTGTTAGCTTACATTCCTAACAATGGATACAATTGTATATACCATGTTTCCCCGAAAATAAGACAGGGTCTTATTTTCTTTTGGCCACCGAAATAAGCGCTTGGCCTTATTTTGGGGGAGATCTTATTATTTCTGGGGTGCAGGAGGTGGCGAGCGTGGTCACCTCACGGCTGCTGCTGTGTTGCGCTGCTGTGGCAGACAGCATTTTGTGTCTCCCAGACACAACATGGATACGCAGTCCTTAAATTATTCTAGATGTGAAATGTTTTTAAGTGACAGCGCAACAGTTGCTCGTCAGCTAGATGCTTTTCAATCAAAGTACCACTCAGCTGCAGGAGTAAACGGCGGTAGGTAAGGTGAGGCATGTCGCTGGGCCTGCCGCTTTTTGCGGCGGCCATTGGCATGACAGAAGGGGCGGGGCGGCTAGGGTTGCGGCCGCGGCCGTTAGGTAAGGGCGTGTGGGGTGCATGGGGCATGCTTCCCCATCTCTTCCCCCCCCCTCCGGCCTCGCCTTCTCACCTTGTGCTGTTTGCACGGCAAGCAACCAGGTGGGGACTGGCTGCGCTTGCGTTTAAATATTTTCTGGAAGAGCTTATTTTAGCACATGCACTCAAAAGCCCGATTGGGTTTATTATCCAGGGAGGTCTTATTTTTGTGGAAATAGGATACTTACTCGGGGATAACGTGATTTCAAAAGACTGGGGATCAAATCAAGCTGAAATCTTAGAAGCATCTAATGCTTCAAGTCTTGAGTTACAATTCTCAGATGAGGAACAAGAGCAAAAGGCAACAGTGTCATGCTGTTCACCGCCAAGCCAAGGCATCTGCTAACTTGGAAGGAGATACGGATGACCTCAGTGTAACATAAGGCCAGGCGAATGTAGGTAGCTGGCCGTTTTAACCAGCGTAGAAGAGAACACAAATAACTTGATGGAACAAACGGTCAACCTTCTTCCTTCCTTGGATGCAGGACCCCTTGGAGCAATATGGCATCTCAGAGGAAGCCCGTTTCCAGCTGGGGGCACAGAAGCTTTAATCCACGTGAGGTGAACACAGGAACTCCACGGCTGAAATGTCGACAGAGTTAATTCTCTATTTTTTTTAATGAACTTAAGGGAGGGGAAAGGGAATGTTTCTTAAAAAAAAACACTGTCCAAAATTGCTGTATTTCTTCTGCTGTTTTGTGATCTCGGTTTTGCGACTACCGATAGCCACAGCTACAACGAAGATCATTGATAAGGAGGATCAGTTTTGTGGGTTGGGTTAATTGAATCAGTTCTGCCTCTATTATATACAGGTACAGAGAACAAGCTGTAAAAATAAAGGAAATGGGGGAAGGGAGCTTCACATTTGGAAGAAAGGCCTCGACTTTAATTCTCTTTTCAATCCCCTTTGGCAAGGCAGTGAGGTTTTAGTGGCAGATGGCAGAATGTGTTGTCCATCAGCAGAGATGAATTTAATAGGTACCCCAGCTCTGCAATGTTCTCACTCCCAAATCCTCCCAAACCTATGTCAGATGGTCTTCCTAGGTACCCCAGCTCTGCAGTGTTCACACTCCCAAACCCTCCCAAACCTATGTCAGATGCAGGGGACCATCTCCCTGCATTGGGTTAATTAAGCATTCGAGTCAGATTGGAAGAACAGATCAGATACGGTATCTGTCTCTTCAGGAGTTATTGCAATCCATCATGAAGCTTACCGTGTTTCCCCCAAATAATCCCCGAAATAAGCGCTTGGCCTTATTTTGGGGGAGGTCTTATTATTTTTGAGGTGCAGGAGGCTGCAAGTGTGGTCACTTCATGGCTGCTGCTGTGTGGCAACATTTTCGGGGAGGGCTTATTTTAGCGCATGCACTCAAAAGCCCGATTGGGCTTATTATCTAGGGATGTCTTATTTGGGGGGGGGGGGAACAGGGTACCAAGGCCAGCAATGTCTCCCAGGCACAAAATGGATAGGCAGCCATTCACTTATTCTAGATGCGAAGTGTTTTAAGTGGAACTGTTGCCTGGCAAATGGACATGGCAACCAATGTTAATCAGTGCTCAAAATAGGTAGAGCGAGAATTTACTGATCTGAAACAAACGATTCAACAGACTTTCAGCCTTTGAGGTGGCAAATAGATCATTGGGCATAATTGGCAGCCCTTAACAGTCAGTATCAATTATTTCCTGCAAGAATAAAAAGGGAACGTAGAGCCTCTTTTCAGACTCTTACATGCTTAGTGTTTAGATGACGGGTGACGAGTGTAGTGGTTCCTAGCAGCTGTGAAGATGCACTCCTGAATTGTCTGGTGTTTGTAAAAATTTCCCCTTTTATCCACCACATTCTTGGTGTTACTCGGTCTTTCTGTTGCTTCTTCCAGTATCTTTCCTGTCCAGCTTTGGGAACTGGCAGCTGAATGTATTTTAAAACCTGCTGTGAAATTTCTTCAGGCATTTTGAAAGTTTTCTTAATTTTTATCAAGAAAATGGGGAAGCCGCTTCTCATATAGAATGCCTGTGATTATTTAGAAAAGCATTAGAAATTCACGATGTACTGTACCCTCCAATCTCCCTTCTCTTCCCCTACCATTCCATCTCTGTATAATAAAAGAGCAATTACTTTTCCATGGATGGGTTTAGTTATTTTGCCTTATTTGCCTGCTTTTATTTTCTGCCGCTCATGTTAAAAGTATTTGTTATCAAGTAGGTGTGTTGGGCTTTCAGCAAACTCTTTATTTAGTGACTTATTATCTACTCGTCCTTTACGATAGGTAAATATTTAGGAAAGAAACTTGCTTAGGTCTAGTGCAGTGTTTCTCAAACTTGGCGACTTTAAGTCCTGTGGACTTCAACTCCCAGAATTCTGGGAGTTGAAGTCCACAGGACTTAAAGTCGCCAAGTTTGAGAAACACTGGTCTAGTGAATGGCACCCTAGACATATTGAAAAATTAGATGGGAAATGCTGTAATTGGAAGATATGGTACAATGGTTCTGAGTTAACATCTTCCAGCTCCTTCAGAACTCTGGGATGTAGTCTGTCAGAACCTTACACAGAATAACAGGGTTGGAAAGAGACTTTGTAGGTCATCTAGTCCAACCCCCTGCTCAAGCAGGAGACCCTATACCGGTCAAGCCAGAAACACATGTTCGAGTTTGGCAAAAAAAAACACGTTAAGTCAAAACCGGTTTTGCTTCTTTGTGATGTAGCAGATTGTGTGGTTTATAAAGCATGGTTCATGCTTTCTGTTCCAGTTATTGAACTACCTATTCTCAAGACAAAACACATTTCTCTGACACTTTCTTTGAGAGCTCCCCCCCCCCCCAAAAAAAACCCCACAACCACCACCAAACAACAATATTTGGAACAGGAATTCTTGCAAATCAGGCAAAGAGAACGAAAAAGGTTGTTTGGGTAGAGCCATGTTATTTGTAGATAGGGAAAACTGCTTACCCTAAGAATTGTAATGCCCCCAATGTTTAACCTCAATCCCATCTGCAGTCTTTGACAAATTGTCGTTGAAATGACAAGGAGTCAAAATTTAAGGGTGAGCAAACCCGATGCTTTCCAAATGTTATACACCAGTGATGGCGAACCTATGGCACGCGTGCCACAGGTGGCACGCGGAGCCATTTGTCAGGGCACGCGAGCTGAGTTCACCCTTTTTTAAAGCCATTTTTCACCCTCCCCATGCTCCAGAGGCTTTATAGGAGCCTGGGGAGGGCGAAAACAGCCTCCCCCCCCCCGGACGCCCTCTGGAGGTGTCAGGGAAGCCTCCGGGCAGTCCCTGACGCCTTCGGAGCGCTCAAAACGATCCGAGTTTGCTTGGAGGGTTGTTTTGAGCGCTCCGAAGGCGTCAGGGAAGCCTACGGACGGTCCCTGAAGCCTTCGGAACGCTTAAACCGACGCTCCGAGCAAACCGGAAGTGACTTCGTTTGCTCGGAAGGTCGTTTTGAGTGCTCCGAAGGCGTCAGGGACCGAAGCCTCCGGAGGGCGTCTGGGGGAGGCTGTTTTCGCCCTCCCCAGGCTCCTATAAAGCCGCTGGAGCCTGGGGAAGGCGAAAAAAAACATGTAAACATGGGGGGGAGCGCCTGTAGTGCGCACATGCACTGGGGGGTTTGCGCATTGCATTATGGGTGCGGCACGCCCACACACGCCCCCCCTGCGCTCCCCCCACTTATGGCACGCGAGCCAAAAAAGGTTTGCCATTGCTGTTATACACCAAATTCTCCCAGACTGTCAATATTGGCCACGTTAGCTGATTCTGACAGGACTCAGCACCTGAAGGCAAGGAGTTAACAGATTTTCCCCCCATTACCATCATTTATAGAATTAGTGTTATCTGGACATTAAGAGTGAAAAGTGAGGGGGGGGAGCAAGCAGGAGAATTCTCCACATTCCTTCTGCTAGAATGGCTTTAAAGCAGTGATGGCAAACATTTCTAAGCCCCAGGCAAAAAACTAGGAGACCGTGAGTTCTAGCCCTGCCTTAGCCATGAAAGCCAGCTAGCTGACCTTGGGCCAGTCACTCTCTCTCATCCCGACTTACCTCACAGGATTGCTGTTGTGGGGGAAATAGGATTGGATAGGGTGTTGTTTACTAAAAAAAATAAGGGTGGGGTATAAATAATGACACGCGTCACAGGTGACATGCCAGGCCTCCAGACCCTCTGCAAGTCACATGAAATGGTTTTGCTCTCATGCAGCCTCTGAGGTATCCATAAACCATGTAAGCAGGGCTAAAATGCTACCGGTTTGCCCGAATCGGTAGCAAAGATGCCAATTGTTCACCCGAACGGGTAGTAAAAAAAATGCTGTCAGTTCGGACGATCTGGTTTTTCCAACGATCAGCTGTGCTGCATGATTTATATTAGCTAGAAAGCAGGATTTCCTGCTTTCTAACTAATCTAAATCGTGTGGCACAACAGATTCCCCCCCCCCCCCCGCTGTTCGCTTACCTTTGCAGGTGCGCTCAGTAGTAGGCTTTGCCCACCTGCCTGGACATCATTTTGACACACTGTGCATGTGCGGAGGTGGTGCGCGTGCTCATATTGCTACTAAACGAGTAGCAAAGGTATGTGGATTTCACCCCTGCGTGTAAGTCTTTTCATACAACTTCCAAATGATCTGGAGAGGAGATCCGGAGATGCCCCTTTTGTCCATTTGTGTATGTGTGCATGTGTGTGTTACACGCCAGCAGAGCCACGGTAGTATTTTACAAATTTTTGACACACCGAGCCCAAAAGGCTCACCATTCTTGCTCTAAGGCAGAGGTGGGGAACTATGGCCCCTTTATGACTTGCGGACTTCAACTCCCAGAATTCCTGACCCAGCCATGAGAGTTGAAGTCCACAAGTCATAAAAGGGCCCTAATTCCTCACCCCTGCTCTAAGGTATGCATTCTGTATGTTATAGTTTCTGCAATGCCTTCTCCAATCCAGCATGCTGATGCCATCATTCCCAGGAAACCGAATATCAGTGATGGCTATCTGATATTATTTGACCCTGGTCAAAAGCCACATAAGGCTGTGGAAGACTTTTATATTTTATGTTTATATAATTGCTAGATCTGGTCTTCCTCATTAGATTTGCTTAGCAATTAGAGCCACACAAACTCATGGCCGCAACTGTATTTCATGGCAAACAATTCATAATATAGCCACCTGCGTTTGAGATTAAAAATAATAATAATCCCAAACCAACTTTAAAATGAATGGAAGCACCACATTTAGTACAGTGTATTAAAATACATACATTTTTAATATAAAGACAAACTTCAAAGCCATTTTTCTTTCATTTACAAATCAAAGTGAATTGTGGGAAGATTCAAAGAGAAGATTAGAATGGAAATTCTAGAGCTGGAAAGATCGGAAGAGTGGAAAATATATCGATAAGCTTATTATTACATACATATATACACATGCCAGAATTTTCTGTGTGACTTTTATGGAAGAATGGCAGATAAAACATAAGGAGCAAAGTTTAAAAAACAAGACGTGACAAATATGCAGCGGAATAGGATTATCCAATCTGGACTGCAAGGCTCGGAACGGCCACCAGGAGGCAGCAAGGAGATTTCTACATCTTTGCTGCCCTCTGCAGCTCAGATCCAGTAGTCCTACACCAATGGAAAATTTAATCTTTAAATAAATGCCATGTTCATGGGCTAATGTGTACAAATCAGTTCCTAGACCCTAGGAAAAAAAAACCCATCCCATATTGCCACCTTTTAAGAAAATGGATACTCTCTTCAATCCATTTACAAATGGATTTTATATAATTTTTTTTAAAATATTTTACAAATGAATTCCTGAGCAGCAGCAATTTCCATTATTGACTAAAGTTCCTCTTGAACTCCAACACAGACTTCCATTCCATTCTGCAGAGAATATATCCAAAAAGGCTCAAAAATGCAAAACGCTGACACAAGTCCCCATAGGAGCTAGACTTGTCTTACCCAACTTTTTTTAATTTCCTCATTTAAAAAAAGAAAAAAAGAAAAAAAAATATCCCAGAAAGTTAAGAGTTAGCAAAGCTAATCTTTGAAAAACTGCAGCACGACCTATGTGGAGGGGGTAGGAGGGAAGCATGTGGGAGAAAATGAATTAAATAATATGAAAAAAATCCCCTCGTTAAGTCCCTGAAATTTGCACAGGGGATCGCTTCAGCTTGAACCCGGTGTTTGAAAAGGCTGCTACCCCGGAATCCAGGGAGTCCCCCTAAACCAAGGGTGTCCAAACTTGGGAACTTTAAGACTTGTGGACTTCAACTCCCAGAATTCCCCAGCCAGCATGGCTGGCTGGGGAATTCTGGGAGTTGAAGTCCACAAGTCTTAAAGTTCCCAAGTTTGGACACCCCTGCCCTAAACTGAGTTACTCTTCCCGTATCCCCAAACTATTACTGGGATATTATAAACTGCAGCTCGGGTGGACTTTGGGCAGGATTTTAAAAGATCTCCCTGGATATCAAGGATCCATACAAGCTAATTTAGAAACTCTGGAGATGAAACCTTAATGTTTAACCTCCTGCATCAGGAGGAGATCAGATCAGATTCCTTGGTGAAAGTCTGCTCCATCCTCTGTAGGTCCCTGCGTATAAAATATCTCGTGGGAGGACACATGCCTCCCCTCCGTTCTCTTCCTTTCAAACCATAGGTTCCTTGAATGCAAGTTTCTCTGATTTTTGCTGCTGTGATAGCACACATGAATTACACAACACCCCCCCCTCCGCCCCCCCCCCAAACCCTCCAAGTGTAGACAATTAATTTCATTCACTGATTTTGGGCTCTGAGCATAAATTTAAAAAAAAATGCTTACATATCAGGCCAAAGAGAAGATGCAAGATAGTCAAGATATTTAAAGGCAGACGAGGGGGGGGAAGCAAAATACATGAACTGGTTATATTTCAAGACTGCACGCTTCCCATTACACGGATGAAAGGGGTGCCATCAAGATACTGAGCACTGATAAAAGCCACATTTCATTAATCGATCCAGGACGAGGACAAACAACAAACAAGATTATCATCTAAACAGTGACAAATCAGCTGTACCTGCGCTTGGATGAATCTAAGAAGAAACATGGATAAGAACAGACCCCAGGCTGGCCTGAGAAAACACCCAGATTAATAGCACCATAACCTATGCTGGAATGGGGTCAAGTTGAGTGTTTGCGCTTGTTCTCCTGAAAATTGCAGGAAATACAGGCTGTGATTTTCTAATCTGCTTAAAATTCATTTTCTGTGCATTTAAGGACAGATAGTATTAGAGGTTGAAAAATACTTAACAGGTAAGATCTGGTCTCTTTCTTTAGCTGCGGCTGAGACTGGATACGTGAAAAATATCCATAAAACCCAGCAAGCATGAAGTGCCTAGGAAGGAATATGACTAGCCCACTCCACTTAAAACATCCTGACTGACCCAGAGATGTTCCAAAGACTTCTTAGCCATGAAGTTTCTACTTCAGCCAGGACAAACTCCACATCGGAAAAGGGTACGGGTTTCATTTCCCACAATACCCCGTAGTGCAAAGAACTGATTGGAGCACCATAGAGATTTATCTCGGCCTCAGAAACAGTGAGATAATCATGTAGCTGGACAGAAGATTTCACAACAGTCAGAGGCTTCCTGAATCCAACTTCTTGCATTATGCATTTCTTACACCTGAACAGCACCAACAAGAAATCAGATGCTCATTGTGGAATAAGGCAGAGTGCTTGGGGAAGATAGCTTCATAGTCCCCCTCTTCGGTAATCTTGCTTGTCCAAAGAGAAACCGCCACCTAATTATGTAATCGGTGGTTTACCAAAAAGCAATTTCACTGAATGTATATTTTGATCAGCACACCCAATTTGTTTTGTTTTCAAGAAAGAAATTAACCTTATGCTGTGTTATCCTGTAGCTCACATATATTCTGAAGAGGTTCCTAATCCATGGCCTCTTATTTCAACTTTTCGGGGCAAGACAGTAGAGCAACAAAACCGGGGATTTATTAGGCTTTCTAAGATAGACAGGGGAAGAAAAATAGAAAGAAAGCAGATAAAATGCCACAAACCAGAGCTTGCCCTCGCAACCACAACAGAGCAAGAACTCAAGAAAGGGGAGAGATTTTAAAAAGACTGCAGGTGAATAGGCTTTACATGCTTCAAGTTAAAATGATTGTATCAAGAATGAAAAGCCCTTTCCTCTCCTCTCTACCCAGCCAGAACATGCCTCTTGTGCAATATTTCTCCAACTCAACAACTTTTAGGACATGTGGACTTCAACTCCCAGAATCCCCCAGCAAGCCTTGAAGTCCACACACCTTAAAGTTACAAGCTTCTGGAACTGAGAAACACAGGAAGGTAGCAAACTCCACATTCCTGTGCCACAAATACTTGGTTCACATTTTCTAATCTCCTTCCTGTCCTACAATCTCCTTCCTTTCCTCATGGCAAGCTGGGAAAAATAACCATCCTATTGTTGAAGAATTGTTTTGTGGTGTTTGTTCCAGGTTGCCAAGTGTGTCAAAACTTTTCCGTTCAAGCTATGCAGCTGGTGTAAAAACCTTCCAAAGGGAAACTGAATAGTGTGGGGCAATCCCCTCCCCGTCCCTTTATTCCCTCCTCTTTTGGCTCAAAGGGAAGAAATGCAGAAATTATGCAAAACCTAGGATGTTTTTCAATATCATCAGAAAGAGCTCAACTACTCCTGTTCTCACTTCATTCCTGAACTTTGGTGAGGCTTGCTGAGATTAAGAGAAGAAAAGGCCAAAAAAATAAAAAATGGAATTATCCTGTAGTTACCCAGAGCTTTAAGCATGCATGTGTGTATTTTCTAAAGTTGTCTGAAAAAGACATTAGAGTTTTTAATATGATCAACTGATTGATTCTCCTTGAATGAGAACACTGACATGTTTTTACCTTGCTCTTCATATGACTTGTATTTCTACTCACGATTCTTTCGGTTCAAAGGTTTACACCAAAGTTTTCCTTTCCTTTCACACTTGCTTTTTACATGCTTGAAAAAAAGTAAACCATACCCCTCTTCCTATTTTACTATGAACAGTCTGATACAAAAATAAACGAGAAGTCACCGTCATTTTCTATAAAATATTTGTTGCTTTTCCCAAACTGTGTGCCTTATATTTTCCTCTGTAAAGTGATAACTCCCAAATCACAGATTTGATTTCTTTCTTTTTTCTTAAAAAATATACTCAGCGTGATAAAAAAAAATTAACTTTTGAGTGTTGTGGTTGTTTCCTCTAACGTGAAAGTAAATAATATTAAAAAGCTTCCTTAAAAGCAAATACCATATATCAAAACCAGCACGTGTTCAATTCGGATAAAACAAAAAAACAAAAAAACTCAAAGCTGCATCTCAATCAAGCATTAATGTCTTGCTAATTAAAAAGAAATACACTGTACTTCAAACAAACTCAACAGACGAACCTGAGGGCAGCCCGTTTCTTGACGCAAGATTCAGCTGCCTTGACTTCTCAAGTTTGACAAAGGAACAGTCAGACCAACATCAAAGGACTTATGCCTTTATAAAATGTAGGCAATTCCCTCTGAACAAGGGAGGTGATATGCAAAAGATACAGCTAGATAGGAATACTATCTTCCTATCTGGCGCCTAGATCGGTTCCTAGGGATCTGCAAATACATAATAAGCTCACTAGGCATTTCCCAAGGGTGGGGGTGGGGGAGGCGTAAAGGACAAAAGGCAAATTAGCTGGTTGGATGATTTTCCAATTTGTGAATTCGTACAAATTAATTTTCGAACAATATGAATCCCAGAAGATGCAATCCCAAACCCCCTAAACAAAGAGGGAGAGAGAGAGAGAGAGAGAGAGAGAGAGAGAGAGAAAGAAAGAAAGAAAGAAAGAAAGAAAGAAAGAAAGAAAGAAAGAAAGAAAGAAAGAAAGAGAAAACCTTCCTAATTACCAACCAAGAACCCATGGCCCTCCAGATCAGGGGTCTCCAACCTTGGCGACTTTATGACTTGCGACTTCAACTCCCAGAATTCCTCAGCTGGCGCATGCCAAGGCTGGAGACCCTTGTTCCAGATGATGGCAAATCACATCATCCTTGACTGCTAGCCACCTGGGACTGATGGAGGCTGGGATCTAATGATCCTGGAAGGCTTTCACACAAGACCAACCCCCCCCTTCCCCCACCAATTTGGAAAACAAAGGCAGAGGCTAGTCTACTCACAGCTTCACGGGAGTCAGCCAGCATGGCATCTATAAGACTTTGACAAGTCAACAACCTGATTCTTGATTGCCCAAAGTAAACCAACCGCCCGGAATGGCAAGGATCATTTTAATAACCACCCAATATTCATAGAAGATACAATTTCTTTTCACCAATGACTCAGCCCAATTTTTTTTTTAATGCAACCCTTTGGCTTTCACACAATTAAGGCAGAGTATACCCCCTTCCAAACCACCACTGCATGACTGAACGCTGGCAGAGGGCCCAACGAGAGCACCAACAGCTGAATCCCGCCAGGAGAGGCTAAAGGAGGAAGTCGGGGAGGGAGGGAGACAGCTGACCAAGGCTTGCATTATAAATTACACCCATGTCAGAATCAATACAAAATAAAAGTTTTCAAAAGAGCTATTTCCCTTTCCCCCCTCCTCCCACATCCAATGCTTTCTTGATTTCAATATAAAAATTAGCCGGTTGGCAAGTGTCCCATGGGAGCAGGAGGAACAAAGGAAGCCAGGTCAGGTACAGAAACCACAAAACTTCATATTGATCATCTCCACCAGGCCAAAAAACAAAAAACAAAAAAGCACCATGGGGTTCAGAACTGGAGAGGCACAGTTTGTCAGATGTCAATAGCACCAAGAGAAGCTCTGTTACATCTCTGCTGATGTGCCAGTCTTTTTATTTCAGAGAAAATGATGGTTCTGTTGTTAAAAGTACTTCTTCTTCTTCTTCTTCTTCTTTCAGTTCTACAACTTCAGGTAAAACGAAAAACATGTCGAGAGGGAGGGGGGGGGCGTGTGTGTTTTAAACATTTAAAAATATATAAATATCTACTCTATCAACAGTACAAACTGGAAGCCGTTTCTAAGCATTTTCTTCTGCAGTCTGAATATATATATATATATATTTTAACTTAAGATTCACAGTAGCATTTTCTTTCCTCTGGTTTTACATTTATGACTTAAGTTTGAGTCCAGTAGTAAAAGAGAAGTGGGGCCATGGGGGAGGGGGCCATTGGGGGTGGGGAACCCTTAAGCCATAGAGGCAAGCACCTTCAGTGGGAGCTGAGAGAAGTTGGTCCATGTTGTCCTTGCATAGGTCACATCAGGTTGAGGTAGAAGTCCTAGTTACCTGCAAAAGAGGAAGGAAAGAAGGAAGGAAGGAAGGAAGGAAGGGGAAGGACAAGGACAAGATTCAACTTTAGGTTGGCATTTTAAACAAAGACAACTATGAGTCTGTTGTTGTTTTTTTACATTAAATAATTCTTTCCAGACTGTCAAACAACAGGCCTAAAGTAAAGTTCTCAGCAAGCAAGCAAGATGGACTTAGAACGTTCTACAGTTTTGGCACTCTACCGTGGACATGCAGAAGGTCGATGGGAATGAAGAGCGAATGTATGATGGCTTCCTGCTTCCGGCGATTTAACAATAGCAAAAAAGGTTCCCTGTCTACCTCCAACAAGCTGAATAAACCTCAAAGAATTCCTGATCTGTGCTAAATAAGGTTTGCATTGGAATTTACAAAACATCCCGGATAAATCTCGTTGGTTCCTATTTAATGAAGTGGCACAATGTTTTTATCTACTTATTTATTTATTGGATATTGAGGCTGCCCAACTGCAAATAGACTCTGGGCAGCACAGGATTCCATTGGAACACAGGATTCCATTGGAGTTGGGCAGCCCTTGAATTAAATCAAATCATAAAGACATGAATTAAAGAATTAAAGAAACATGACATAAATAACATTCAGGGGAAAAAATACACAGGAGCTTCCACAAATATCCTAACTCTAGCGCTGACTTCGTATACTGTGTGAACACAGTCAATTGACAATCATCCAACAATCATAGTTAAGGCAAGCCAAATAGTTAGGCAATCCAGAAAATTAGGAGATCGAGCCTCCCTCTGAATCATTTGTCTCCACTCCCAGCCTATGTAGTTTGGATGCATGGAAGTTGCATTTTGCTGAGGTATATGGCTATAGTAGACCACGGGTGTCAAACTCTTCACATGATGTATCGTGACTTTTTTCCCCTTCGCTAAACCAGGGTGGTGGTGGGTGGGTGGACAGTGTGTGACACATCTGGCCCAGGGGCCGTGAGTTTGACACCCCTGGAGTAGACTGAATAAAGCTTGGAATTCACTCATGCTGCCATAGGCCAATTAAAATATAATACCAAGCCATAATATTGATTGCTTGATGTTGGCTTATTGCACTGTGTGAATTGAGCATGCGCTTGGTGAGGAATTCTGGGACTTGAAGTCCACAAGGCGTAAAGTTGCCAAGGTTGGAGAATCCGTGCAGTAGATGACACTGTTTAATCCAGGAGTCTCTGAGCACGCCAACTCTGTTTCAGCACCTGTATTTGGGTCCGATCCCCGATTATAAAAGGATAATAAGGAGAAGACATGTGAGACTGACTGAGGAGGAGATTTCTAAGACCGCCTCTCTTACCGGCCATAACTCTGGGTGGCTTGCCCATTGAATCAATTAAAACAAAATAAACTATAAAAGCACACATTTAAAGAATAACTCCCTGTGCTCTAAACAACAGTTCACAGAATACTGAGTTTCACCCTATCCAAATGCTTGGCCTTTTACACAACTAGGCCCCCTGTCATGTAGGCCTTTGTAGGTAATAACCGGCACCGGAATAGTCCACCAATTTAGTGGTAACCGGGCTATATGGATGTAGTAAGACCTGCCTGTAGCGGCTCACATTATTAATTTCTGGAGCAACTGAAGTTTCTATGTGGTCTTCAACAGCAGTGAAATCCTCCTGCTACCGAGCTACTGTCAGCTACCGAGCGTGTGCTTTGCGCACATGCGCACCTGAAGTGCGGCCGCAGCGTGCTAAAAAAGAAACACTCTGAAGCCTTCCAGGTAAGTAGAACAGTGTGTGTGTGTGTGGGGGGGGGGGGAATCCACAGTGCCACGCAATTTGGATTAGCTAGAAACAGGAAATCCGACGATTCTAGCTAATATAAATCGCGCAACATAGCTGATAGTCGGTAATACCAGTTCGCCCAAACCGGTAGCATTTTTTTTTTTACTATCGGTTCGGGTGAATCGTTCCGAACCGGTAGCATGTTACCCCTGGTCTTCAAGGGCAGCCCCATGTAAAGTGCATGGCAATATTCTACCCACAAGATAGCCAAGGCATGAGCGACGGAAAGAGGGTCTCCCAGTCCAGGAATGGACACGAAGGGTAACCAAAGCAGATCTGGGCAATGGGCACAGCTGCCGCCAACTGTCATGCAGATGCTGAGAAGGCCCCTTTTTCCTCCAGGTTGTCTTTTCTGCTGTTGAAAGCCTCTCATTTCCTTATTCTTTGCCGCTTGTCGGCTTTTATCTTTTCTTTCCTTCGTGCAGTCTTCATCCTTATCTTCATTTTCACATCCGCCCACCCCTTTTCCTGGCACTGAGAAACTTCTCAACCACATCCTTTCCCCTGACAGCCCAAAAAACTCTATGAAGAATTACAGTATAATGTCTGCGTGATACAGTGTGGTTTTTTTCCCTATTTCGGGTTGTCGTTGTGACCCCCCACTTGCCTAAATTATCAATTAAGCTTGAATAGAAAATATAAGAAGACAAATAAAGCCGCCACTCCCCACCCCCCACCCACCCCTTTGCCCCGTTCTCTTTCCAAACAGCTTCAGCTAAGATTTAACGTCTTTCGTCACTGTTGCAACTTCAGAAAAAGAACCATCTTCAGCATTATTTTCACACTCCAGGACATCTGCGTAGCTCCTGCCTGCATGGACATTCACGACATAATCCATGTCAAGGATTGTTATCGTTTCCCTATGTGTTCTGTCTTCTGTTTAATGCACTGAACCACAAAGTAGGTTACGGGTAGTCCTCAGGTTATGACCACAATTGGTCATGACCAGAATTTTGGTCGCTAATTATGTGACCGGACCTGACATTACCCCCATTGGATCACTTTCTGCCTCAGAATTATCTGGCCTGCCTAGCTCATTACTGCATACCCATAATGTACAATGATTTTCAGGTCAACTTCTTTATATATTTCTAGATAACCTGGCGTTGCCCGGGTATTTATTTATAGGGTGAAAATGTCTGGACTAAACGTAATTTCTAATGTTGGATTTTCCCCCCCTGGTGGAGTACTGTGAAGCCGTTACCATGGCAACTTTACTGCACTGTACAGTAGAAGCCATTTTACGGCAGTACAGTAGAAGCACTTTAAGGCACAACAGGCTGCATCTTAACAGAACACACACTCTGAGGGGTGTTAGGGGTGTCGTACCTCCCATAGTATTTGTTTCCAGACAGTAAGTCATCTGTATACCAAGTTTGGTTGGAACTGCTATTATATTGTATTGCTCAAGGCGTTCCAGAGTTATGCTGGAACACACACACACAGCCATTTTTATAGTAGAGATTTTTAATTTAATCATAAGACTTTAGGGCAACCTTTTCAAGAAATGACCACATTTCCATTTAGAAACAAAGGGAATGCCCAGAGGAGCAGTCGTATCTTTGGAAGACTGTTGTGTGTTTTGGAGAGACAACAAATTAAGATCTCATGATACAAAGCCAAAGCTACATTCCAAACCCCCTTTTTTGTTGTTGTTTTTGCTTAACACTGCAAATCTGAGAGTGTCCTACAGATTGTGTGCATCCTGGGGAGGCCCACCGACCCTAATCTTTGGGAGTAATGTTGAGGTGTTTCTCTGTGCAAAACCCTGGGCCTCATTACTTAGTTATGGACTGTCCCAAAGGTGGGTACCGGCAGGCACTACTGCCGGTTTGTTCGTATGTGTGCTATGTGCGCACTTGATACACTCTCTGGGCACATGCGCAGTGCAATTAAAATTGTTCTGCGCATGCGCAGAACTTTAAAAACAAGATGACAGCGCCTACAGCAGCGCCCAGAGAACCAATTCAGTGGCGTTCCAGCGACCCAGGCCGCCAAACCACTACTGCTTTGGCCGAACCGTTCCGAACCAATAGGAACCCACCATTGCACTGTCCCCAAGGTTCATATATCTGATTAGCACCAGCTCTCCAAGGTCTCCTGCAGAAAAGGGTTCTTCTCACTTCTTGTTAGTGAACTCTCCCAAGAGCAAAGGAATTAAATTCGGGGCGTTTTTGTTTGTAAAAAAAAAAATGCACTTGGCTGTTGAGCTTCCCCTCTAAGAGGGCTGTGAAAATATTTACAGACCCCTCGCATCCTGGACATAAATTGTTTCAACTCCTACCCTCAAAACGACACTATAGAGCACTGCACATCAGAACAACTAGACACCAGAACAGCTTTTTCCCGAATGCCATCACTCTGCTAAACAAATAATTCCCTCAACGCTGTCAAATTATTTACTAAGTCCGTATTACTATTACTATTAATCTGCTCATCGTTCCTATCACCCATCTCCTCCCACTTATGACGATACAAATGTAAATTTGTTGCTTGTATCCTTACGGTTCATATTGATTGTTTCCTAGTATGATTTGATTGCTTATTTGTGCCGTATGACTATCATTAAGTGTTGTACCTTATGGTTCTTGACAAATGTATTTTGTCCTTTTATGTACGCTGAAAGCATCTGCACCAAAGACAAATTCCTTGTTTGTCCAATCACACTTGGCCAATAAAGAATTCTATTCTATTCTATCCTATCCTATCCTATCCCACCTCTTAAGGGAAACAAGGGCAAAATACATATCAGAAAGGAGAGAGATGTGATTCCATACGTCTGATAGCATGTCACAGCGCCAACCTCCTATGAACCACCCTTACCTCACCCAAGACAAACCACGCCAGCCTTACCTTACAGAGCACCAGTGCTTAAAAGCTAAGCCTAGCTCGTTATCGTGGCTTAACTCCAGAGAGATGTGAAGCATAAGGAGACTGCATGCCAAGGGTGACCCACATAGCAGGCGTGCCAGCTGGGTTGGACTGTGGGATCCCAGGCGTGGCATGGGCCAGCGCCAAGCGGGGCAAAGGTGGATGGTGGACAGTGAAGGAGGGGCGGGAGGTTTTGTGCTGAAGAGAAGCTAGTTTAATAGACAAAGCGGAGTTAGCAGTGGAAGATGGCGGCAAGAAAGCCTCTGAAACTGGCAGAGATGACAAACTCTGTAGGAGGACAGGTTCAGAGTTAGAAGTGAGGAGGGGAGGAGGTGGTGGCAATGAAACATTGGGAGGAGGGGGAGTCCGAAGGGTGGCCCGTGGTGGGGCACGGGTGAGGTGCTGGGCATCGTTAGACGGCGCTGGGTTGGGGGGCACATGGAACGATGGGGAGCTGGAGGCAACCTGCAGAGGATTTAAGCTTAAGAGGGTACAGCTGGAAACGGCACCATTGCCAAAATGGAGAGAGGGAGTGGAGGATGAAAAGGAGGAGGTGGAGGGAGAGGGGGTGGAGGAGGAAGAGGAGGAGGCAGAAGGCACCACATGGTTAAAAATACCTGCAAACAGGAGAGAAAAAAACCCTCAGCAGATGGACTTTATACAGCTCACAGCAAGAGAAGCAAAACAAAAGCAGGCAGGCAAGCAATAATGCAGTATGAAAACAGCAGCAGGCGATGGGCAGTGGCAGTAAAAACAACAACAACAACAACAACAACCTAGCAGGAGAGAGACACACTTACCTCTTCCTTCCTCACATTCTAGAAGTGCCAAGGGGGAACTCTGTGGCTGAACTTAATACCTCAACACAACCCCCAGTGGAGATCAACACACAGACCTTAAGTGGTCAGAATTGTTTGAAAAGCTATCATTCATTCTATCTAGGCCCATCCTCAAGATAACATGCAGGATTTGTTTCCTGAAATTCTTAAGATGCTTTGGTTTAGAGAAAAGCCTAAAAATATAACCCTGCAACGTGTTACGAGTCTCTCCTCGTCCTAGCTCACGGACATTCTCACAGAATGGATTTAAAAGATGTTCCAGAAATTCAGCTTACATGACAAGGAGTCACAGGGATTCCTCACGAGATAAATCCAGGTGGAAAAAAAAAATTCCAAAAGAAAGAACGCTCGAAAATATCTGCCATCAAGGTGAAGGGTATGAAACACCAGGAAGAGGGGTGGAATCTGGGGCTGAATTCTGGATGGAGGGGCTCCTTCCCAAGGGACTAACAAGACAAATCAGCCTTGAGTCCTTTGTATGCAGAAAAGATCTAGACTCACCCTAAACCTTCATAGCCTTTATCTGATAGTTATGCAGAGTGTGCTTTAGTCTGGCAAGATTCCCGTCTATGGGCGAACAGCAATAAAGAAAGTACTTTGAACAATTCATCATGTCGTTCTTGCTTCCTTGCACCTGACAGTGTGTTCCTTTTGGTCAATCAAGTTCAGCTTACCTCCAACTGTTCCACCTGTCATCCCGGGAGAGAAGTTCCCCATCGTGTGTGAGTTGGTCAGGCGGGTGGCAGCTGATGATACATGCACTAGGCTGGCGGCTGGCATCGAATTAAATAAGGACTGCAGTACCGAGGAGTTTGTTACCATGGGGCCAAGGGGGAACTGCGCGCCAGTGGTTAAGGAGTTCAAGAAAGGGTGGTGGGTCTGAGAAGAGGGGGCCGTGCTGGACGACTTGCCAGAGCTGGCTGCGGAGAGGCTTTTGCCATTGAGAAGGCCACCAGCGGGGACAGCAGCAGCAGCGGCAGCAGCAGCAGCAGCAATGAACAGGTTGTGGCCGTTCTTGAACTCCACGTCTCGTTCCCGTCCTTTGCTGAATTTGTTGTTTAGCACCGAAGCCTTGTCTGAAGAGCCTCCCAATCGGACACTCAGTTCGTTGGCCTCTTTGCCTTTCAGTCCCGACCAGCTTAAATCTTCCCCTTTCCCACCACCAAGGCTTTCTAGCTGCCTCTTGCCCAAGAATGGATTTGTCTCGGAGACTCCAGCCTCTTTGCTCCTTTGTACAAGGAAACCCAGCGAGGAGCCCCCCAGAGCCGTCACCACGTCAGCAGTTTTGTGAGAAAACGAAGCACCATCAGTAAAGCTATGTAAACCGACATCTGCCGACAGGCCGCCATTGTAAGCAAATCCGTTCATGGCATGGGCACTTTGGCCCAGCCCATCGGAGGCAGTCATGTGCTTCCTCGCATGTGTGCCAGCCTTGTCGCCCGCCAGGTTGTCATCCGAAGACGGTCTGAAGGCAAAGAGGGTGTTCTGATTCAGGGACGCTGCCGACGCTTGCAAAGGACTGTCTGCCGTTTTGGAAAGATTGATGTCAGAAATTGGAGAGAAGGTTGACTTCCACTTGCTGCTGTTCATGCTTTCGGCAGCTTGCTTTCTCCCTGCCGAGTTGAGGCCTGGTTTGCAAAGACAGAAAAATGTAGGCGTCAGTTGTGTTTCCCCTTTTTGGCAGAGAGCTAAAACTGAACGAGGAGCCCGTTTTTAAACAGGGTCGGCTTTTTTTGATACCAAGGAGAAAATGCTAGACTGTCTTGCCAGAATTCCGCAGCTGGGAACCGCCATACATAAATCGTCCACTGCGCAAGAACTTGTAACGGAAGGAGAGTGACTTCGGCATTCATCACAATTAGAGAACAGCAGCCCATCTTGCTTGGGTCAAAATCCATTTAGTCCAGCACTACGACTTCTAAAAATAGTCACCCAGATTCATACCACAAGAGATAGACTGTCTTAGAAAAGAGCACGCGTTATCTGATCTCAGCCATCCACTCAGTGATTAAAACTAGGAGGGCCAGTAGACAACATCACATCTTTTGAAATAGCATTTCGGTCACTACCTAAACTTAGACGCTCATCTTTAAAAAAAAAAAAAAGTTTCACAGTGAATTCACACATTTTGGTTTCGGTAACAGCTATCCTCAGACTGTGATGCTTCAGGTGAATCATGTTAATGCTGGTAAAAGGTTTGCAGATCTTTTTAGTTTTTTTTTAACAGAAATCCTACATCTATTTGCTGGAATTGGGTATGTCTAGTTTAACGAAAAGAAGGACTAGGGGTGACCTGATAGCAGTGTTCCAATATCTCAGGGGTTGCAACAAAAAAGAGGGAGTCAAGCTATTCTCCGAGGCACCTGAGGGTAGAACAAGAAGCAATGGATGGAAACTAATCAAGGAGAGAAGCAACTTAGAACTGAGGAGAAATTTCCTGACAGTTAGAACAATGAATCAGTGGAACAGCTTGCCTCCAGAAGTTGTTGAATGCCCCAACACTGGAAGTCTTTAAGAAGAGATTGGGCAACCATTTATGTGAAATAGTATATGGTTTCCTGCCTTAGCAGGAGGATGAACTAGAAGACCTCCAAGATCCATTCCAACTATTCCATTCCATTCCATTCTTCCATATTCTATTCTATTCCATTCCATTCCATTCTTCCATATTCTATTCTATTCCATTCCATTCCATTCTTCCATATTCTATTCTATTCCATTCCATTCCATTCTTCCATATTCTATTCTATTCCATTCCATTCCATTCTTCCATATTCTATTCTATTCCATTCCATTCCATTCTTCCATATTCTATTCTATTCCATTCCATTCCATTCTTCCATATTCTATTCTATTCCATTCCATTCCATTCTTCCATATTCTATTCTATTCCATTCCATTCCATTCTTCCATATTCTATTCTATTCCATTCCATTCCATTCTTCCATATTCTATTCTATTCCATTCCATTCCATTCTTCCATATTCTATTCTATTCCATTCCATTCCATTCTTCCATATTCTATTCTATTCCATTCCATTCCATTCTTCCATATTCTATTCTATTCCATTCCATTCCATTCTTCCATATTCTATTCTATTCCATTCCATTCCATTCTTCCATATTCTATTCTATTCCATTCCATTCCATTCTTCCATATTCTATTCTATTCCATTCCATTCCATTCTTCCATATTCTATTCTATTCCATTCCATTCCATTCTTCCATATTCTATTCTATTCCATTCCATTCCATTCTTCCATATTCTATTCTATTCCATTCCATTCCATTCTTCCATATTCTATTCTATTCCATTCCATTCCATTCTTCCATATTCTATTCTATTCCATTCCATTCCATTCTTCCATATTCTATTCTATTCCATTCCATTCCATTCTTCCATATTCTATTCTATTCCATTCCATTCCATTCTTCCATATTCTATTCTATTCCATTCCTTTCCATTCTTCCATATTCTATTCTATTCTAAAATCTACAGCAGAACTAAAACAGAGCAGAACAAAAAGCATCACCATCAGCGAACCAACCTCCCTACCAGACTCAAGCTGAGGGAAAAAGGGGAAGCTGGGCCACATACAAGGCTAACAATTTGTGGCTCCTTCCTTTCTTAAACCTTTTCAGCGTCAGAAGGGCTTTGTGAGAAGCAGATAACCACAAGTGGTTGAGTTTATTTCTATTCTTGTCCTGATCAATCCCTTTGGTCTTACCACATGCCCACCTACTGGTCTACAAACTTACTATTTTCCAGCGGCTTTTGTGGAGATTTGCTTTCCAGAGATATTGTCGCAATTTTTCTTTCAATTCTAGGAAAGAAAAAAAGGGGATTATCTGATTAATATACAGATGTTTTAGAACAGTCTCTGTTACAGGTCATGGATCCTCCAGGAGGATAACGGCGCAAGACATACCCCTAGAGCCGTGGTGGCACAGTGTTAAGAATGCAGTACTGCAGGCTAATTCTGCTGATTGCTGCGTGCCAGCAGTTCGCCAGTTTGATTTTCACCAGCTCAACTCCGCCTTCCATCCTTCTGGGGGTGGTAAAATAAGGACCCAGATTGTTGGGGGCAATTATGCTGACTCTGTAAACCACTTAGAGAGGGCTATAAAGCACTGCGAAGTGGTATATAAGTCTAAGTGCTGTTGCTATTACCTAAGAGGACCCCAAAATGGTTGAAAACCGAATATTAGACTGTTCTGAAATGGCCTGCTATGATCTGAACCCAATACAACATCCATGGAAAGAGTTCCAACTCACAGTTGGGAGTTTCCTCATCTAAGACAATTGGAGTTGGGCAGCCAATAAATATAAAGAAAGAAAGAAAGAAAAACCCCACTGCCACTGGAGCTTCAGAAAGCATTTGATTGCAGTTATTGCCTCAAAACAGTAGGTTACAAAATATTGGGTTGGGGTACCAATAATTACAGGGAGTCCTCGAATTACAATGGTAACTGGAACCGAAAATTGAACTGCTAAGTGATGTGATTGTAAAGTGTGATGAGACGTTACATCACATTGTCACAGCAATACCAGCCCCCACTGCTGTCATTAAGCGAGGACATCATGTGATCATGACTTGAGACTGTCCCTTTGCTTCCAACGAGCAAACTACCGTATTTTTCGCCCTATAAGACGCACTTTTTTACTCCAAAAAAGAGGGTGAAAATCTGGGTGCGTCTTATAGGCCGAATGTAGCCACCTGGGCAGTGGTGGGTTTCTGCTGATTGGTCAATGAACCCGGAAGCCCCGCCTCTGTCACTCACTCGCAAGTCCTTGGCGTTTTTTCGCATCGGGGCTTGCTGCAAGAGAGAGGGAGCAAAGACCTTTTCCGGATTGGTGGTGGTGGAGGTGCGGGCCCGTATTCACTAAAGCAAGTCCGGGGAAGTCCTTTGCGCCAGCTGAAAAAGGTCTTCACTCCCCCCCCCCACTTGCAGCATGCCCCGATGCAAAAAATGGCGAGATCTCTTCTCAGAAATGTCTTCTCGGGCTGGCCGGATCTCTCTCCAGATCTTGCGGCTTTTTCAGGGTTTTCTTTTTAAAAAACACCTGTCCGAACTATCTTGAAAACCTGTGATGTTGCTTTGGGAGGGGGCAGGCGGCAGCATTTGCCCCTGCCGCCCTCCCTGGGCACCTGCAGCCTTGGAGCCTGCAGCTTTAAAACAAGCTTTTGCACAGCTGCCCGTCTTTCCCCTCCGAAAGCAACCTCGCAGGTTTTCAAGATCGTCTGCAGAGGCGTTTTTTAAAAAGAAAACGGTCTTTTTTGGGGGGGGGGAACGGGCTGTGCATGGAGGAGCTGGCGGTCAGGGCGCCCTGAAGCAACGCCAGCCAGCATGTCCCTTAAGGGCAAGGGCAGCAGCGCTGCGCCCACCTCTGCCCTGCCCACTTCTCAGCAACGCGCCCCCACCTCCTCCTCCTCCTCAGCAGGCAGGCTGGGCAGGGGCGTGGGCACGGCTCAGGAGGGAGCAGCCAACGGGGGGGTGGGCCTCTGGCCAGCCGGTGGCTGGCGCGAACTCCTCTCCTGTTCCTTCTTCTGCGGGGGGTGCTGCCTTGGTTTGACAGCCACCTCGTTTCCAATTGTGGGGTGGGGGAGAAATCCTCTGCATGGATCCCCCCAATTGGAAGGAGGAGGCTCCATCCGCGGGGGGAGAGATCCCCCTCACATTCCTCGTCTTCCTGGATGGGCTCCAGATCAGTGAAGCCTCCTCCTTTTTAACCAGGCGATCTCTGTCTGTCTGCCCCTCTCTCCGTCCCAACTAGAGAACAACCTTTTCTGTCCCCTTACTAGCCCATCCGGGAAGATGAGGAACGCGAGGGGGATCCCTCCCGCCCCCGCGGATGTGCTCCGAACCAGCGGAGAGAGAAACACAGAGAGAGAGGGGGGGGGAGGGAGGGAGGGAGAGACAGACAGACACACACATACAGAGTGACAGATGGAGGAGGGAGGAGAGAGAGAGACAGAGATACAGAGACAGACAGACACACACACAGAAAGAATGACAGAGAGAGACAGAGAGGGGGGAGGGAGAGAGAGACAAAGAGCTACACACAGAGAGAGAGACAGACAGACACACAGAGAAACAGAAAGAGAAAGAGAAAGAAAGGCAGAAAAAAAGAAAAAAGAAAAGAAAAAAAAAGAAAGTGGAAGGGAGAGATGAAAGAAACAAAGAAAGAAAACCTATGACCACAATTGAGCCCAAAAATCTTTTTTTTCTAGATTTTCCTCCTTTAAAATTGGGTGCGTCTTATATTCCGGAGCGTCTTATAGGGCGAAAAATACGGTACTTTAAAAAGGTAAAGTTCCCCTCACACACATGTGCTAGTCATTCCCGACTCTAGGGGGCGGTGCTCATCTCTGTTTCAAAGTCGAAGAGCCAGTGCTATCCGAAGACGTCTCTGTGGTCATGTGGCCAGCATGACTAAATGCCGAAGGCGCACGGAACGCTGTTCCCTTCCCACCAAAGGTGGTCCCTATTTTTCTACTTGCATTTTTACCTGCTTTCGAACTGCTAGGTTGGCAGAAGCTGGGATAAGTAACTGGAGCTCACTCCGTTATGCGGTGCTAGGGATTCGAACCTCCAAACTGCTGACCTTTCTGATCGACAAGCTCAGCGTCTTAGCCACTGAGCCACCGGGTCCCTTTATTACATGGTAAAGTAACCTAAAACGCATTTTCAAACTTAAGCACGGGCTTAACGTTGGGGAAGGAAACACTGTGGGGTTTGAGACCATACATTGCTTTGAGGCAGCCTCTCATAAAAGGACTGCACCTGCTGCTACTCGCCTGGTGCTGTTATGGTCATCCTCCAGACTCTGTTCTTCATCAGAGGTTAGCGGGGAGTAATGGATGCCATTAGTCTGAATTAGAGGCTTCTCCTTTTTCAGCACAGGTGGCTGATCGTTGTCCTGATATGGAACAGGAGAATTCTTCAGGGAGTTTTCGGGGGAAGAAATGGCTGTTATTTCTAAAGGCTGGTTAATGTTGCTGACCTGAGGAGGGAAGACAAAAAGAGAACATTAAGGATTTGAAAAAAGACAAGGAAGAAAAAGCTAACTGTGTTTCTAGGGATTATGCTTTTAAAGACAGCGTTGCTCAGCTTTGGGGAAGAGAAAGGAAATAACATTACTTTTCAGGTAGAGAGTTATTACAAGTAGTCCTCGACTTAGGATCATCCACAGTGACCATTTGAAGTTATGACAGGGCTGAAAAAAGTGAGTTACAAGTGTTCCTCACGCATACAACTCTCATGGCATTTCAGTCCTGTAATTGTGGTCCAGGTGGTTGGCAACTGCAACGAAACTTAGATGTATATACCGCTTCATGGTGCTTTACAGCCCTCTCTAAGCGGTTTACAGAGTCAGCATGTTGCCCCCAACAATCCAAGTCCTCATTTTACCCACCTCAGAAGGATGGAAGGCTGAGTCAACTTTGAACCCATCAGGATCAAACTCCTGGCAATGAACAGTGAGTTAGCCTGCAATACTGCATTCTAACCACTGTGCCATCAGGGCTCCTGGCAACCAGCCTCTTCTTCATCTCTACAAAACTGTTCCATAGACCAGGAATGGGCAACTATGGTCCCTTATGACTTATGGACTACAACTTCCAGAATTCCTTCTTGTTTAGATTATAAAACCTCAAGAAAGATCCCAACCTGTCACATCTCTCCTTTACAGGAGAAAGTGAGAGCTATTCCTTGCCTTTCCCTACATCTACAGAAAAGCAATATACCATATTTTTCGGAGTATAAGATGCACCGTAGTATAAGACGCACCAAGATTTTGAAGAGGCAAATTTTTTAAAAAAGGTTTTTGCACTCTGCAGACCTCCCCAAAACAGCCCGTTTTTTGCAAAAACAGGCCCATTTTTTTTTTGGTCAAAAAAAGGGAATGCAGAGCCTTTAGGCGGCTTATAGAGTGCTCCTGGGGACTGGTGTGTGTGTGTGTGCAAAATTGAGCAAAGAACTGCTCATTTCTGCCCTCCCCAACCCCCAGGAGCACTGTATAAGCTTCCTAAAGGCTCTGCACGGCCATTTTGGTGAAGGGGCGGAGTTTCAGGAGGCAAAAAATGCTGTATTCAGTGTATAAGATGCACCCAGATTTTCAGCCTCTTTTTTGAAGGAAAAAAGTGTGTCTTATCCTCCGAAAAATACGGTGATTTCATTCAGTTAGGATGGCAGAAATTAATGCCTGGGATTGTTATATTATTATATATATTATAGTAATAGTAATAATAATATATTATAAACAGCTTATATCCCAACAGCTTATATTCAATAACTATATTGAATTCTACGGTATAGTGCACTATTAATGCAATATCGGGTTTTCAATTTCAATTATATAGAATGTGAAGGATGTGTGTTTGTGTTTTTAGTTATTAAAAACATAAAAATACACACTGAAGATGGCATTTAATTTCATTGTACGATGTGCAATGACAATAAAGTAAGCTAAACTAAATTAGAAGCACTAAGGAAATTGTTCAAAACAAGGCCATAAGATCACCAAGACTTTCCCAGCTTTTTATAGCTCCCCGATTAACAGATTCACAAAGGAACTATACAATTATCTATAGCTATTCAAATACAGGTGGTCCTTACGACCACAATTGAGCCCAAAGTTTCTGTTCTTAAGTGAGACATTTGTTGAGTTTTGCCCCCATTTTACAATCTTTCTTGCCACCGTTGTAAACTGAATGACTTGCAGTTGATAAGTCGGTAACCTGGTTGTTAAGTGATTCTGACTTCCCCATTGACTTCGCTTGTCAAAAGGTTGCAAAAGGGGATCACATGACCCCAAGACACTGCAACCGTCGTAAACATGAATCAGTTGCCAAGCGCCTGAATTTTTGTCACATGATCATGGAAAGACCACAACAGTTGTAAGTGTGAAAAAAATGGTTGCAAGTCCCTTTTTCAGTGACATTTTAACTTAGTGAATGGTCACTAAATGAATTGTTGTAAGTTGAGGTCAACCTGCAATTTCCAAAAGATCACCGATCTATGAAAAATCCTATTGGCCATCATTCAGGAAACAATTTCTAATTATATTGGAATCTACCTTAAGCCAAGTAGGTTACATGTTTATCAAGCACCATTTCCCATGATAAACACTCTTCTGGGGATGAAGCAGGTTTGAAGTCAAAGGCAGTCCCAAGGGATTCAGCTTATGCAAGTTTGAAAATTGTTTTTAATTATGGTTTCATATAATTTTGTAATCATTGCTCAAATAAAACACTGGGCTCACTGATACTTGGATTTAGAATAGAATAGAATAACAGTTGGAAGGGACCTTGGAGGTCTTCTAGGCCAACCCCCTGCCTAGGCAGGAAAATGTACACCACTTCAGACAAATGGCTATCCAACATCTTCTTAAAGACTTCCAGTGTTGGGGCATTCACAACTTCTAGAGGCAAGCTGTTCCACTGATTAATTGTTCTAACTGTAGGGAAATTTCTCCTGTTCTAAGTTGCTTCTCTCCTTGATTAGTTTCCACCCATTGCTTCTTGTTCTGTCCACAGGTGCCTTGGAGAATAGTTTGACTCCCTCTTCTTTGTGGCAACCCCTGAGATATTGGAACACTGCTATCATGTCTCCCTAGTCCTTCTTTCTCTTAAGCTAAACATACCCAGTTCCTGCAACCGTTCTTCATATGTTTTAGTCTCCAGTCCCCTGATCCTCTTTGTTGCTCTTCTCTGCACTCTTTCTAGAGTCTCCACATCTTTTCTACATTAAATAAACGCCACAGGTTAATGTGAGGTGTGAAGTTGTGAGTGCTCCATCACTGGAGATTCCAATGAGAAGAGACTCGGGGGTTCCGTAAACAAGATTTCTGAGCCTTCCATGACTGAAATGGAGCTCTGGAGGGGTCAGGCTGTAAAACAAAATTTAACCTAGGATCTTCTATTAACAAAAAGAATAGGTGAATAAGCTAACATCCATCTTCAAAATTATTTTTTGCTCTTGGTCATCATCCCCGTTAAGGCCTCTCCCTTATTTCTAGTGGGCAAAATGATCTGGCCTTAAAACTGCAGAGTTCAAACATAAGATTCTCACCATGGAGTTGATGTTAAGGGGAGATCCAGAAGGCTGAGCAAAGAGCCCAGCCATGGGGGGCAATGATTTGCGTTTGGGTGACACCCCGGAGTTCACACTCGGCGTTCCTGTGGAGGACCGCTTCCTCCGGCCGCGCTTCTTCCCATCTTGCATGTATGCCTGGCCACAATCCATCCGGATGCTTGCGGTGAGGGGGCTGTGCTTGTTTGACGGAGAATGTTTGAGAGTTCCTGTGGCGGGGGAGATGGTGAAGATGATCCTTCGTTTGCTCTCGCTCTCGGGGTCAGAAAAGGCGGGGTCGGAGGGAGGATCTCCTCTGGCGTTTTCGGCAAACATTTTTTGAGTCTCTATGTACTGCAGTACCCCTCCCAAGCTCTGGGAGATGCCATTCAACCTAGGGCTCGCGGAATGCTGGTGTGCAGGCGAGTTTTGTCCAGAATTCCGTGAGGACGACGTAAGCAAGGAAGGATGCTGTGGAGTCGAGCTTCGAGACCCTGTGGAGTTGAACAAGCTTCCCGAACTGGATACTTCCTCCATAGCTACACTGTCAGAAGCCGGGTTCAATGCGCCGGGGCTATTTGAAACAATCCCGCCGACTGGTGCAGAGCCAGACATGTAAGAAAAACCTGAGTAATGAGTAATGAAGAGAATTAGATATAGTAATAGCAATAGTAATAGTGGCTTGCCCCTCGTGGAAATGTGCCCACCAGGCTACTGTGTATTCCACCAGCCACGGGCCCAGGGCAGGGGTGGTGGGGTAGCGGTGATCATACGGGAGAGTCTGGAACCGAGAGAACTCACTGTGCCACAGACATCCAGGTGTGAGTCTCTGAGTGTGAGGTGGGGCCCAGGGAGACAGTTGGGCCTGCTGATTGTATACTTGGCTCCTCGCTATACATCAGCGGCCCTGCCCGAACTCCTCGAGCTGATCGCAGAGATGGCAGTTGAGACCCACAGACTGTTAGTTATGGGGGATTTCAACTTGCCGTCAATGGGAGAAGCATCCGAGGCGGTTCGGGAGTTCATGGCTTCCATGACAGCCATGGACCTGACTCAAGTAATTCAGGGCCCCACACACGAGGGAGGTCACACTCTGGATCTTGTTTTTGTCTCTGGCCAGTGGGCGAGTGATTTGGGAATAGGGGATTTAGCCATCACACTCCTGTCATGGTCAGATCACTCACTTCTCTGGCTTGACTTCCCTGGCACTACCCCCCACCGTGGGGAGGCGGAACCAGAATATCCTAGATGGTTCCGCCCCAGGCGCCTGATGGAACCGGATAGGTTCCAGACGGAGCTTGGGCCACCTCCTGTAGACCTGACCTGCTCCCGGATGGAGGACCTGGTGGCCGCATGGAATAATGCGGCCGCCAGGGCCTTAGACCGGGTTGCGCCTTTGCGGCCTCTCCTACGGCAAAGAACCACCCTGGCCCCTTGGTTTACCGAGGAGCTGAGGGTGATGAAACGCCATAAGAGACGCCTAGAGAGCAGATGGAGATCTTCACGTTCTGAATCTGACCGAACACAGGTAAGAGCCTACTTAAGGACATACCTTGTGGCATTGAGGGTGGCCAAACGCCGATATTGTGCCACTCTCATTGCATCCGCAGATAACCGCCCTGCCGCCCTGTTTCGGGTGACCCGCTCTCTTCTATCACAGAGGCCGCGGGAAGCCCCTCTGCAGGGCAGGGCAGAGGAATTTGGGGAATATCTGCAGGATAAAATCACTCAGATCCGGAGGGAATGGATCTCCCTCAGTGTTCCAGGGGAGACGTCCGAGGCCAGTCTTGAGAGACCATTCTGGGAGGAGTTTGACTCTGTTGCCCCCGATGATTTGGACAGGTTGCATGGGCGACTGCGAGCCACCACATGTTTATTGGACCCATGTCCCTCCTGGCTTGTACTGGCATCCTGGGAGGTCACACGAGGCTGGCTCTTGGGAATGGTGAACGCTTCGTTGAGTGAGGGGTTCCTACCAGCCGCCTTGAAAGAGGCGATTGTGAGGCCCTTACTCAAGAAGCCTTCGCTGGACCCAACTGAGCTAGCTAATTATCGTCCGGTCTCCAACCTTCCCTTTTTAGCGAAGGTTGTAGAGAGTGTGGTGGCTACGCAGTTCCCACGCCACCTGGAGGAAAATGACTATCTAGACCCGCGCCAGTCCGGTTTCCGACCCGGGCACAGCACGGAGACGGCCTTGGTCGCGTTGGTTGATGATCTCTGGAGAGCCAAGGATAGGGGTTGTTCCTCTATCCTGGTTCTGTTAGACCTCTCAGCGGCTTTCGATACCATCGACCATGGTATCCTATTGCGCCGGCTGGAGGGGCTGGGAGTAAGGGGCACCGTTTTACGGTGGTTCTGCTCCTACCTCTCCGACCGGACACAATGTGTGTTGGCAGGAGAGCAGCGGTCGACCCTGAGGCCACTCACTTGTGGGGTGCCACAGGGGTCGGTCCTCTCGCCTCTCCTGTTCAACACATATATGAAACCGCTGGGTGAGATCATCCATGGTTTTGGGGTGGGATACCATCTGTACGCTGATGATACTCAGCTGTACATTTCCACCCCGAACCACCCCAACGAGGCCGTTGACGTGATGTCCCGGTGTCTGGAAGCCGTACGGGTCTGGATGGGAGACAACAGACTTAAACTCAACCCCTCCAAGACGGAGTGGCTGTGGCTACCGGCCTCTCGGTTCAACCAGCTGACCCCATCGCTGGCCATTGGGGGCAACCAACTGGCCCCCGTGGAACGGGCGCACAACTTGGGCGTCCTCCTAGATGCCCGGCTGTCTATGGATGACCATGTGGCAGCCGTGGCAAGGGGGGGCGTTCCACCAGGTTCGCCTGGTGCTCCAATTGCGCCCCCTATTGGACCGGGATGCCCTTCGCACAGTCACTCATGCACTGGTGACGTCTCGTCTGGATTACTGCAATGCTCTTTACATGGGGCTTCCCTTGAGATGCACCCGAGGATTGCAGTTGGTCCAGAACGCGGCCGCGCGGGCAGTGATGGGGAGTACAAGGTACTCCCATGTGACACCTCTCCTGCGCGAGCTGCACTGGCTTCCTGTAGTCTTTCGGGTGCGTTTCAAGGTTTTGATTACTATCTTTAAAGCACTCCATGGCACAGGACCTAGCTATTTGCGGGATCGTATCCTGCCCCATACATCCCTGCGACCAATTCGCTCTCACAGGGAGGGACTTCTCCGGGTGCCGTCCACCAAGCAATGCCAGAGGGCGGCGCCGAGGGGCAGGGCCTTCTCTGTGATGGGCCCAGCCCTCTGGAATGACCTCCCCCCCGACATCAGGACAACAACCGATCTCCGCTCCTTCCGCACGAAACTCAAGACCCACCTGTTCCAACTAGTCGACCTGGCCTGAATTATAGCTATTCTAATCCCTCTGGATAAAATTTTAAATTAGGTTTGACTTTGGGTGTTTTAATTGTTTTTTAATTGCTTTTTGCTGTTTTTAATTAATTGATTATTTATTTATTATGTGTTGTATAATGCTTTTTGTATATCTCCTCCTTGTTATTTATTTGTTATGTAGTAAATTGTACGCTACCCCGAGTCCCTTGGTGGAGAGGGTGCGGCATATAAAATGGATTAATAAATAATAAATAAATAAATAAATAAATAATACTTAGAATTAAATACCACCTTACTGGGCTTTACAGCCCTCTCAAAACGGTTTACAGAGTCAGCATATTGCCCATAACAATCTGGGTCCTCATTTTACTCCCCTCGGAAGGATGGAAGGCTGAGTCAACCTTGAGCCTGGAGAGATCTGAACTGGCAAATTGCAGTCAGCAGAAGTAGCCTGCAGTCCTGCACTCTAACTACTGCACCCCCCGGGGCTCATATCAGGGGAATAGGTTAATTGTTTTAGCCAATCTTAACGTTTATGTTTATTTAATAAATATATATGCTGCCCATCTCTCCAGTAAAGCAACTTTGGGCAGCTTACAAATCGTAGAAAAGATAAGTAGAAAAGCAGTTAAAAATTTAAAACTATGCAACTTAAACATAAATTAAAAAAAAATTAAAACTATGCAAATTAAAACTGTGCATAGGTGTTATCTTATAAAGGAGATGGGCGGCATAGAAAATTTAATAAATAAAATAAATGCATATATGTTGCTCTGTAAATTAAGATCTTCAACAGAGGTTCTTTACAGATATCCGTGGCATTAGAGTGTCATTAGAGGCTAATTTCTGGAGAAATGGCTTTCTTCAAGCTATTTACAATGAACATGAGGCATTCTCTCCAAAGTGGATCCATTGATCCCTCCAACCTTCTCAAACCCTCCTACTGTAAGCTGGAAAGCAGCAGTGGGAAAGGAAGGAGCTCACCTGAGGTAGCCAAGGTCAGTGGCTTGTTACCAGCAACAGTGCTAATGCTGTTATGAGAACTAGCACCAAATTGTTTTTCAAGTGTTGAAAAGGAATCACGGTTCTGATGGACAGGGCTAGGTGTGCTTCTCTGGAAGAAGAAAGGGAGAAAAAGGAGAAGGTTGGAAAAGGAAGCATAATAAAATGAACTTTGGTTAAAACAAGAACTTTTTAAAATTACTACGCTTGTGTAAGGTTATAGGCTGCTGGTTAAGTAGTAGTCGGAAAGAAAGTAAAACATAGTTTCATTCAGAAATCTATTTTTCCAGGAGGACCCGTTTCTCTCTGCAGATAACAGCAGCAGTTTTAAACCATGTCAAACTATTTATTCATCCCAGTTGTCTACTCTGCTTAACAGTCATTCTCTGCCCATCACCCATGACCTAACAGTCTAGCCCCTGGATTACAATACAATACAATACAATAGCAGAGTTGGAAAGGTCCTTGGAGGTCTTCTAGTCCAACCCCCTGCCTAGGCAGGAAACCCTATACCGTTTCAGAGAGATGGCTATCCAACATCTTCTTAAAGACTTCCAGTGTTGGGGCATTCACAACTTCTGGAGGCAAGCTGTTCCACTGATTAATTATTCTAACTGTCATATATGGTCACATCTTTTTTCGAAGCCCTCATTGTGACTGTCATGACTAAACACCGAATGCTGTTACCTTCCCACCCAAAGGTGGTTCCTATTTTTATACTTGCATTTTTACGTGCTTTCTAACTGCTAGGTTAGCAGAAGCTGGGACAAGTAACGGGAGCTCACCCTGTTACGCAGCGCTAGGGATTTGAACCACCGAACTGTCGGCCTTTCTGATCGACAAGCTCAGCGTCTTGGCCACTGAGCCTTCTCGTCCCTGATGTAAATAGTTACTTTATTCAAATAGTTACTTTATAACAGCTTGACAACTTCAACAACAAAACCAGAAGCTAGAACAAAACTGCTCAAAGTAGCTTAAGCGCTGGACACAGATTTAACCGCCTCCTCTTATAGCACATGTACAGAAAGCAAATAAATATATTGGATAAATGAAAAATACGAGAACAATTAAAAAAAAAAAGAAAAACGGTGTAATTTCTTAGGAATCAGTTATCACACATCAACTTAAAAAGATTTTTGAAGAGGTTTAGTAAGTTCTATTAAGCAGCAACAAGAAATAGAACCATATGGTCTAGTGCAGGGGGTCGGCAACCCGTGGCTCTGGAGCCGCATGTGGCTCTTTCATCCCTCTGCTGCGGCTCCCTGTCGCCGGTTGGCTCCACAATGGATAGGGCTTTCGGTTAGGACAGGTAGAGGAAAAAGGATGACGTGCTAGGAGGAGACTCTATGGTGGGGCAACCGGACTTCCGGTCGGCACCAGAATTGAACGGGGAGGTCTTCCGGTTAGGACCTTTTTGGCTCTTTTGAGTGTTTAAGGTTGCCGACTCCTGGTCTAATGGTTAAGGCACCGATCTAGAAACTGGGAGACTGTGAGTTGTAGCTCTGCCTTAGGGATGAGAGAGGTTGGGTGACTTTGGGCCAGTCGTTCTCTCTGAGCCCAACCCACCACATGAGATAGTTGTGGGGAAAATAGGAGGGAAAAGCAATATTAGGTATATTTGCTGCCTTGGGTTATTTGTACAAATAATAAAAGTGGGATAAAGAAAAATAGATAAATAAAGGGAATGCTCCCTTACCTTGCACCGCACTTAAATAATGCTATTAAATTCATTGCAATATGGTACAATTGTCTTTACGGCAAGGACTATGGGGGAAAACAAAGTACCCCTACTCACCACCTTCTCAACACGGCTAGGAAGGACTACGCTGGCCAAAGGAATACTAACAGGGAGTTTATTGGGCTGCACTGTGCTGAGGGGGATACTGATGGGAAGGCTGGTGATGGTCTCCCCATTATTTGCAGACGTCCTCTCGCGCAAAGCCTGCAAACACACAAAGCAGACAATGCCAAAAATGCAGCTTGCATCATCAGCCAGAGCTTCTGGGCCGTGGCTGTCGGCCCGAGTACTTGGTGCAAGGAGGCGTCCTGAAGAATTGCAAGCATTTCCCCCCACCCGTCAAACAAACAAACAAAAAACAAAAAAAAAGAACAACGTTCTTACAGATGCAGACAAGGTCAATTGCCTCAGGCAGCCAACATAGACACACACATACCACACAAACAGTTCATGTTTTATTTAATGATCTAATAGGGAAATATAACCGCAATGGTGTCGCTCGCCCAACTAAAAACACTTACCGCGCCAAGTATTTATACTTAGCAGCTGTGTTTGGGATTGCTATGGTGCATGAGGAAATATTTCCATAACCTTGTGTCACTATGGCGAAGTATTTATAGTAAATTTACAGCTAAGTCATACTGCACAATAGATGGTTCGCCTTTTCGCCAAACTTATGCCCTTCAGTTGGGATCACAACCCATTGACTTATGCCAACTGGGAATTGCAGTTCTAACGACTCTCCAGGCTGTGAAAGTCTGAGCAAGCTATTATTGATTGCCAATTGAATAATAATAATAACAACGCATATACAGCGCAGAATACTATTTTAGCTTTGATCAGGACACAAAGAGCGTGAATGTAAGTCTGAGAAACACTCTCTACTTTCCCTGGTTACGTTAGCCATAAAGTTTGTATATGTCATGGGTGTCCAAACTTGGGAACTTTAAGACTTGTGGACTTCAACTCCCAGAATTCCCTAGCCAGCCATGCTGGCTGGGGAATTCTGGGAGTTGAAGTCCACAAGTCTTAAAGTTCCCAAGTTTGGACACCCCTGGTATATGTGTACATACAGGATATAAATACAGGTAGCCCTCGACTTATGACCACAACTGAGCCCAAATTTTTTATTGTTAAGTGAGAGATTTATTAAGTGAGTCTTGCCCCATTTTACAAACTTTGTTGCCTCAGTTGTTCAGTGAATCACTGCAGCTGATAAGTTAGTAAACCGGTTGTTAAGTGAATCTGACTTCCCCAAGGCCTTTGCTTGTCAGAAGGTCACAGAAAGTCACTAAACGAACTGTTGCAGGTTGAGGACTGCACGTCTCTTTGAAGAGGATTTGCTCCTTCTGCAGACACAAGCACAGCATCCCTTTTCTGCTTTTTAAGGTAGTCCAACTAGTTTTTTTCGTTTTTTGCGCAAGCCTTAACTCTTCTATCTGGACTTTTAGGACTATTGTGGTGCAGTTTGCAATTTTAAAAAATGGGTAAGTTATTTTGTAAGTAACTTACAAAAAAAAGGATTCTTGAGAATCCTGTAATCCTTACACTATTACAAAAAATAATTTGCAAAACTCTAATAGGGTATAGTGTGCATTTTAAACATGCAAAGAGAAGATTTGCCAAGCTATGAGAAAGCATGAGAGGACAAAATTATCGTCCAAAACAAAGAAGCGATTAGAGTTAGAAAATAGCAATTATTTTAGGTCTATGTATGATTGCCTACATAACCAGACCCTACAATGGAATGGCAAACTTAAGTTTTAAGGGAATTCAGATTGCCATTATGTGAATTATGGTCAAGAAAATGATATTCATTTCATGTTGTAATCGCACAGTCACTTGAGAGCAAGATAGGTGGCATATAAATTCAACCAACCAACCAACAAATTATTCTAGAATGGTGAACTTATAGCCCAAACACTATCACATGTTACAGCCTGCAAGTGAAGGATGGTGGGAGTTATAATTCATCAACTAATGGAGGAATTGGTTCCTAAATAAAAGGAAACCATGGAAGGGAAGAGATGGGAACTAGATCTGATCTCACATTGCCCATCACACAGCTGTGCTTTGGAGTTCATGAATTTATCTGCACCTGTTTCTACAACAGTGCATCTGATTTAAATAGTTATGCCATCATGTTTACTTTAATTTGCAAACAAATTATGCCTCATTTTTTAATCAAGCCTGATTACAATTTGGCACTCGGTTATGAAGCCCATTTAAACTTGAAGGAGATGCAAAACAAGACATATTCTCTTCCTCTTCCACACCTCAAGAATAGGCATTGTGTAGGTTCGTAAAGCAGCAGACAAATGTATTTCACATTAGGAATTTTAAATATTGGGACCTTAACCTGAGCTTTTTTTAAGTCCAGCAGTACAAAGATGTTTTTTTCTCCATCTCATTTTGGCTAGAAAAAATACCGATCAGACTTGCACACAACTCTACCAGTAATCCTGGTTTAACAAAGTATCATAAACTTAATAAACTAATAGTGTGCTTGTTGTGCACAGTCCATTTGGTCCCACATTGTATCCCAACCTGAGATTAATAAAATTAAATCATAATTACAAAATTTTAGTTGAGATTAATGTATCTTAATCCCAGGTTGACACGTGACTCAAGGTTTCTCCTTTTTGATTGCTACTCCCTCCAATACTGGCTTATTTACTACAATAGCAAATTGCTACAGTACTTGCATCAATGCACTGTTCATAATCTGATTTATTTCTAATTGAGTGTTATGGATAAATACAGAAGTAACTGTATTGGTGTGGGTTCAAAATGCTACAGGTAATCTCAATTTACAACTGTAATGGAACCTGCTCATTAGAGTTGTAAGTTACGATGGTGGTAAAGGGGATGACCTATGTGACTGATCCTTATGACAGTCATTAAGTCGTAAAGCAAATCCATTATTCTCTATGGAGTGTTTTAGTGAAAAACAGAGTTACGTGTCTGTGGGATACTGCAAAGGCCATAAATACAAGCCAGCTGCCGAAGGTCTGACATGCATTCATGTGACTGTGGCAAAGAGGCTGTCAGAACTATGGAACCGGGTCGTAGGATAGGCTTTTTGGAATGGTCCTAAGCAATTGGTCATAAATCGAAGACTACCTGTATTTGGTTTTCTATTCAGCGATTTTTTTCTGATATTAATTTTCAACCCTTAGCATGCTCTCCATTTACACCAAGAGTTTCCACACAGTCGCTGCTGCTCGGTACAAGAACTGGCCCGAAATTGTTACGAGGCATCGTCCAAAAATTCCTTACCTTCTCATTCCCAGCTGGGAAGGCTGCTGGAGAAGAGGGCCTAGCTTCCAAAGGGCTCATCTTCATGCCGTTTGATACTGAAGGGCTTTGAAATGTAAGGCCATTTTCTTTTAAATGTTCAGCCCTGAAACATTAAAAAAAGCACAAGTTTTTGAACGTTTCTGCTTCGTTAAAAAGAAAGATTTTTGCATCCTATAGCGAGGCAAGCCGGCCTGGCCTGTTAATGTTAATGTTAATTTATTTTAAATGTATTGTTTCTTTTTTAAAAAATCGGTTTAGTCTTTTTGGAAATGGGTTTAATCTTTTTTTTTTTAACTTTTGTGATGTGTGTTTTTAATGTTTTACACCGCCCTGAGTCCTTTTGGAGAAGGGCGGCATATAAATCCAAATAAACCTAAATCTAAAACCTAAACCATATACATGATATATACACACCCCTGAAAAAACATAACCAAAAGTTAAGGAATGAGCCAAACCTCCCCCAATCCTTCCTAGAAACTGACACCTTAATAAGTGGGAAAAAGCACCAGATTGTTGTGGCCTGCCAGTGGAACTGGCAGCAGATTCAGACAGTGAGGAGGTTGGGGAGGAACATGTGCCAGTCCTGGAGTCTGGGGAAGGCTCTGACGAGGGCTCTGCAACAGAGACAGAGAGGGAGCCAGGGCCGTCTGACAGTTATCCGGACATCAGTTGGGGAGAACAGCTGGAGCCTGTTCCCAGTGTGCTCATGCACAGAGCTGACAGGAGAAGGGGACAGCTAAGGAACAAGGCCTGACTGGGGAGTAAAGGCACAGGTGGTCAGTGAATGGCCCCTCCCATAGGGAATAAAGAGGAGCCAAAGGGGAGGGGAGTTTGCAGGAGGCAATTAGTTCAATTCCTTAGGGTGAAGATCTGTTCCTGACTTCTTGCCAAGTAACTGCCTGCTCAGTGTGGAGTTTGGAAGATATCGACCTGGCAGCTCTCCTGCCTGACAAAGGTCTGTAGTTGTGAAATCTCTTGAAAGACTGTTGGCCAGGACTTTGCTGGAGAGGAATTCTCTTTAAACTAAATAAAAGGGGTTTTATCGGGACGAGGAGTCGGCTTTGTGCTTTTGGGAAGCCTAGGCCAGAACACAGATAAACAATCAGGGAAGAAATAATATATTAGTCCAGGAACTTTCAAAGAAGAAACCTTGTTCTAACCAAGATTGGCAGGGCTAGCTACTATATATTAACAACTAGCATGCTTCACTTTTCCTTGCACAGATGTAACTTATCCTGGTGACAAAACAATCAAACCTCAGAGAGCATCAAGAACCCAACAGGTATTTTCCAAGTCTCCTCGAAAGTGACTGAACCAGGGAAGATTGTTGGAACAAACTGAATTGAAACATTGAAGATAACAAATCTGTATACCCTCAAAGCTTCAGTTGGTTCCTAATAGGCGATACCAGAATGAGAGAGGAGTAGGTTCCCTTTTTCACGGATCTTCTAGGCCAGGGGTGTCCAAACTTGGGAACTTTAAGACTTGTGGACTTCAACTCCCAGAATTCCCCAGCCAGCATGGCTGGCTGGGGAATTCTGGGAGTTGAAGTCCACAAGTCTTAAAGTTCCCAAGTTTGGACACCCCTGTTCTAGGCAAACTGTCATTCCAACCAGGATGTACAGGAAATCCTTGACTTACAACAGTTCACTGAGTAATCGTTCGAAGTTACAACAGAACTGAAAAAGCAACTTATGACTGTTTTTCACACTTACAGCCACTGCTGCATCCCCATGGTCACATGATCAAAATTCAGACGCTCGGAAACTGGCTCACGTTTATGACCGTGGCAGTGCCCTGGGGTCATGTGATCCCCTTCTGACAAGCAGATAGCAGGGGAAGCCACTTAGCAACCAACTTAACAACAACTGCAGTGATTCACTTAACTGCTGTGACAAGAAAGGTCACAAAGTGGGGCTAAATTCACCTAATGACTGTTTCGCTTGGCAACAGAAATTCTGGCCTCAATTGTGGTTGTAAGTCAAGGACTACCTCCAGGGATAATTCCCCCAAGGTTGCCACCAAAGGGGGCAGGGGGGGAAACACATGGCCTAACCCAGGGGTGTCCAAACTTGGCAACTTTAAGACTTGTGGACTTCAACAGAGCAGAGCTGGCTGGGGAATTCTGGGAGTTGAAGTCCACAAGTCTTAAAGTTGCCAAGTTTGGACACCCCTGGCCTAACCACTCCGATCCTCACCTCTGATGGTTCTCATTGGGTGCTGTTTTCCCGCTGCCTATGTGGTCTTGGTTCAAGTGCCTCCGGAGGGCGATCTTAGCTGGAGAAAACCTGGTATAATCTGGCAGGGATAAGTTTGAGCCTTTGTCCAGCTTCTGTCTGCAGCTATGGATCGGGGTGCAAGGAATGATGTCTTGGTCCACGTGGGCCGGTGGATATTGAGGCGTCGTCTGCTTGGAAGCTGGTCGGCTGAGTGCATTATGAATTTCGTAAGGTGTGGCATGGCCATTTATGGACAGTTCGGGACTCATGCCATTGACCTGGGGCACGGGGAACTTGGGGCACTCTAGCTCCAGGTGAAGTGTGTTGTGGTCAGGCTCTGCCTCCCGGTTCAGGTGGTTTTTGTGGCGTGGCTGAGCTGGCAGCGATTCGTCAGAGGGCATGTAGGATTTCAGCTGCAGGAGTTCCTGCTGCCTTTGGCTTTTCTCAAGCTCCACAATGCTGATCTTTAAAATGATAGGAGAAAGAAGAACATTGTCAGAGAGCGCACAGCGTGACTACTATTTCGAGACAACCCAGGCGCAAAATACAGTACACAGAGGTTTTTTTCTTTCAAACAGTGGTTAATATACGAGATGTATATACGTGTTACAACCCCTGGTATGCCCAAATATGGGAGGGAGCTCACTACTCCCCCTTTCTGTCCTTCGGCTCATTACAGAAGACCTTCCAGGCAGAAAACCATATTTTTATTTTTAATGTTGCCTTTTTATGTGTTGCATTTGTGTTGATAAATAAATAAAGGGAGACTAGTATAGATCTATTTCAACCTATTTAGGTCTCATCAGCTAGCCATACCCTTACTGGGAATCGAACCAGGGCTGTATTGCATATTAGGCCGATGTAATTGCCACTAAGCCACAGGCTCTCTTCCTTATCAGCTAGGCCAGGGAAATAGGTATGCTTCCTCCCATATTTGGGCATACCAGGGGTTGTAACTCAACACATACATACATACATACATACATACACACACACACACACACACACACACACACACACACACACACATTTTTTGGACTATAAGAAGCATCAGTGTATAAGACGCACCAAGATTTCAAAGAGGTAAGTAAGAAAAAAAACAGGCCATTTTGTGCATAAACGGGGGCATTTTTACCTTTCCCCCCAGCCCTGCTGAAGCTTGCAGAGTGCTTCTGGGGGCTGGGGGAAGGCAAAATCACCTGTTTTTGCTAAAAACAGCCCATTTTTTGCAAAAAATGGGATGTGGGGGCAGGGCTTTGGGAGGCCGAAAATGGCTGTATTCAGTGTATAAGATGCACCAACATTTCCATACTCTTTTAGGGGGGGAAAGGTGCATCTTATACTTCGAAAAATACAGTACATACATGTGTTAGCAATCAATCAATCTTCAACTCTACACAAGAACTACAATGGAGAGGGGAGAGAGAGAGAGAGAGAGACTCCCTCACATGGCCTCCCTTATATATACAGCTTCTTAAAGTGGCAGTAACCCTGCTGACTCATCCTCATGTCATCATCTCAGTTTACAGCCTTAAAGCAGCTGGACAGCTATTAAATCGTCATTACCCTGACAAACATCATTAAAGATTATTGTCGTTAAGTGTCTATGGAAATTCTCAATCATCCAGGTCACGGTTGCCCCAAAGGGGCTTTTCCAAAAGGCAATAGGACTTTCTTGTTGGTTTTTTTCCGTGAAAGCATTTCGCTTCTCATCCAAGAAGCTTCTTCAGTTCTGACTGAATGGTGAGGAATAGAAAGACTGGCCTTCAGAGTACCAACGAGCAGAGATGACTGCAAAGAATATAAATCCTTCCATTCCCCATCATTAAGTCAGAACAGAAGAAACCTCTTGGATAAGAAAAAGAAATGTGTTTAAGAAAAAACCCAATAAAGTTCAGTTGACTTTTAAAAAGCACCTTTGGGATTATTATAAGATATTTTAGGAATAACTGTCCCTTCACATTTTTCAAGGCTGAAGCTCCTTTGACACTTTTAAGACCCCAACAAACCCTGCCCCACTTTCTTCCATTTAGGAAAGTAAACGATACTGTGGTAGCAAGCTCCTTTTGCTCAATAGCCTGCCCTATTTTGCCTGAACTGCCCCATTCATTGTAACCCCCTCTGAAGAGAAGGAAGTAGTCATGTGAAGTACCTGGTCACCCACCAGACCGCCAAGGAACACTGCTGAATCCATTGCCTGGGTTTTTCTTTTTAAAAAAGGCAACATTAGAACTCAATTCTAACAAAAGGTATTACATCCTAGCCATACGCTACCTGCAATTCCAAGCAGTGCTTTTGCTTCTCAGAAATCTGATTTTTTAATGCTTGCTTTTCTTTGAGAAGGTTTTCCAGTGAAAGTGTTGACCAGTCCAACTTTAGTTCTTCACATCTAGCTTTCAGCTGGAAGGAGGCAGAAAAAGAACAGGGAGATATATTATTTGGAAAATGTTATATCATACTGCATAAACAGAGGGATAGAATCAAGATCACGTGAAGTGTTAATACCACTTTATAATGCCTTATAAGGCCACACTTGGAATACTGCATTCAGTTCTGGTTGCCACGATGTAAAAAAGATGTGGAGATTCTAGAAAGAGTGCAGAGAAGAGCAACAAAGATGATTAGGGGACTGGAGGCTAAAACATATGAAGAACGGTGGCAGGAACTGGGTATATTTAGCTTAAGAGAAAGAAGGACCAGGGGAGACATGATAGCAGTGTTTCAATATCTCAGGGGCTGCCACAAAGAAGAGGGAGTCAAACTATTCTCCAAGGCACCTGAGGGTAGGAGAAGAAGCAATGGGTGGAAACTAATCAAGGAGAGAAGCAACTTAGAAATGAGGAGAAACTTCCTGACAGTTAGAACAATTAATCCGTGGAACAGAAGTTGCCTCCAGAAGTTGTGTATGCCCCAACACTGGAAGTCTTTAAGAAGATGTTGGATAGCCATTTGTCTGAAACGGTATAGGGTTTCCTGCCTAGGCAGGGGGTTGGACTAGAAGACCTCCAAGGTCCCTTCCAACTCTACTATTGTACTGTATACTGTCAAAACTAACCCTTCTTCTCTATATATAAAAACAGCTCTGTGTGTGTGTGTGTGTGTGTGTGTGTGTAAAACTCTGGAACACCTCGAGCAATTTCAATCAAACTTGGTACACAGATGACTTACTGTCTGGAGGAAAACACTGGAAGGGGGGGCGGGGGAGAGAAAGACACTCATAATACCCTTGGGGGGGGGGGTGTTAAGATGCAGCCTGTTGTGCCTTAGTGACTTCTACTGTACAGCGCAGTGGAGTTGCTATGGTAACAGCTTCACAGTACTCCACAAGGGGGCTCCCTCTGGTAAGGGGGAAAATCCAACATTGGGGGGAAATCCAACATTAGAAATTACGTTTGGTCTGGACATTTTCCCCCTATAAATAAATACCTGGGCAACGCCGGGTTATCAGCTAGTGCCATATAAATCTAAGTTATATTTCTGCTCTTGATATAAAATGTGATGCATCCCACATTAGATGATCAGTTCCAGTCTAGATGTCTGTGGAGATTCTCAAATTCATAGCAGGCACCACCAGAATTAGGGACGAGTATGTTCCCTTTTTCGTGGATCTAGGCAAACTGTCAGTTCAACCAGGATGTACAGGAAGTCCTTGATTTACAATACATTGTAATGCACATTGTAAAGCTAGTCCTTGACTTATGACCGCAATTGAGCCCAACATTTCTGTTGCTAAGTGAGCCAGTGAATGTTGCTCCATTTTATGATCTTTCTTGCCACAGTTGTTAAGTGAATCACTGCAATTGCAAAATTAGTAACATGGTTGTTAATTGAATACGGCTTCTCCACTGACCTTAAATGTCTATGGAGATTCTCAGTCATCCCGGTCATGGTTGTCCCAAAGGTGCTTTTTTCAAGAGGCAACTGGACTTTCTGGTTTTTCTTTGAAGTCATTTCGCTTCTCATCCAAGAAGCTTCTTCAGCTCTGAATGGAATCTGAATTCTTCCATTCCCCACCATCCAGTCAGAGCTGAAGAAGCTTCTTGGATGAGAAATGAAACGTCTTCAAAGACAAACCAGAAAGTCCAGTTGTCTCTTGAAAAAAGCATGTTTGGGGCAGTTTTAGTCTAGCTTCTTCTGTCTGGCCATCTTAGGTGGAGTCTGCTGGATAAGACTCCAGTGTCAGAAAAATGCTAAGAACTTCACACTTTTAGAGCACTGACTACAGCTCATCTAGCTAAAAGTAGTCCAGCTACAGATTTTCGCTCACACTTACGTACAAAATTTCACATTAGCCTGTTACATCTAACCCACCACAGTCTGTCTTCAACTGGGTGCAAGTCTCCATGTTCCTGGGATCTCCTAAATGCGAAGCCTAGTTTTTAATCACGAATCCCCCTGCCATTTCACAATCTCACAGTTTTTGGAATAGAGGCCCAGGGAGGATGACAATCTTAAATTAACATTAAAGGCAGAAGTGGCATTTGTGATTGATTTCAAAACAAGATACAACTGTGGCCTGGTGCATCTAGGAATACGAACCAGCTGTAAACTCTGATTCCTGAGTTCACCATTATCTTTCTCCAGCTGTTTGGTCTGCTCTTTCAGCTGCTGGTTGTGAGCAGAAATTTCTTTCTGGGCCTGGATAAGGTCATTGTACGTCAGTGCCTTAACACCCAGCTACAAGGGAAAAGGAAGAGGATAGAACAGTTAGGACCACTATTTCCCCAACAACAAAAAGGCAATGATTTTGTTGACTGCTAGAAACCCTGTCAGCTTTGTCAGCTTTTTCTCAAGTTTTTTTTTAAAAAAACTCGTAATAGGAACAGTTTATCATATTATTTGACATACAGTACAATTGAACCAATATTAAGGATCGAAAGAAACTACAAGCATTCTATCATTGCTTTATTCTCCAAATAACTTGCCTCTTTTAGTTAAGCCATTACTGTAAATCGGGGGTGTCAAACTCAAGGCCAATGACAATAAAGTAAACTAAACTAAACTAAACTACTGTAACTATAAATCCTAGGTCTAGGAGCATTTGCCAAGTATGGTAACCCACACCCACAAAGTGCTTAAATCTGGCCAGGAAATAACAAAGGACTGGCCCGCAGTGCCTCTGGCAGCCAAAACGGGGCGTTGGGGGAGCGCTTGTGCCCCCCCCCGCGCCCTGTTTTGGCTGGCAGAGTACTGCAGGAGGCTGTCTGTCCCACCTCTCCCCACCCCGCTAGAAGGAGGAGGAGAACTACAATGCTGATCAGGCCCTCAAAAAAATCCAGTTTGACACCCCTGCTGTAAATGGTTACTAAAACACTCTATTGTTTTAATGATATGTTCCTAGTATTTGCTGATTTTAAAAGACTGGTACTGATATTTGAAACTGTATACAGTATAAGTTATTTTGAATTATATACTTGCAAGGTATTCAAAACCATAAGTTTTGATCAGCATTTGTTTAGTGATTCCTTAGATTAGAATCAACCGAGTTGCAATTATTATGTATTATTCAATTTAGTATGGTGGCTAAAAGCACCATTCTAGAAATCAGGAGACTATGAGTTCTAGTTCTACCTTAGGCACAAAGCCATTTGGATGACTTCAGGCTAGTTCAGTCCTAGAAGAAGGCAATAACAAACCACTTTCAAACATTTGCCAAGGAAACCGAAGGACATGTCCAGGCATTCACCGGGAGACAAGACTGACTCAAAGGCACCAACAAAACAAAAAGAAACAAAAATTCTGTTTACACTGCAATAAAATATATAGGGCAATTACTGTGGTGCTTTGGTATGTACAGTGTACTACTGTATTAAGAACTGCTCTTGATTTGTTTTTTATTTTACTCAGAACAACAAAGTTTGATGTTATGCATCGACTTCACTTTCCCTATTAGAAATATGTTGGACTAAATCACTGGAAAAGCATCATACAAATTAAAAGAAATCTATCGGAAACCGAGTGATTCCTCAGAGCTATACTCAGTGAAGTCTTAAACTTACTTTGCATCCACCTCAGATAGCAATTAATTTTAAATAGTTTAAATTTTAGTCCACCATTATCGCAATTGTTAGACACTTGATTATGTTATTAATGAAAAAAATCCCCGTCAGACCTAGAAACCATCTTTTACATTGAGCCTTCAGGTCTGCCACATTTTCTACAGTGGGAAAATGGGAGGGGGGAATTATACGGAGTACGGGAGGTATATAGTCAAAATAACATTCCTTTCTCAGAGAGTCAAGGACACCTTGCCTTGCAGCTGCGATGGTGTGACTGGGAGGCATCTCCAGTTGAGTACAGTGCCTGATTGGGCCATGTGATGGACATGTGGGTGTTGAGCAGGGACTTGGACTTTCATTTGGGTGGGGGAAAGCCTGGAAATTTTCAGATTCGGGTTTTCCCAGATGTGCCAATATGACATCTCTAATAAAATGGAACTTTGAGGAAACTCAAGCCTCGGAGTCTTCTTTCGTTGGGGGTCTTACTTGGAAACCTGACACCCACATTTACACTCATGTGCCTTGAACTTCAGCCTATTCTAGAAAATGTCAAATTCATTCCATCCTTCATTTTCAGATTTGGACTTAATTCCCAGTTAGGGATCTACCAACTCTGCCTTTCTCCTTGGCTGGGGTTCAGTTCAAACTACCTTACAATCCGCAGCACCAAAGACCTTTCCCTTTTGCCCTGCAATCTGTACAGTAGCCCACTCCTCACTGTACCTCGTCTAGCTTCTGCTGGAACAGTCGTTTGATTTCTTCTTTCTGAGCCTGGCAGTGAGTAAACAACTGCTGAGCCTTTCCCATTAACTGAGTATTCTTTTCCTAGGGAACAAAAAAGGGAAGGAAACGCCAATACTTCAGGAAAGTAAAGATGCCATTCCTTAAAACGAGTGACATAACAGTGTTACAGGCATATAGATACGACAGGCTGAGAAGGATTGGAGGGAGACACATGTAATAAGAATCTTAGAAGCAGAATTGAAAAGGACCTTAGAGGTCAACCTTCTAGATTCAGCTGAAAGATCGACTCTGGAGTGACCTGATTCTATTGGCAATTAATTGGCAATCCTTTAAAAAACAGTCCAATGTCAGAGCTGCCATCCTTCGCTCAAATCTGTGCTTTGCTGGTATCAGTCTGCCATACATTAGGGGGGGGGAGGGAGATAGAGGGAGGCAGGGAGGGTGTGTGTGGAAAGGGAGAACCTGAGAAGAGGACCTGGGAAACCAAAAGCAATATTTGTACAGTCCCGAGACATCTCAAGACCAGAGCCCTGGGAATGGAATGCAGCACATATCCATCTAACCAACCATAGGGTGGACAGCTATCAAACATCGTGAAAAGAATAGAATAGAATAGAATAGAATAGAATGAGTAGAATTAGAGTAGAGTAGAGTAGAGTAGAGTAGAGTAGAGTAGAGTAGAGTAGGAATAGGAATAGGAATAGGAATAGGAATAGGAATAGAGTAGAATTCTTTATCAGACAAGTGTGATTGGACACACAAGGAATTTGTCTTCGGTGCATAAGATCTCAGTGTACATACAAGCAATAAATCATAATTATAGTCATTAAAAATACATACTTCTTCTCTACATGTGACTGGACAGTGGGGGTGGTAACAGGGAGTGCAAGAAAGGGGAAGTTAACTAGAGGAATTTTCCCACTCAAACTCTTAGTCCTGGCTTGGCTTACTGTAACCACTTGGCTTTAGTAAAAGTAATATTTTCGCTACGAATGGAGTCCACAGTGTTTCGTTCCTAAGGGACCAAGTTGGGCCAGGTCTGACACCTACCTTTTCCTGTTCCAATAACTGCTGAAGAGTTGCCTTATATTGATTTGTTTTCATATAAGCCATGAACTGCATATACTGGATCTTAAAAGAGTCTGTAAGTGAAGGAAAAAACCAACGTGAACAGTCTGCAAGCAGTTATTAGTACATCAATCTTTTGTGCAACTTCAGCTTGTTGCATCTAAATTAGAAATACACAAATACTAAAATCTATTCCTAAAGTACTAAAACTTCACACATTCTAGCTCTTTAATTTAAAATAATAGTGTCCTGCTCACTTGATTAATAAATCAAGTGAGAATCAGAAATTCTCAACAATTTCCTGCTAGTCATTCTGTAATTGATTAGAAGATCCAGATAAGTAATCGGTTGACCTCTGACCTTTTCTCTTCCTCTTTGTATTAAAAATAAACCTTATTTATCCACAGAGGCTCTAGTGAGAGAACTTCTTTTTCTACTGCTTTGTCTGGCAATTTCCAAGAGATATGCTGAAAGGTACCATATTTTTCGGTACAAGACGCACCTTTTTTCCTCAAAAAAGAGGGTGAAAATCTGGGAGCATCTTATACACTGAATACAGCATTTTTGGCCTCCCAAAACCCCGCCTCCTTCACCAAAATGGCCCTGCATAGCCTTTAGGAGGCTTCCAGAGTGCTGCTGAGGGCTGGGGAGGGCAGAAATGAGCAGAAAAATACCATTTTTTTGCTCAATTTCGACCCCCACCTCACCCCAGGAGCACTCGATAAGCCTCCTAAAGGCTATGCATGCCCTTTTTTGACAAAAAAACGGGCCCATTTTCGCATAAAACAGGCCATTTTTGGGAGGTCTGCAGAGTGCAAAAACTTTTTTTTTAATTTGCCTCTTCAAAATCTTGGTGTGTCTTATACTCTGAAAAATACGGTACTTTTCATATTCTGAGTTTATCTTAACTTAACTTTTAACTTTTATTTAATTTCTAGACCGCCCCTCTCCCAAAAGGGACTCGGGGCGGTGTACAGTCATATTAAAAACAGTGAATATACATAATATAAATATAAAATAAATATAGGGCTGGAGGAGGTAGCAATAGTTTACTGTACAATAGTTAAAGTTAGATTAAAATTTTAAAAATTTAAAAATACATTAGAAACACCCCTAAAAACTATCCCAGGGTAAAAATATTTGCCAGGAGGTATGAATGGGACTATAAATGGGCCAGGCCAGCTAGTTGGAACAGGTGAGTCTTAAGTTTTTGTTGGAAGGAGCGGAGGTCGGTAGCAGTTCTAATATCGGGGGGGAGGTCATTCCAGAGTGTTGGGCCCATCACAGAGAAGGCTCTACTCCTAGGCGCCGCCCGTTGGCATTGCTTGGTGGACGGCACCAGGAGAAGTCCCTCCCTGTGAGAGCGAATTGGTCGCAGGGATGTATGTGGAATAGGAGTTAAGAAACAGAGATATGTATGTACTTTCAGCATGTCTTGGTATGGTTAACATGAATCTTAAACACCTTGCCTTGTAGTGGGGATACTAAACAGGCAAAAAATTGGAATTCCAATTTTCCAATCTGATTGGAATCTAGTGGTAAAACCCTACCTACAATAATGCAGCGAGGATTGATAATGCCTCATAGCCAAATTTTTAAAAATAGTTTCAGTAAGTTAAATCCCTAAAACAAAGAAAACCAGAGTGGAGAAAAAGAAAAAGCATTATTTTAAAAAAATAGAACTCAATTTTTATATGAAAGTTGAAGAAGTGAAAACAAATTCCAAGACTGGATTTAAGAGGAGCCCTGTCCTTTTATTCCACAACTGAAGCCGGTTTTCCTTCAGAGCTTCAGATGTCTATTATTCATCATCATCTTCATTTAATGACCCCATAATCCCTGGAGTGGTGGAGTCTGGGCAACTGAATGGAGCTAGCGGACCGTTTTAATGGCCGGATGCCATTCCTGTTGCCAATGCAGAGTTTTGTTCAGCAAATATATTCTTAGTGAGCCCAGAGAGAGCAATATCTGGCTTTACCTAGGATCGAACTCACGGCCTCCTGATTGTGAGGCAAGAGCTCCACCTCTAAGCCACCGTACCACAGCTTCAAATGTCTTACTATTGAATCTGCTAAATAATTTTCCACCATTCTCTTGCAGGCAGACTTCACATATCTATTTCAGGCAGACTTCACATATCTATTTCAGATTATTTTCAACCACTCTTTCATCTCAATAGTTAAGAAGAAAACACACAGATTATTTTTATAGGTTGTGATGGAGATATGCAAGTGCATGAATTCACCCACATGGGAAGATTCATGCACTTGCAGATCTCCATCACAACCTGCTAAGTCTGACAAGAGGTCATAAAGATTTTTTTTAAAATAATAATAATCAAAACTGTGAGAGAGATCAGAGCACAGGGCTTTTCTTTCTTTCTACACCTTCAGCAGATGCTATGTCAAGAAATATGAACAGCTCAACAACATGGGGGAGATGCCCTTACCTAGCAGCTTCTGTAGTGCAGGTGGAGTAGGAGTTATCAAGAGCTGGTTGGACGAATGCCGCTGTACTTTAGGAGGTAGCTGATAAAATGGACTATGAGGTGACCTATAGGCATCTGGATGGAAAGAGAACATGAGTCCATTAAGCTTCTTTCTATTGGAAGGAGTCCAGCCTGGGATTAGACCTTCATCATTCCCCTTTGATATAATTATTGGCCTGTGACACAATTTCCCCTACTTTGGTTTCAAAGTAGTTCACAGTTTTAAAAATATGCTACAGGTGGTCCCTGACTTACAACGACGACTGAGTCCAAAATTTCCATTGCTAAGAGAGTTGTTGTGACTTGTGCCCGATTTTATGACCTTTTTGTCCACAGTTGTTAAGCGAATCACTGCAGTTGTTAAGTGAATCCAGCTTCGCCTTTTGGCTTTGCTTGTTGGAAGCCAGTTGGGAAGGTCACAAATGGTGATCACACGACCTCAGGGCAGGGCAACTGTCATATAATACATGCCAATTGCTAGGTGCAATTTCCAAGTGCCCAAATTTTGACCATGGGAATGCCTCAATGGTCGTGAATATGAAAAATGGTCATAAGCCCCTTTTTTTCAGTGCTCTTGTAACTTTGAACAGACACTAAATGAATGGTTGTAAGTCGAGGACTACCTGTACTATAACTAACAAAATCATAAATGAAAGCTACATCCAATCAGGATCGAAACTCATTTTCCCGGTCTGTAGAGATCACATCCCTCCACCTGTTGCAGATAACCTGGGATACAGCCTTGAGAAAGGTATGCATGGAATGTGCTTCTGGTTGTGGCTGCCGGGCTGCTCCTTCAGTCCCCCCCCCCCCCCCAGCCTATGGCAACTCGAGAGAAGGCCAGGAAGACTTTGAGTTGACATATGGACTTCAACACCCAGAATTCTGAGAGCTGAAGTCCACATAGTTAAAACGTCATTGAGGTTGAGAAGCACCAGCCTAAACTGACAGAAAAGAAGACCTTTTCTAAAGGGACTGGCATTCCCCAGCTGTAGGGCTCACCCTGAGGAGAGGATGAATTTGTTTGTGATACAGTTTGAGCATGGAGAAGCTCCAGCGCGGTTTGGTTCTTCTTGATCTTGCGGTCGGCATTCACCACGTTCATTTTCTTGGGGCGCCCACGCTTCCTACCAGCCATCTTCCTTCCCTTTTTGCTCAGCTTCTTCTTGCGTGCTTTGGAGGGAGATGGTTTTTTGACAGTGTTGGCCGCAAGGTTCTTGTCTTCTTCAGCACCATCGTCCTTTAAAAAGAAAAGAAAAGAAAAGAAAAGGAAAGAAAGAAAGAAAGAAAGAAAGAAAGAAAGAAAGAAAGAAAGAAAGAAAGAAAGAAAGAAAGAAAGAAAGAAAGGAGAGAAAAGGCAATTTTGAGATAAGAAAAAAAAGGTTCATTCTTTCTCCTTATGGAGGATAGTCAAAAACAACACCCCAAACTCAGTTTTTCGTACAGGTAGTCCTTGACTTATAACCATTCATTTAGTGACTTTTCGAAGAACGGCACTGGGGAAAAGTGACTTAGGACCGTTTTTCACACTTACGACCGTTGCAGCATCCCTGATGGTCAGGAATTTTGGGCTCAATTGCAGTTGTTAAGTCGAGAATTACCTGTACTACCATCAAGCAGAACTATTAAAAATTCTCTTTCTGTAGGAGACTTGAACAGCTGCCATCAACCAGAGAAGGCCAGCTATGCTAGAAGAAAATAGCATATTAATAATTATCTTCCTGTATAAGCCTATTGTGCCATGAAAGACTAATATAACCTTTCATTCCTGAGAGGGGTGAGTTTTCTGTTTTTAAAGTAACCTCTAAAGGAATCAGAAGTCAAATAGACAATTAATACATGGCCATGATGGTGAACCCATGGCACGCATACCACAGGTGGCATGCAGACCCCTCTCTGCGGGCATGCGAGCCATCGCCCCAGCCCAGCTGCACCATGCATGCAGGTTTCCTGCTGGCCAGCTGGTCTTCGGGTCTCTGCCGCGCATGCGAGCTGCACTGGCTGCCTGTGGTCTACCGAGTGCGTTTCAAGGTTTTGATTATGATCTTTAAAGCGCTCCATGGCACAGGGCCTAGTTATATGCAGGATCGCATCCTGCCCCACACATCCCTACGACCAATTCGCTCACACAGAGAGGGACTTCTCCGGGTGCCGTCCGCCAAACAGTGCCGGGGGGCGACACCCAGGAGCAGAGCCTTCTCTGTGATGGGCCCAGCCCTATGGAATGACCTCCCCCGTGACATCAGGATGATTTCCGATCTCCGCTCCTTCCGTGTACAGCTGAAGACCCACCTCTTTCAATTATCCGGCCTGGCTCAATTGCAACCGTAATTTTCCCATTCCTCCAAACTGTTTTTAAATTGTTCTTAAATATTAATTTTATTGGGTTTTTACAATTGGGGTATTTTAAAACAGATTTTTAACTGTCTATTGATGTAATTTGCTTCCTCCTCCGTGTATGTATGTGTGTTGTGTATGTATGTACGTTGGGTGTTGTTATAAATATGTTTCATGTTATATGCTCCATTGTACGCCGCCCCGAGTCCTACTTGGAAAGGGAGCGGCTAATAAATCCAAATTTATTATTATTATTATTATGCGCAGGGGGGGCACTCGCATTGCATTTTGGGGAGATCAGGCATGCATAAATGCATTCGCGAGTACACGCTTTGGGCACTCGGCACCAAAAAGGTTAACCATCACTGGCTTAGAGCAATTATCTATGAAACAGGGGACTGGGTGGCTTGATCTTTAATACAGCTTCTGGATCCATTGGACTGCAAATCAATAATACCTCAATCAATCCTAAGCCTTGCACTTCTGAAGAACATGTGATTGGGGAATACTGCTCTAAAGACTTGCATTATGACGTTAAACTCCTCCATCCTCCATAGGCAATATTGTAATCTAATAATTCCTACAGCTTCAAATTGGCTGGCAATGAGGGTGGGCTTGCCACGAATACAGGTGGTCCTTGACTTACAACCTATAATTTAACCATCATTCAAAGTTACAATGGCGACTTACAATCGATCCTCACACTTACGACCCTCACAGCATCCCACAGTCATTTGATCAAAATTTGGGTGCCACATGTATTTACAATTGAAGCATGCTGGGATCATGTGATCACCTTTGTCAACCTTCTCGGCTGTTTTCCAACAAGCAGAGTTAATGTAGGAAGCTGGATTCATTTAACCACCATGTAATTCCCTAAACAACTCCAGAGATTCACTTACAACAGTGACAAGAAAAGGTTGTAAAATTGGGTGCAACCCACTTAACAACTGCTTTGCTTAGCAACAGTCACAACTGTGTTCATACGTCAAGGACAACCTGTGCTGAATTACTGTTCACCCATCTATTCTGTCATCACATCTCTTCTGTCTCTTTCCAGAGCATCTTATCAACCAAGTCATTATTCTACTGTTGGAACTCTGGAAGAACTGCAATTTAATAGGAATGCCTGCTATGCTAGGAAGAGTCATTCCTCTGGCATTCTTAGGTTTGAAACCCTGAAGATTATCATCATTCATTGTTGGCAACAAAAAAAAGTCGCACCCAAACTAAAGTAGTTTTATCATGTTTTCAAAAGCAGCTCTCACTATTCCAGTTGGGATAGGAGCTTACTTCTAATGGAAAACAGATGACACAACTAGCTATTAACTGAAATTTATCCACTGATGTTTTGAGAACTGATTTGTATCATTTACCCCTAATGGAGGTATTACTCTAGATTCTTTTCTGTAAAATTTTGTGTGTGTGTTTATATGATTTATATAGATTACCAGTAAATAGTGACATGTAAGGAAGCCTTAATTAGAATCAGACCTTGTTTTCTTGGACTTTTGTTGGAGTTGTGGTGTTACTCTTGTTTTCTCTTTGCTGTCGACGTCTAGCTGCCTCTTGTTCTTCCTGTGGAAAATAAAATAAAGGAAATAGTTGAGTGGGTGAAATACCGTACTGTCCCCAAGGTAACTGAGGAGGGCACAAAGGCTCTAGATTAACCTCTTACTGTTATTCAAGAATCTTTAGAACAGAAAGTTGAATTAAATTGCACTCTTGTGATCGGCCATCTAATATATTAGTCACTAATTTTTATCCAGACTCTATTGAAAGCAACAGTGACATTCCTGGACTTCTGAATCCAAAATTAGTATTATTTAAGGAAATGAATACATCTGTATTCATCATGATGACTGATATGCAAGTTATACAAGTAATACTTTCCTATGTATCATTACTTTTAAAGATTTGTTCATTTTTCCTCCTAATTTTAAAATGAATGCTCATAATAGCAAAAATGTAACTGCCAGGTACGGGTGTTCAAAAGGATGGCAAGCTCCATATTCTGCTGTTTTTTCTGTGCGATCCCAGAACTGTAACAGGCATACAAGTTGATGCAATTCTATGGACACAGAAGAGTTAGGTCTACTTCGTTATCTTACAGGAAAACAAAAGCTTCCAAAATCAGAAGGCGTAATATCTAAGGCCTTCACTAGTTTATTTTCTTCTTTGGAGGAACAAGATTTGTTGACAATAAACAATCACTTACCCTGAGTTTTGGATTTTTGAGACTAGAGAAGTAGTTTTCAAGCTAAAATGGAAAAAAAATGAAAATGACAAATGGGCATCAGAAGAAACATTTAAGAGGTTTATAATGCATTTCACAAAGAGATAGAAAACAGTGGACAATGTACTTAGAAATTAAAAACCTCCCATACATATTTTTCCAGCTTTCCAAAGAATAAACTTACAAGGAAACAACATTAAAAATTCATACTGAGCCGATCAGGTGTAATTAGGCAAAGGGTTCTTTTGAAAAGATTCTTGGATACTAGGAATATAAATTATGACATCTTTTATTTACTTGGGATGCCATGGTAATTACTTTACAAAACGAAACTCGCCATGACGCCTGTACTGCTGGAAAATACCAGATGGGCAGAGACCATTGGAGATATTGTAGCTGGTCCTTCAAACCAGGGGTCCCCAATCTTTTGGACCTCAGGGACCACTAAATTCATAATTTTAAATCCCGCAGACCACTAATATGAACTGCCTAATGACTGGCTGGGTGGGTGTGGCTAGGTGGTCATGTGAATGGGTGGGCATGGCCAACTTGATGTCACTCCCATCAAGGGGCACCTCACCAACCTCTACTTGCCCTTCCCCTCCCAGCTATTCCTCACCCTCCGGGGTTCCTTAGGGCCCCAATAGGAAGCAGCCTATTGGAGCTGAGCTGCCACCACGAGAAAGAGTTGACAAAACCACTGGCTCAGTTCAAATTGGAACTGACCGAGAAGGAGGTTCAGTAGAAGCACCTCACTGAGGACTATGAGCATAGGCTTTCCAAGCAGAGAAAAGACCTGCAGGAGTGCAAGGCGAGGTACAGGCGCCTGGAGGCTCAGCGGGCTGAGATGGTCAGCCAGTTCCAGGCCATGATGCAGTCCCACTGGAACGAGGCTCTCTGGCTCTTCGCCACCAGCAGCGCTTCCCTCCAGCCTTCGCCCAAAGCCTCGCACCAGGAGGCTGAAGCAGAGCCCAAGTCGGAATTTCTGCCCCCTCCGGCTGCACAAAAAGACCCTGAAGGGGGAAACTCTCTTCAGCAACACAAGTCTTCATTGCACGTATCCGGCCCAGGGGCCGCAGTTTGAGGACCCCTGATTTAGTGCAATATAAAAAATGCAAATAATTTTTCTACCACCAAAATTTTATCGCGGACCACCAGTTGGTGACCGTTGCTTCAAACAATATGGTACAATGCCAGGTAGGGCTTTATAGATAATAACCAACATCTTGAATTGGACTAGGAAGTTGATTGGCATTAGTGCAGCTTCTACCAATACTCACTATGGTTCGATCAATAGTATGCAGGTAGTAAGAAACTGGTTTCCCGGTCCATGAGACAGATCCTTTCAGTGGTGACAATTCTACAACTCTCATTATAGTGCCAATATCTTTGAAATAAATAAATAAAAGGTGAACAGAATTAGGAAGCTATCTGCTGCAATTAGATGATGTAATGACACATAGATGGGATTCGATTTTGCAAAGACACCTATGTTAGGTCACTGCAGAAAAACCACCAACACAAGCTAGGTATTCTTAGCTCTGATATGTGGGTGTAGAATCCTTGGAGTGAAAAGGCAGTTATATACAACTGCAACCAATTGTATATAAATTTAGATGCAGGAAAACCTTAAAGGGGCAATCACATACCCTATGTTAGGGCTGAAAGGGAGGAGAGAGAGGACCCAGGGGTGCTCATGCAAATCCTACTCCCCCCCCCCCATGTCCCAATCCCGTCAGATCTCTGCATTCAACAGGAAGGACTGAAGTGGGTTTGTTTGTGTTCACCCAACTTCCACCTAGTGGAGAATGTTTTTTTTTTTAAAGGATCAACCAATGGAAGATCAAGGTTTATTTTTCTATCAGCATACAAAAACCTATTGCACATCGAACAACCAAAAATAAAAATACTCTAAGGACTAACATATGTAATTTATACCAGAGGTGGGTTGCTGTGGGTACGGCCTGGAGCAGCTGAGAGCGTACCGGTACGTTGGCTCATTTGGCCCACCTGCCCGTCCACGCTCCATAGCTGTTTTTATGGCACACGGTAAAAGTGCACAGCGTGCAGTGCCTGCACAAACCCCAACAAGCAGCTGGTTGTCGCAGGGACAGTGAATTGGGCACGCGCGCACAGTGCAAGTCAGGCACATGCGCAAACAGAATGCACGAGTGTGTGATCGGCGTACCGGTACTGACAATAAGAGCAACCCATCCCTGGTTTATACAGAATAAACTTTCTGGAAATTGATCTTTTCAGTAGTTCTGGTTATCTTAATGGACGTGACTAATTCAGAATGAAGTGTTGCTTTATTTCTAATTACCCAGAAGCTTTTTCTTATGGTCCAAGTATATAAAAGCCTCCTTCAGACCTCCCTCATAAACACAGGAAGTTTAGGATAGGTTCACTGGGGAAGGAGGGAGAAACAAGTTTTGCAAACATGCTTAGTCCAAAACACCTAGAGGGCATGGGTGGAGTGTTTAAAATGCTAGCCAAGAACTAGGAGACTCAGAGTTCTCGTTCTGCCCTAGATATGAAAGCCAGCTAGGTGACTTTGGGCCAATCAATAGAAGATTGTGAGTTCTAGTCCTGCCTTAGGCATGATAGACAGCTGGTTGACTTTGGGCCAATCTCCCTCCCTCCCTCCCTCTCTCTCTCTCCCCCTCCCTCCCTCCCTCCCTCCCTCTCTTTTTCTCTCTCTCTCTGTGTCTCTCTCTCTCAGCCCGTCACCTCACAGGGTTATTGTAGAGAAAATAGGAGGGAGGAATATTAGGAATGTTTGCTACCTCAAGTTACTTATAAAGCACTAAAGGCAGGATAAAAAACTAACAAATAAATAAAACACTAAATAGCATTTTAGAAGTTCATCATAACTGTGCCTATTGTTTTGCTTCTCAATATGCAGCTTAAAACATAAGAAAATACACAAGGAAAAAACCAAAACTTACCACTCAAGTTTCGACTGTTTATTCTAAAGTTTAATGGTGCAAAAGGTTTTGAGGATACTATCTGGCCACCTGGAAAAAAAGTTATGCTACAGGTTAAGGTCCCTGATAAATTAGGGGGGGAAACGTGTAAATTTAGTTACTTCTGTGTCATAAAGATATATGTATCTTTTCATTTGGGATGCCCCTCCCCGATGAGCTTAACGTATCTGGTGATTTTAGATATCAGTGATGTTTTCAAATGATATATATGAATGCTGAGTATAATAACAGAGGATAAGTTTGACACACGGGTAGTCCCTGACTTACAACCATTTGTTTAGTGACCATTTGAAGTTACAATGGCAATGAAAAAAATGACTAACAACGGTTTTCACACAACCTCTGTAGCGTTCCCCCCCTCCATGGTCATGTGATCAAAATTTGGCTGCTTGGCATCTGGCTCATATTTATTATGGTTTTAGTATCCCAGGATCATGTGGTCACCTTTTGAAGCCAGATTCACTTAACAACCATGTTACCAACTTAACAACTGCAATTATTCACTTAACAAATGTGGCAAGAACGGTTCTAAAATGAGGCAAAACTCACTTAACAGCTGTCTAAGTTAGCAACTTAGGTTCAATTATGGTTGTAAGTCCAGGACTACCTGTAGATAAAATTGGCAACCAGAACACTCAAATTCTGTCTAAATAGCTGAAGGAAAGGGAAATCTCTGTATATGTATATATTCATCTTCAGTTCACACACAATCCTTCAAAACCGCCCTGTTACACAGGGAAAACAGAGGCTGGGAAACACAACTAAACTGCAAGAATATGACAGAGACCACAGGAGAAAATAAAAGGATGCAGAACTACCTATCTTCTTGGAAAACAACAACGAACTGGGGAAGACAGACAGCAAGACGGAACCGTTTATCCAACATTAAATTGATGTTTATGGAAAGCCCCAATGATAATTCACTGCAGGGATGTCCAACCTTGGCAACTTTAAGATTTGTGGACTTCAACTCCCAGAATTACCCAACCCCCAAGTCTTAAAAGTTGCCAAGGTTGGTCACCCCTGATTTACTGCTTGCATGAAAAAGGACATTATAAAGAATCGCTCTTAGGATCTTCTGTTCTTCAAAAAAGCAACCAGTACAATGAATGTGATTCAGTGAACATTTTTTGTTCTATTAGGAGGACCCCATTTTAATTGCTTTGGCTCCTTGGGGCAGCAAAGGGTTGGCAGGTTTTACTATTTGAAACTGGAGGATTAAGGGGCAAAATCTATACCCTGAGGTTTGACCTTTTTTTTTTTTTTTTTTTGCTATGTAAACCCCTCCATGAAACAGAGTGGCAACAGAGGAAGTTGCGGAGAACTAGGTACTTTTCAGGAACAAATTTACCATTTTCCTTTCATCTTCTCCCCAAATCTCCAACAACACAGAGCAAAAAAGGCATGGGGGAATAATAGGGGACCATAGGGGGATGCATATGATCTGACCATCTCAAGATTAAGAAAAATATAGGAAAAATTCATAAAATAGCTGGATCATATAAGTGATATGATCATTGGATGTGAGAACAAAAGAGACAACACTAAACCTCTGGATGAATTATAGCTCCGGATAATGGCTTGGAAATGTTCATGTACCCAAATGGCCACAATAAGCATGACTCGATGCCCAAATGAATTACCGTACATGTAGTTTTATTAGCCATGCATATTTTTCCCCCTCACAGCTGACAATCCCTCTATTCTCCAAGGCACCTGAGGGTAGAACAAGAAGCAATGGGTGGAAACTAATCAAGGAGAGAAGCAACTTAGAACTGAGGAGAAACTTCCTGACATTTAGAACAATTAATCAGTGGAACAGAAGTTGCCTCCAGAAGTTTTGAATTCTCCAACACTGGAAGTCTTTAAGAAGATGTTGGATAGCCATTTGTCTGAAACGGTATAGGGTTTCCTGCCTAGGCAGGGGGTTGGACTAGAAGACCTCCAAGGCCCCTTCCAACTCTGCTATTGTATTGTATTGTAACTGCATGTTATGACTCAGCAGAACACTGAAGGCATCTGGTGAAAGGAGTGGGCTGCAGTCTGGGGCTACAGTCAGTGAAAGCTTTAAGCCATCCAAGAATTTAGCCTAAAAAGTGCTACATGACTTTTCATTGTTTTGCTGTAACAGATGAGTAAAATGGTTAAATAGAGATAATTACTCAGCCATTCCTAATCCCTGCTAAGGGCATGTTTTAATAGCACTGCATCTGTAAGGAAACCAGCTCAGCAGCTTCACTGTGAATCTGCATTTTAAAAAGGTTTTGGTTGACAATGTGGGGGAGCTTTCAGAGAGCTTGATGGCTTAAGAAATGAATGGCCTAATGAAAGGGTTATAACAGGTGGCTATAAGATAACTCCAAAGGCCACACCCAAGAGGATTTGAATACAGGGCAGCTCCCTGGCAGGTGAAGTAAAAAAGCTTTATTTAGAATAAACACCAGAGGAGAAATTGTATAGCTCTGGGATTGTGCAATGGGTCATATTTCAAGAACAGATGCCAAATCTCTCCCTTGGTAATTAAGATAAATTCTAAGGTAAGGCAAACCTAAGTCAGGTTTCTTGCTAAGGATGAAGACTGGAGTGCTGGTTCCAAGAACAGGACTTAAAAGGTGCCCTAACAGATCAGATGAAGCTTATTTAATTCAACAACTTCCTCTAATGATGCTAAACTGAGATGCCTCCCACTCTTTGGCCAAGCACCTTGTCTTCATCTTAAAGCTGCAGATGGCCGATAAGGCTACCAGGCTCAGGTGCAAAATGCAAACATAGCCAAGAGCTCTTGCTCTTATCCCTTTTAATGTGAAGGGAGCTCTATAAAGATGGCAAATAAAGGAACCATTGTCACAATCTCAAGGCCCTGATCAAAATCTGATTCCTTTGATCACTACCCCACAACCCTCACTGTAGAGAAAATAACATATATATGCCAAGAGAAAAAAACATTTGTAATGACGCAGTCCTAGGCTGCATCAACAGAGGGATAGAATCAAGATCACGTGAAGTGTTGATGCCGCTTTATAATGCCTTGGTGAGGCCACACTTGGAATACTGCATTCAGTTCTGGTCGCCACGATGTAAAAAAGATGTGGAGACTCTAGAAAGAGTGCAGAGAAGAGCAACAAAGATGATTAGGGGACTGGAGACTAAAACATATGAGGAACGGTTGCAGGAACTGGGTATGTCTAGTTTAAGAGAAAGAAGGACTAGGGGAGACATGATAGCAGTGCTCCAATATCTCAAGGGTTGCCACAAAGAAGAGGGAGTCAAACTATTTTCCAAGGCACCTGAGGGTAGAACAAGAAGCAATGGGTGGAAACTAATCAAGGAGAGAAGCAACTTAGAACTGAGGAGAAATTTCCTGACAGTTAGAACAATTAATCAGTGGAACAGAAATTGCCTCCAGAAGTTGTGAATGCTCCAACCCTGGAAGTCTTTAAGAAGATGTTGGATAGCCATTTGTCCGAAACGGTATAGGGTTTCCTGCCTAGGCAGGGGGTTGCACTAGAAGGCCTCCAAGGTCCCTTCCAACTCTTCTATTGTATTGTATTGTAATTCAAGGCACTCTCAAAGATGTTTTTTTTTTTGCAGACATTACCTAATTAAGATACACTCCCACCAATATTGGTAGGGTAAGCCACGTATATAAACAGAGAGCAAATCCCACTTCTTTCATCATCATTGATGATGTCACCTAGTTGAGTAATGAAATGTCTACAACAGGGGTGTCCAAACTTGGGAACTTTAAGACTTGTGGACTTCAACTCCCAGAATTCCTCAGCCAGCTATGCTCCCAAGTTTGGACACCCCTGGTCTACAAGAAAACAAACAAGCTCAGAGAGTACCAAGGACCCTACGGTAATCTATGCTGAAAGCACGCTGGTACATGACTTTTGAAGTGGGCACTCACCATTCTGGGGGTTCAGTAATGTATTTGTGGTTATAGCACAAATGATGCTAAAGAGGAGATTATTAACAGAGAGATCTTCATAGAGCTTTAATGTTTCTCTTAGAGAAAGCCAAATAGCTTACATGGATTTCAAGGTCAAATGATATTATTGCTTCAAGGTAAATTTAAAAACAGGTCAAAAGCCCAAGGCCTTGTTCAATGAAACGAAGGAGGGAGAAAGATAGGGGTAGTAAAAATAGCATGTAAAGGTTATTTGCTAAAGAGGAGAACACTCAGAAGTTCAGAGCCTAAAATTATGTAACCGCATCATTCAATATATCCGGAAGATATGAAGAATATGAAATCCCTGATATTGCTAATACTGATTGCTTTATATAAAGCTTTATGAGTTAACATTCATACAAGGTAACTCGGGGAGCTTACAATCTTAGAAGAGACAAAGCCAAAAAAAGGTAAGTAAAGACATCAGCTTTAGGAAGTTTACATAAACTTTATGATTACAATCACAAGTCAACCCCATACCTGTAGCTGCATTCCAGCTTGGATTTTGTATGTATGTATGTATGAATGTATGTATGTATATTTAACTGAAGAAAGTCTTGATCAAATAATATTGGATTTATTACCTTCCTTCATGTTTGCGAATCGCTCCTTCAACTGGTGATCCACTTCAGGACCAAAAGCAAAGTTATTCACAAAGATAACACTGCAAAGTAACAATGTGTTAGCAAAACAAGGAAAAACATCTTCGCATTAAGCTTCTTAAAAAATTTCTGGGGAGGGAAATATTTACCTCTTACAAATTTTAACTAACTATAGTAAATAAAGCCAGAGAAACTTACAAAAGTTTTCTTTTGTTTGTAAAAGAACTGAAAACAGGAAGTCTTTGACTTATGACCGTAAAGAAGCCTGCCTGGCCCATCATGGTGGTGAGTCACAAAGGTTGTAAACGGATTGGTCACATGGCTCCCCTGATTTTATAACCTTTTTTTGCAATAGTCATTAAGCAAGCCCAGTGGTTGTTAAGTAAACCAATGGTTTGCTATTGGAGCGGTTTTGCTGAAAACTGGAGTGGTACTTTTCAGCAAAAAATGTTCCAAAAAGAGTCATGTGACTGCAGCATATACAAATGGCAGTGAATGAATCCATCCATTCCAAGCACCCATAAATTCAGTCACGTGATGGGGGGGAGGGGGAAACGGGACTGTCTGGGTCATAAGTAGTCCCAAGGTAGCTTTGGTCGAAAGTCAAGGACTACCTATAATCACATTAGGCTTTTGATAAAATGCCTTCACGACAACTATGCAGCATAAAAAGGGGACTGTAATAGCAATTAATTGTCAGTGTACAATTTTATTTTCTTCTAAATTTCAGGAAGGAGAAGGACTAGAATGAAAGCAGACAAACTTCAAGAAACCTATGTGATTTCTCTAGTTTTCTGGAGCTTCCTTTTCTAGAGAGTTCTACCAACTGAAATTGTCACAAACTAAATTCAAGTCAATTAAAGAATTCCATGCCCAGATTTTTGGTTTGTGTATCAGAACTGAAAATAAAGCTCCCAGAAGCTTCTACATCATATGCAAACCCAGGTTCCTTAAGTATTTTTAATTCCAGCAGTATATCTGAGAATGGAAGCCTTCTTTGCCGTTTTGCTGCTGTTATTAAGTATTTGGGATATATAAATCCTTTTTTAATCTCATTATAATTCCTTCTGAGACCTATCAACAGATCTGGATTTACATTTTTGTCCAACCCTGTACTAGAATTTAGATTATTTACTCTTCCCTGACCAACACTCAGAGAAATCTTTCCAAAAAGAAACAGACTAAAGCATCATTCCCTTATTTAATGGTGAGAATTTCTTCTTCAGAAAAGTATCCATGTTCAAATAATACTCGACAGAACTTACACTAATGGAAACTAATGTTTGAGAGATCACGGGAGTTTGGCATATTAGAATGACACAGCCTTAAGAGAACAGAACTTCTCCATCCCATCTAAGGTCTAAAACAGGGGTCTCCAACCTTGGCAACTTTAAGCCTGGAGGACTTCAACTCCAAGAATTCCCCAGCCAGCTTGAAGTCCGCCAGGCTTAAAGTTGCCAAGGTTGGAGACTTCTGATCTAAAAGGTTTTGCCTGCATAGGCAAAGGAATTTATTTTATTTGTTTGTTAAATTTAGAGACCACCTGCCACATTCTCAAAGCAACTCTGGGCGGTGTACAATTAAAAATACTTAAAAGAATGGGCTGAGATAATTTTTCAGAAAAGAGGGCCTCCTTGTAATGGTGCATTGGTTACAATGCTGTATTGCACGCTGACTCTGCACACTGCCAGGAGTTCAATCTTGAGTCAAGGTTGACTCAGCCTTCCATCCTTGCAAGATCGGTAAAATGAGGACCCAGACTGTTGGGGACAAGGATCTGATTCTATAAACCACTTAGAGAGGGCTGTAAAGCACAGTGAAACGGTATATAAGTCTGCTATTGCTATTGCTCTGAAGCTATATTGTGTCAATCATGAATCTCCATTGAACAGCAATGTATATCCTTTGGCTTTATTTAGTTTTGTACATAAACATATAAAGATAGCAAAATCAAGGGATCATTTAGGCCATCTAATACAAGCCCTACTTAAGGCAGAAGTCCAAATTAAAGCATTCCCAACAGATGAATGATTGGATATGCCTGGATATATCCATCAAAGGGATGGATGTCCACCACCTCCCTGGAGAATTGACTCCAAAACCATGAAAGCTATGCTTAAATTCTACACTGCTTTCACATACAGAATATCCTCCGGTCCCTGTGAATACTATCCCTGAAATTCCAAGAAATAGGGAACGTTAATGTTATTTGCTAACAAATCAATGGAGCAGATGGGATACTGAATAGCAATCCTCAAAATGGGAGAGGAGACTGACTTTTTATCAAACAATTTTATACTTAGGATGGCAGCCCTGGAAACCAAGTTAAAGCCGTACCTTGTGTTTGCAATTCTGTCTCGCCATTCTTCTGAAAGGAAATCACCTCTTTCCAGCTAAAAATGGATTAAAGAAAAAAGGCACTTGAAATTTGAATGTGAACTAAGCCACTTTTTAGATGTCTAATCCAAACATATCTATGACAACACAGAATACAGAAGAGGGAGAATGTTGAATGTTAAGGCATCAAAAACATGGTATGAAACAGAACACAATCCATTTGCAAAGTTCATTTGTGATTCTAATATAATCAGTTACTTGTTTCAAGAGAAGACTAAGCCTATGTAAATCCAAAGGGCATTTTTTTCCCTTTTTCCAACATTAAAAACACGCAAACAACTACACAAAGTATAATTATTAAAAGAAGATTGAAGAGTAGATGCTTAAACTTTTTCCTCCATTCTGAATTCTCACTTCCCATCCTACATTCTGTCCCAAAAGGAAAGGACAGGAATTCCAAATTGGTGGAAGACTTAAACAGCCCACCAACTGCTATCACCATTCAGCTTTCAGAATTAAAATGTACTTTGGAGAGGAAATATAATTCTATATTTGAGACACAGCACATGGTGTCAATAGCTTGTACAATTTACCACTACCTAAAACTGGTATTGAGAATCTGAGCACATACATTGGGCCCAGACATAAGGATAATAGTACTTTGTGGCTTATATGCTGTACGAACCAAACTGTTGTGAGAACAGGCACACAAGAGAAAAGATTTGGCCCATCAACATTTAAATCATGGTCAACAATACATGCCAAAACAGAGATAACCAACCTAGGCCACTTGCTGCTACTAATTTCAAAAGCAGGAAGAGTTTGATTGTTTTCTGATTACGGATAATCCTCGATTTATGACCAGAATTAAGGCCAGAATTACAGTTGCATGTTATGGCTTTTATTAAGTGCTTACCACACAGCTGCACCTGATTTTATGATCCTTTTTACAGCAGTCGTTAAGTGAACATCTTGGTGGTGAAATGAACACGTGGACATTTTTTGTCAGAAACCAGAAGTAAAGTTTGGAATTTGGCAAAACAAAAAAAACAAAAAAAGCCAAAAATAATGGTCATCTGACGATAGGATGCAGCAAATTGGCTAGAAATGCAAGCCAGTTGCCAAGTGCCTTAAATGTGATCATGTAACCATGTGTGCCGAAAATGGGTCATAAGTAACATACAGAAGTCCCTTGTAACTTCAAACAGCTGCTAAGTGACTGGTCATTAAGTGAGAATTACTTGCAACAAACTTCATTAAAAGAGTCTACCAGACCCCTGACTTTTTTTTACAGCCATTGACTAACAAAGATGATCAGGGGACTGGAGACTAAAACATATGAAGAACGGTTGCAGGAACTGGGTATGTCTAGCTTAAGAGAAAGAAGGACTAGGGGAGACATGATAGCATTGTTCCAATATCTCAGAGGTTGCCACAAAGAAGAGGGAGTCAAACTATTCTCCAAAGCACCTGAGGGTAGAACAAGAAGCAATGGGTGGAAACTAATCAAGGAGAGAAGCAACTTAGAACTGAGGAGAAATTTCCTGACAGTGAGAACAATTAATCAGTGGAACAGAAGTTGCCTCCAGAAGTTGTGAATGCCCCAACACTGGAAGTCTTTAAGAAGATGTTGGATAGCTATTTGTCTGAAACGGTATAGGGTTTCCTGCCTAGGCAGGGGGTTGGACTAGAAGACCTCCAAGGTCCCTTCCAACTCTACTATTGTATTGTAAAACATGTGTTTCCTTCGGCAATGCTGTTTGGTTAAACATTCCCTGTCTCGGCCAACATTTTCCAATTCAGCAGGACTATTCTAAACGTAGCAAAAAAATTTGATTCAGGTTTCTATGCGTATGCCAATGCCAGGGCTATCTACCAAAGACTAGGGGAATTACATTTATGGCAACTAAAGACTAGAATCCAGCCAAAGAGGCAGCCGGGATCCCAAGTAGGAGCACTAAAATGACATGAGACTAGAGGGCCAATCACATTAAGAAACCAGCCCCTTTCCAAAAAGACTGCTTTTCTGGAGTTTAGAGCTCCAAAAAAAAAAAAAAAAAATCCGAGAAATCTACCCACAACAAATTCATCACACCGTCACAGTAGGAAGAAACAGGACCTGGCTGCCTGCCTGTGTATATAATACCACACACACAAACGGTTTCATTCCAACAGCCACTGTTTAATACATTTGGTTCCCAAAGAATTGTTCTGCCTGGAAAAGCACATGCAGCTATTTTTTTAAAATAATAATAAAAAAAGGAACACTGCTAAACATGGCTCTGTTTCAAAACCACAGGAGGGACTGGAGGGTTTTTCAAATATCTGAGCAGGCTGAAGTTCCCGCCAAAAAATAGGCGGTAAATATATTCATCCAGAAACAAATAAATATTCTGCTGGCTTTTTTTTTTGTGGCAAAAGAGTAGCTCTGTTAAAACAGTCCTAGCACAGGGTAGATGAGCGGGAAGAAGGCTATGATGTTAGTATTAACAGGGGTGAAATAAGTGAGAAACAAAAAGAAAGGGGATGGAGATGGGGATTTTAATTTTTTTTTTATTTTAAAAAGTTTGTTCGCTGCCTAGTGTCACTTGGGGAGGTAGGTGGGGAAGGGAGGAAGGAAGCTGTCAGGCCTGCAGTCATATTCCTTTCTGGATCTTTGGCCTGCTTGGACTCTGATTTAATTTTGGATGTTATTTGGAACGCTGACTGAGGAACAGAAGGAAGGAAGGAGGGAAAGAAGGAAGGAAGAAAGGGGATGGGGAAATAAAATCCCCAGGGAACAGGATTTTCATTGTTTGAATTACTTCTGGTTCAAAACATTCTATTATATTGAGATGGATGAATTGACAAACACACAAAGACAAACAAGCATTTGCTTTTGGGAAATTGTGTAGGCTGCTCTACATTGTAAGCTAAGTGGGAAGATACATAAGATGAATAAATTACACAAATGAATATGTATTCTTCAGAGCCTGTCTCATTTACCTTCTATCAGCGAAGGATGTTGGTTTCTGCTTTTCTAGCCCACCAATTTAATCTGAATTCTAATTTTGGGCAATTCTCTTCTTAACCCAGATAAAAGGATTTAATAATTCACTTGACTTATCTTTCTATGTTTATGTGATTTCTAAGAGACTTGATGGCACATAATCTCACTTGACTTTTTTCCTGATAGCCTCATTTACTTTTTTCACTAGTTTTCACTCAACAAGAAACCAAGAAAATAGGAGTAGACATAATGGCCTGTTCATATTCAACATAGCTAAGCAAAAAAAAATCCCCCCCAGCCTTGGAGACAGCTGCCTTGAGTATTAATGTGTCATTTTTTTGAATTAGTGTGATGTATAAGCAATGGCTTGCTGAATACTTTAAAATTCCTGGCTAACGATTGTACAGAGAGACATTAAACCAGATCATCTCCCTAATCCAAGCATTTTAAGGAAAAATTATAAACTACCAATGGATCATACATTTTCTTACAAGTTGTGCCATCTTATTAAGTCCATCTCTATTTCTAGGCTCTTTATTAATAACTTGGAACATAACTTATTAGGAAAGTTGAGAGGAAAAAGTGACACAGGGAAAGCATTCAGGGGAGGGAGGAATGAAATCCTTCAGACAAAAATTCTAGAAACAGCCATTCAAATCTAAGTGGTTTCACATCAATATACCCCTAGGTACCTGTGTAGTTTGCCAAGTGTGGTGATAACTTCCCTGTTATCAGCTTACATAAATTACAATGAGTTTTGAGTCTTAACTCAAAGCACAGGAAGAAATTCCCAGATAGTATATCAATGCTAAACTCTAAATCACCTGTCTAAAACAGTAATACAATACAATAGTAGAGTTGGAAGGGACCTTGGAGGTCTTCTAGTCCAACCCCCTGCCTAGGCAGGAAACCCTATACCGTTTCAGACAAATAGCTATCCAACATCTTCTTAAAGACTTCCAGTGTTGGGGCATTCACAACTTCTGGAGGCAAGCTGTTCCACTGATTAATTGTTCTCACTGTCAGGAAATTCCTCCTCAGTTCTAAATTGCTTCTCTCCTTGATTAGTTTCCACTAATCCAAGGGTGTTTCTCAACCTTGGTAATTTCAAGATGTGTAGACTTCCAGAATTCTAGAATCTGGGAGTTGAAGTCCACACATCTTAAAGTTGTAAAAATTGAGAAACACTGGTCTAAAAGTGTAAAGAAAGTACCTCTCTTTTATTACATATTCAAAGGCAAAATTTACAAATGTCAGAACGATACTATATCCTCTAAGCTCTTGGCTCAATAGCCATATTCGTACATCATTTCCTGGTCTGTGGTGAAGACATTTTTTTCAGGTTAAAAACTGCATTTGGGCTTTTATGGACAAGACATAAGCCTCTAATCGAAACTTAGATCAGTCCAGACAAAAAATAAATGTAACTTTACTTTAATTAAAGAGCGCACAAGTTGTCTTGAACTTGCAAATGATTCATTCATATTCTGGTTTATTAAAGTTTTCTTCATTACCAAAAGGAACAGAGTTCTTTTGACTTTTCAGACCAACTTTAATTTCAGTCTCTAAGTGGTCTCAAAGATAATTCTCAGAAACTCCTACACTAAAATAAAAAGCAATTATTCACATTAGGGTTATCAGAAAGAAGGCTTGCTTGGTTTTAAAAGGAACTTCGTGGTTTAGTTTCACTCACTGTGTAATCTGCATGTTTTTTCCCATACCATTTCATCCACTTTCTGAATTCTTTGTCCATCGTCTAAAAAAAGTAGAAGAAAGAAAAATAGATTATTATTATAAAATAAGAAGGAAATCCAGAGATTGTGTTTCTACAAATAGAAGAAAATGGCTACTATGAGAGTGTCTAATAAGAGACTTCTACCATACACAAATTTGCACTGCCATTAGCATAACATTTTAGGATGTGGAAGGTAGCTGAATTTAATCTTAACTTTACAGAAGCATGGTGAAATTAGCAGCAAGACACATGGAACAGCTTTTGGGTTTACCACTCAAGAAATTCAACACTTGTAGTCCCTTTCACAGAATAGCAACCTACGGTACTTGGCACAAGGAAACTGGTGGTAGTCCTTGACTTACAACTATTTGTTTAGCAACTATCTGAAGTTATGTTGCTACTGAAAAAAAACAACTTATGACCAGTCCTCATGCTTGCAACCATTGCTGCATCCCCCAGTCCTGTGATTAAAATTCAGTCGCTTTGCAACCAGCATATATTTACAATGGCTTCAGCCTCCTAGAGTCACGTGATCACCATCTGCAACCTTCCCAGTCAGTGCCTGACAAGCAAAGTTAATGGGGGAAGCCAGATTCACTTAACAACCGTGTAATACACTTAAGAACTGCAGTGATTTACTTACCACCCATAGCAAATAAACAAAGTTGTAAAATCAGATCTAACTCCCTGAAAAACTGCTTTGTCCCAATTCTTTGTCCCAATTCTGGTCCCAACTGTGGTCGTAAGTTGAGAACTACCTGTATAGATTTCAACCCAGATTCCTCCATTTGACAGAATTTCAGAAAAAACATCCCTGTGAGAGCTATTTGCCAAAGAGCATAGATGGCCATGGGTTAGACTCTAACCGTTAGAGAAACGTGTCCTTGTCTTATATGGGAACTAAAACCTATGGCAGAAGACAAGCTTTCAAGAACTTAAAATACCTGGCATCTAGGAGTTAAAAGGAAGAAAAAAAGAATAATGGATATCCATGCAACTTTATCCAAAAGTCCCTGACCACCCAACCTAATACAGCACAACCAACACAAAACCTAAAAAGAATTACACTGGCATACATCAAGAATATCTCAGAAACCACTAACAGACTCTTTTAAAACCACATCGAATCAGCATAGCACACAAACCAACTAAAGCCCTTCAAAACATCCTAAGCAGACCCAAAGATCCAACAACCCCAGAGGAAAAAACAGGAGTCATCTACAACATACAATGCAAGGACTACAACAACCACTATGTAGGAAAAACAGGCAGAAAACTGACAAACGCATCCACAAACACCAACCAGTCTGAAGGCGTGATGAATTTTTTTAAATTTCACAACTTATAGACAGATTTAATCACAGTTTCAATTGGGAAAATGTGACCATCCCAGACCAAGCCAAGTCCAAAGAAAAAGCCAGAGAATTTCTAGAAGCCTGACACTCTGACAAATCAGCCATCAATAGACAGGTGGACATTAACAACATCTATAGATTATGCAAAAGGGACTATCACTCAGCCCAAAAAGGAACAAAAAGACCCAAGCACCTCCCCATCAGCAATCAGAATCCAGATTAGCATAGATTAACTCCTCCATACCAACAATCAAGTAAACAATACCCCAATCAAGAAATCTGTCAAAGAAGCCAACAGCAAGCAAGCAAGCAATCTGTAGTCTAGGACCCAACAGGTCAATCCACTAAAATATAAACTGACAGAAAACTGGACTCCTTACTAGCACTGATGATGTTACCTAGTTTGGGTAATGAAAGGTCTGTAAGAAAACAAGCAAGCTCAGAGACCTCCTCAGAAAAAAAGAGTATTATTATGGGAAAAGGGCAAATAAAGCTATGCACTGATTTCTATACTGTTCAAAGGCAGCCCCATATATAGCCCTTGATGCTACAGAGCCAAATTTGGTAGCGATTACAGCCTTCCCTGTAATAAAGATTATCCCTGAATTGTATATTCTACCCACCCACCTCTTAGGAAATTGTTCTGAGAAGCAATATCCCTTCTTCCAGTCACGATTCTGCTGAAGCCCAGCCTGCCAATGTCTTCTGGTGCCCACATGCCACCTCCTTTTAACTATGTGTTATATCCAAACCTTCTATTTGGTACTGTATTTGGCTTAGAAAAGAATCCTTTTAAGATAGTCCGCTATGAAATCTAAAACAACTCATACGGCTTAATTCAGACAATAAGCACTATGGGGAGGGGGGGGGGACATCAGCCAACAATGAGGTAAATTGGGCAGCTCCTTCACAAGTAAGATTTCACCTTCTGCAAGGGCAGTTCTATGTTGGAATTGTTGCTAACAGGCCACTATAAGATGCAGTTCGCTAATAATACAATAATACAATAGTAGAGTTGGAAGGGACCTTGGAGGTCTTCTAGTCCAACCCCCTGCCTAGGCAGGAAACCCTATACCGTTCCAGACAAATGGCTATCCAACATCTTCTTAAAGACTTCCAGTGTTGGGGCATTCACAACTTCTGGAGGCAAGCTGTTCCACTGATTAATTGTTCTAACTGTCAGGAAGTTTCTCCTCAGTTCTAAGTTGCTTCTCTCCTTGATTAGTTTCCACCCATTGCTTCTTGTTCTGTCCTCAGGTGCCTTGGAGAATAGTTTGACTCCTTCTTCTTTGTGGCAACCCCTGAGATATTGGAACACTGCTATCATGTCTCCCCTAGTCCTTCCTTCTCTTAAGCTAGACATACCTAGTTCCTGCAACTGTTCTTCATATGTTTTAGTCTCCAGTCCCCTAATCATCTTTGTTGCTCTTCTCTGCACTCTTTCTAGAGTCTCCACATCTTTTCTACATCGTGGCGACCAGAACTGAATGCTGAACTGAATGAGTATTAACAGAAGTATTAACAGAGTATTAACTGAACTGAATGAGTATTAACACATCACGTAATAAATAATAAAGTATTGGGCCTTTACCTGAGCTGCCATTTTGAAAAGTTCTTAGCCCTGACATGCATGAGACACAGTTTTAGAAGCCAGAAAGATAAAAACTGAGCATCTAAGCCAGCAGTGTTTTTCAACCTCAGTGGACTTCAACACCCAGAATTCCCCAACCAGCATGCTGACTCAGATATTCTGGGAATTGAAATCCGCACACCTTACTTACAGTTGCTGAGGCTAAGAAACACTAACCTAAGCACTGGATGTTGAAGATGGTGTTTTTAAAAATGGATGGCATATATAATCACTCTGGCCAGATTTCTAACATACAGTATATTACAATTTTAACCCAAGACACTATGTTACCTCAGCGTATTTGGCCGGAATATCAGCTTTCTCCACACCATAGTGATGCTTGCAGTTTGTTGCTGCAGCCACCTGGAGCACAACTTGACCCACACCTAAAAGAAGACAACAGAGTATTACAGTTAGGAGGACTGCCACAATGTCACATGAGAAGCTAAATTTGGAGTAAAGTTTACATAAGAACTTCAAGTATATGAGTGAACTTCTAAACAGGCAATTTTGTACATCAAAAAGTGGAGTGCCTTACACATTTCAGGCTGTGTATATATATATATATATATGTATATATATATATATATGTCAGACAGACGTCTGGCTGTCAGATTTCAGTCGACTGAAGTTTCCAGAGCTGTTTTCAAAAAAACACTGCAGTAGTTCAGATACTTAAAGCCAAGTCTGTTTTCAGAAATGCATGGGCAGATTTATGTGCACTTAATGCCACCGATATTTCAGAGTTATAGTTCAGCAGATGTTGCCTTTTCCCCCCAAGCCATGGTTTATTTAGCTTATCAGCTCAGGAAAATGTTCCAAATACAACTTTGCTTTCCTTTTTTAAAAAAAACCACACCAAAAAAAAACACCTCCTAAACAATCACCAATTGAGGGGGGAGGGGAGAGAGAAAGAGAAGAAAGCACTTGTAGCTCTTTTTGCATTGACCAAATAGCAGGAAACTGAGTGACTTTGAACCAGTTACACTCTCTCTCTCTCCCCCTTCCTTCCCTCCCCCTCTCTGCCAAACTCACAGAGTTGTTGTTGTTGTGTGGAAAACAGGAGGAGGAAGATGTATTGGATATGTTTACCTCCTTGAGTTATATGTAAAAATATTAAAGGCAGGGTACAAATAAATAAACTATAATGATAATAATAACAATAATAATAAACAGCAAGGCATGACATCGTTGGTAATTCTACTGCCTGCCCAGAAGCAGTAGGGAAATACATTAGTCAAAAATATATTAAGATTTCATGTTATCATGACATAATAGCTGGAAAACTAAGAATCTGTACAGCAGAATCAACAGGGAGCTCAAAGACTAAAGACTCTGGAAACTTTAATTCTCCTCTGTTCCTTAACTAATTACTTAGCTGCAAGAGAAGGAATAATTCAGTCAAAAACCTACTCTAGATGAACTCAACAACTTCAGATTGTATAGTAGATTTTTTCCCCCATATTGGTTGCAACATTCCTCTCTGTTTCACTGCGGGTTTGCCATATGGCACAGGGAACTGCTCTTCAACAAAGGAAGGTTCAGCCCCACCCTAGATACCCACAACAGCCACCCACTGACTGTTTTCCCTGGGTGAATTGACAGTGACAGGGTGATAGAAACGTTATTAGCTGCATTAACTAAAGTTCCTGCTTCTCCAACTACTAGATTCTATTTCAGTGAATTTTAGGGCTCTAGGTTTAGTCAAAACCGGCAACACTATTTTAAAATTTGCAATTGCAAGAAATATTAAACTTAGGTCTTTTCAAAGCAAACAAATCATCCAAGCACTTCCTGGAAGCAGAGGAGCCCACAAGAGGAACATGGTATTAGAGCCGCCTGGCGATTTAAAGAGAAGTACTAGCTGTTAAGGCAAAAATAAATTCACAGGGCTAAAACTACACATGCTGGAGACCTAATATCACAACCACTGGCTGGCCAGAGCTTGATGTCACATGTTATTATTTTTATTTCCACCCCCCACCCCCACACTCTCTAGTTACTGCCCTCATTTTGTGGTTCTCAGCGGCCTAGTTGGACACTGATGATGTCAACTGCCACAATTATGATCTATTTCCACCATGTCAAAATTGGAAAAAACCATTATGGTTTCCAATTCCAGTCACCAAGCTTTGCGTTACAGTAAATTATATTTCCAACTTGGTACGGCCTATTAGAAAGCCAGGGCTGCAGCTCACCGAGACATGAAAAAAGTCAATGCCAAAGAACAGCATTTGCCAGTAAAACAAAACAGGAATTTCCAGCTACAGATTGGTTACTCACAAAACATGTAACAATTCTGCTTGAACTATTTTGAGTCGTGCCAGGAGAGAGAACTGGATAGTGAACACTCACCACTGCCTAAGTCTACAAAGAGGTCATCTTCAGTCATTTTTATTTCATCTATCATCTGGGCCACCAAGTCAAAAGAAGTCTCTCCATACACTTCTGGGGAAAAGGGTTCATAGTTGTTGAGCTTTTCTGGGTCTGTCACTGAGTGGTTATATACTTGCTGTAAGATATGGCGCAGAAGCCCATTGGAAGGGCGGGTATTCAGTTTCATGGGCTGGGTGGTTCCTTTCCACTGAAGAATGAAACAAGAAACTCATTTATCACGATCGCAATTTATTTCTTATAGAAAAAAAACACCTTTTAAAGCACAAAACTCCCCTCAATGCTTGTTCATAACATCAACAGCATCAACAACATTACTCGAGTAAGAAGAAATAGGCTGGAAAAGTTAAAGTGACTAAGTAAATCCTTCACTCTGCGACAAACAGCTGCCGTTACTACCGTGTTTCCCCGAAAATAAGACAGGGTCTAATTTTCTTATATATATCTATATATCTATACCTATATCTATGTATCTATCTATATATCTATAATTATTGCTGGTCTTGTTGTATTCGGGTCTTTTCCATTGTGTAACACCAGCATACCTACACCCGTGAAAATCTACGAAAACATATAGATAGATAGATAGATAGATAGATAGATAGATAGATAGATAGATAGATAGATATGTTTTCATAGATTTTCACGGGTGTAGGTATGCTGGTCTTGTTGTATTCGGGTCTTTTCCCGTGTAAGATTGATTGTCTTGGCAACATTTCGGCGAGGTCTCACTCGCCATTTTCAGGCTGGTGTTTTTGGCTAAAACACCAGCCTGAGGATGGCGAGTGAGGATGGCGAGTGAGGATGGCAAGTGAGGATGGCAAGTGAGGATGGCGAGTAAGATCTTGCCGAAACATTGCCAAGACAATCTCAATCTTACACGGGAAAAGACCCGAATACAACAAGACCAGCATACATATATGCTTTGTGCAGCACCACAAAGAAAGCGCCATACAATCACATTATATACAAATAATCTCATCCAATAACTGTTAGCCTACTTAATACATTAGCTATCCTTCTATCCAATCACATTATTTATAGTTTGTTCCAGTCTTGTCACCTTGTCTTATACCAATAATAGAATCTGGGTCTTATTTTCTTTTGACCCCCGAAATAAGCGCTTGATCTTATTTTTGGGGAGGTCTTATTATTTCTGAGGGGAAGGAGGCAGTGAACCAGGTCGCCTCATGGCTGCTGCTGTGTTGCATGTCGCTGGGCTTGCCACTCTTTTTGCGGCAGCCAGTAGCATGACAGAAGGAGAGAGAGTGGCTAGGGTTGTGGGAGCGCCCATTAGGTATGGGCGTGTGGGGTGCATGGGGCATGTTCCTCGCTCCCTTTCCCCCCCTCCAGCCTCGCCTCCTCATCTGGTGTTGTTTGCGTAGCAAGCAACCAGAGGAAATGGCAGGGACTGGCATGCATTTAAATATTTTCAGGGAGGGCTTATTTTCGGAGAAGGGCCTATTTTATTGCCTGCGCTCAAAAGCCCGATTGGGCCTATTATCCGGGGAGGTCTTTTTTGGGGGGAAACAGGGTAGACTTACCATGTAAGCATTATACCCCAGTATAGTCAACGTACATCTAACTCGCTTTAATTAAGCATGTATGCTACCAAAATTCTAATGAAGTGTACTGTTGGTAGTAATGGACATCACATATAATCATGGTCTGTGCTTTCTAAACAATAAACAAGCTATGGTTGGCAGCTCTCCCCCCCCCCCCCCCCAAATTGCTCAGCATTCCTGAGCTGAGCAATATTCTATGTTGGCCAAAAAAGTTGCTTTTGAAAGTGATATAAACAAAGCCTGAAAGCAACAGGCTTTCAGTCGTTTGTGCCCCTAGCTCAGGGGTGTCCAAACTTGGGAACTTTAAGACTTGTGGACTTCAACTCCCAGAATTCCCCGGCTGGGGAATTCTGGGAGTTGAAGTCCACAAGTCTTAAAGTTCCCAAGTTTGGACACCCCTGCCCTAGCTACTGATGTTCAAAGACAGGCTTTCTCTAAAATAACCCTCCCCTAACAATCATCATGGCTAATTGTCACGGATCAATTTTTCCTCCTTTAATGCAGCAGACATTATGCAGTAGACACTTATGTTAATGGCTACTATATCTCACGTTTTATCTGGTGTTTAAAATCAGTTTGACAGGCTCGGCTTTTGTTCTAACTTTATCAAACTGTAGGCAAATCTATAAGGCAAAAGTCTTCTGGATTATCATTTTGCTCCTGGGGAGACCCAAGTTCAAATCCTCACACCGCTTTGCCAGGTCACCAGTCATTCTGGTTCTCAATTTAAGTTGTTTTGCAATGTTCTTTAAGGCAAAATGGGGAAAGTGTGGGAGAAAAGAGATTAACCAAGTATTACGCCCGAGGTCCTCTACACAAAAGGTAATATAAATATAAGTTTATAAATAAATGTTGGATTTGTCTGTTTATTCAGTTGTTTTACTTACTACAATGAATATTTCTAAATTAATTAACATTAATATTTGATGTTATTATAGTCTATATCATTTTATTGTAATTTATGCAAAAGTGGTATACATATGCTGAAATTAAAAGTTAAGATATTCCAATATTAAAATATGGAATATTTCTTTGCTCTCCTATGTCATTATTCACTATGGCTCATCTAAGAGCTGTGGTGGCCCAGTGGTTAGAATACAGTACTGCAGGGCTAACTCAATGCTCACTCCAAGAGTTCGATTCTCAGCAACTCAAAATTGACTCAGTCTTCCACCCTTCCAAGGTAGGTAAAATGAGGACCCAGATTGTTGGGGGCAATATGCTGACTCTGTAAACCACTTAGAGAGGGTGGTAAAGCACTGTGAAGTGGTATATAAGTCTAAGTGCTATTGCTATAATTGAGCCTGGCAATTATTATTATTATAAATTGTGAGTTGTAAAGTGACTGAATCCAATTATATGCCTTTTGGTTTTCTGTGGCAGTCATTAAACAAATTCAGTGGTCATTAAGCAAACACATTGTTCATTATAGGGCTTTTCTTCCCAGAAACTGGGAATGCTGGTTTCCAGAGAGAGAAAAATCACTGTCATAAATCACTCCAATCTATTATGTGATTGGAGAAGGTGAAAATCAAAACCATAGCTTTTTGAGGGGTTGTCATAGCTTTAAACAGTCACCAAGCAACCAATCATTTAAATTCAAAGGCTACCTGTGTGCATGGATGTTTATTTTCATATGTTTTTGAAGACAAAACGATCAAGAATACCACTGCTGAAAATAGTGTGCTGGAATTGAGGAGTCCAGCAAGATTATTTATGTCTTATGGTGACAGATAAGTAAAGACTGAAATCTCCTTATTCACCCCCCAAATACCAAATCTGGGGATTGATTTGGCTGCTAGTTAGCTATTGATTGATCCTAAATCAGACAATTATTGGTTAGTGAGCCACTTTTAAAATCTTACACCTATGTAATCTTACACCTATAGAATCAGCAAAGTAATCTGTACTGCTTGATGACCTTGAAACCAACTGCCTAAACAAAATGCAAAAACAAAACAGAGAGGAACACATACCAACTGATGAATGCTGTCAATAGCTCGGTTGTATTTGTCACAAAGTCTTTGCATGCTTTCAAAGCTAAAATAATGAGACAGAAAGACAAGAGTAAATTAGGCCAATACATATTCTCTCAATATACTTACAATTGTCTGCCCAGCCACAAACATCCTATAGAAACTGTATTAATTATATTTTTGGACAACTCTCCAGAAAGTTTTTCTGAAGTATCTTCCAATGGATATACGTACTGTATGTATGTATGTATGTATGTATGTATGTATGTATGTACAGGTTGTCAGTAAATACATCTAATCTAGTCCCAGTAGCCACAAATAAATCAACTGAAATATTTGTCTAGACAAAAACTTGTAGTAAAAATACCCTTGTGACATAGTCCTATACATTCAGAAATTAGTTCTACTGAGTTCACACGGACTCAATCATACATAAACGGATAGGAACTTGAGCGCTGCAAATAAAATAAAATTTTCTTTTGAAACCTATGTTTTATTGAAACATTTAAAACAATTAAGAGAGCACAATTCACTAACCTCCACATTGCTTAACATGTCGGCGTTAAAATGCATGGACATGTTAAGCAATGGCGGTTAATAATTCTGATTTTTCAGAAGCAGCATTTCAAAATAATTTGGTGCTGAAGTTCTCCTAGGGGACAGTTGATTGTCTGACTATATTATACTCATTTTCCAATCTGGTGCCCTCCGATGCCTATGCTATCTGAATAGTCTGCAAATTATAATCCCAGGAACGCCCAGAGGGCACCAGATTAGAAAATGCTGATGTAGGCATACAAGATTCATCATATGAGCTGGTTGGACTAATGTTTTTCCCCCCCTAAACCAGGCAACCTAACTGAGGATGAAAGAATTAAAGAATCATCTCAGGTCATGAGGATCGAGGGGGAGGAAAGAAGGGAGGGATATGGCAGTCACATGTCCACTGCATAATCAGATTTCAAGCTTCAGTGCAGAGAGCTGTGCAGCTACGCCAAAACAACAGGAGAGCATATTGGAGCATGTCAGCAATAAACCTGCCTTTGTAACTGAACAGCCACCAATGTTGTTGCCTAATCCCAAGGGGCGTGTGGTCAATTTCCAATTTATCTCGTTGTGTTTGTATTTTCAAAACGTATCCCAGGATACCTCAGTGGCATTCACAGTAGCACACTCCCTCTGTTTGGAAAAAGCCCAATGGCTTATCTAACTCATGCAGTGAGAATGCAGAAGTACCTTTTTTTTCCCTAGAGAAATATGCCTACAGTTCCCATAAACATTAGAATCCATATGTTTGGAACGGGCACATCAGCAGCTGGAAAACCTCTTTGCCCCTGAAGCTGCTAACTACTTCTGTAGTTGCTACTTGCAGTTACTTGTGCAAATCTGTCCTTCAGTGTGATGTGCTCTTTGAAGTGTGAGAGATCAGGAACCAGGGAAGACAGCTTCAAATGCAAAAAGAGAGGCCATATTCTAACAGCCAGAAAAGATCACAGAATTTTAATAAAAGAACAAGGTACATCTGGTAAGCGTGCCTACCTACACGTTAATTAACAGCCATGTACCTTTCAAAGTGTAAGGTACAGAGGGAAAGCACAAGGGGGGGGGGAAATCCCAGATGAAAAGTTTAACAGATTAATTGACTCACGATATTCACAAAACAGTTAAACTGGCAATGAACAGCAATCTTGTTTGCCAAGAATATTCATTGTGTTGTGCAATTATTGACAAAACGGAATAGCATTGACCGATATCCTAAAGGCATAGTAACAGCCTCTAGGTATAATATTGAAGCATTAAGTACTGGAGATTTTATCCATGAAGAGAATTTGTCAAAGTTAAAATGTTTTGCTTCTCTTGGGGGGGAAAAAAGGCTCATGAATTAAAATGGAGTGACATCGATAGTAGTCTGAAACTATACTCCCATGTGTGCTGAAAAGGCTTATAGAGTCCTGCCAGTTAATATTTAACACAGGTCATTGGTTAGGCTGAAAATGACATGCAGGATTTAGTATTCGTTTTGTCATCTCGCAAGGGAAGAAGAGCATGCAAACAACTCAGCTTCTACATACAAAAAATGAAAATAAACTACCTCCACCCCATTCTAGAATTTATTAAGGTCAATGCTCAAACTCTACACTTCTCCAATTTTTGCTTTAAAAAGTGAAGTTCAAATAATCAACAATCAGCATATGTGCAGAAAGTATCATGGTAAAGAAAAAGTATTTACTGACATGTGACTACAATTTCAAAATTTATTTTCAGGTTCTCCTAATGCAGCAGGATCCTGCCTCGCCAGTGAAATCAGCTGAAGAGGCTTCTTTGTATATTCCCTTTATATCTATTCCTCTTTTAATCGGAATAGAGGACAGAACTCTTCTGTCCCATGAAGTCTGTTTAACAGTTTCCTTAAATATGTATCCTATTGTTTCTTTGAAAGCTATTTGTTTCACAGCAGTTTAAAAGTGAATCTGATTAATAATTTTATCTGCTATTTGCTTTTCATTTGTGGTTATCGCATGTATCCCTGTCCTTAGAACTGTTAGCAACTTAGGCTTTCTAGGAGATAAAGGCAAGATATTCCAAAATTATACAAAGAATTAATAATTTAAAAACAATTAAAAGTTTCTAATGAATTAAGCCCAAGGAGTTATTTACCTACTAAAAAACACAAAGAAAGGGGATTAAAGTAACTTTCCTAAACCTGCTATCTTCCAGAGATTAGGCCACAATTTTAATTGTCCATAGCCATTATACTCAATAGGAAGGACACCCAATTAAGGAAGACATTATGCGCTATCACAATTAACACAATTTGACTGCAAATTCAGCCGACGCTCAGGGTGGCAGAAAGAGATCTGGACAGAGAAGAACAAGGCATCATTCAACTGGGAGAAACGTAATTACATTTCGAGAAAAATATCGCGCACACATATAAGATGGGGAGTTTGTTGTTTGAAGATTTGAGTATGGTCATTGCCCATGAAAGAAGATTTTGGGCACACATAATTGCAAAGTTCAAGTAAAGAGCATGAACATGTGAGAGGCAGCTGCTACAAGGGCGATGTACACATGGGCTGCATTACAAGAAGAAATGTACCAATGAAACAGGAAGTTGTTATTCCTCTCTACTGGGCACAAATGAAACCACAACTGGAATAACGTACATTTCCAAGGATTTGGGGTTAGAGCAGGGGTGAAATTCAGCAGGTTCTGGAGAACTGGTAGTGGGATTTTTGAGTAGTTTGGAGAACCAGCTGGCCCCAGAGTGGGGTGGCAATGGAGATTTTGCAGTATCCTTTCCCTGGAGTGGAGTGAGAATGGAGATTTTGCAGTATCTTTCACGCCCACCAAGCCACACCCACAGAACCAGTAGTAAAAAAAAATGAATTTCACCACTGGGTTAGAGATTTGGCAACAAAGGTGATACAGAGACTTGAGGGCATGCCCTGTGAGGAGAGGTAGGAATGATCAATCTGAGGAAAAGAAGATTTTGGGCACACATAATAGCACAGTTCAGGTACAGAAAGAGAAACTATAGGAAAGAGGACCAAGAATTATTTTCCATGGCCACAGAAACCATGTGCAGAAGATGTGAACATATCAGTTTTAGCTATTGGATTTCATAAATAGAAGAAAACTCTTCTTAGTTGAGAACAGATGAAGATTGTCAAATCATGCAGGTAAAGTTGTCTGAAGGTTGAATCATAGCACCTGGACTTATTTTTGAATCAACCTCCACACATCTTCTTAGTCGTGCAACACTTCCAATAAGCTTTTAAAGAGAAGCTGTGCCGCCATCTCTCAATGATGGTAGAAGCGGTTTCCCTGAATGCTGCAGAGGGATTACGATCCTTAGTCCCTTCCAACTCTACAAGCCTGTGGTTTTATTATTCTAAATATAAGAAATCTAAAGTTTATTAACCATAGCATTGCCTAAAAGATGCAGTTAGGTTTCCTTGACAGGAATGGCAGAGTAATTGATCATCTAACGCTCCCTAGCACTATTTTGGCAGATCAGCTGGGAATCCTTTGGACTGCTGCTCCAGATTAACTCACAACAGAATAACATGTTTTAGGAGTCTGAAGTCATCTTTAAACTGCATTGTATCTCCCATCAGGGATATAAATAAATAAAATAAAGCTGCTCTGGTTTATTTTGGTAACATCTGCTTCCTATTTACTTTGAAGTGGAAAAGGAACAACCCCTAACAATGAAACCAGGATTCCCTCAAAGGCCTTCATTAATGCCAATTTTGGTTACATGCCTTAAAAGATAAAACACAAAGTGGCAGTCAGACTACTCATTTACTGCTTGGCAGTTTGCAGCAAAAGAAGAAAAAAAAAAGGGGGGGGGGGGAAGGAGATTTCATGCAGTGGTTATTATTTATTAAAGTATTTTTTTTAACCTGCCTTTTAGCAAATATGCTCAAAAATGCTGACGATGTAAAGAAAAACAAAAAGGCAATAAAATACATTCTCAAAAGAAATTATATTTTTGGATCCAGAAAAAATAATTCATCAATACCAAAATCTGCAACTCAGCAGTTGAAACATCCTGCCAATGGGAGCTAAGAACACATTGTTATGCAGGAGGTTGCAAAACACAACTGCAGCCAAAGAAGACCTTTGTGTGGGTCCAAACGATCGTTCATATTTGGTGGGATGGAATACAGATGAAAACCTTTGCCAACAATCGATGTGTATACTTGTTCCTAAGGATTTTTTAAGCTCCTTGTTGCTTGCTCCACATGCAGTTTAAGTTCAGTGACTGTTCAAACTTAAAAAGGTCCCTGAACAAGTGATAGTTGCAATCAATCTTCAGAGTTCTGTCCTCACAATCACATGAACACAATTTCCAATGTTCCCTGCCAGCTTCCCACAAGCAAAGTCAATGGGGAAATCTGCAGGAAGTTGGAAGCTGTGATCACGCGAGGTCCTTGGTTACTGACACAGGCAGCCCTTGCTTAATAATGGCGATCAGGACTGCCAGAATTGCTGTTGCTAAGCAGCACTTCATGTTACATCACACTTTACAACTCTATCACTTAGTGACAGCAATTCTGGTCCCAATTGCCACGGTTAACCAAGGATTACCTGTATTATGTAAACAGCTGCTGTATTCATCTGTTAAATACAGGTATAGCAGACTATAACAGAAGTATAAAATGTAACAGAAATATTCAATATATTTTTAAAAATTATTTGTACAGCATCTGACACTAATTCCATACCAGGTATCAATTATCCAGATGCCTTTTGTAACTGCAATGCCTAATTCACAAATTGCTGCATTTAGTCCAGCCATATAATAAGTTACCCCTACTGAAGAATTAAATAGATTATCATTTTCTCACCTTTTAGTATCATAGTCAATTAAAACATAGTTTTCCATAGCAAGCTTGAGGTCTGGAATTTCTTCGCAGACCCACCTGAAAAACAAAAACAAAGAAGATCAATTAATCTTTCAAGCAACTCTCCTAAATTCCTATCTTTTTTTTTTAAGATCCCTACCAGTCCAAATACATTTACTATTCATCATTTGCAGTTCACTGGTGGTCTGAGAAAACGAAAAAAAAAGCATTTATTCAACTGGAGCAAAGAAATATTCTTCTCAGGTATTGAGCGTAATAGCTATTTTCAAGTCTCCAAGAAATAAATTTAAGGTGGTTAAAACTTTTTTATTGGTTGTTTTTTTTAATGACATTTGTTTGCCGCCCATTTTTCTATCTAGCAACTCTGGGCGGCATACAACACCATAATTAGTAGAATAAAATAATTACTGTATTGAAACATTACAACATCACTCATCAAAAGTTAAAAACAGATCAAAAGAACCAGTGCATAGATGAGGTGGAGGTGGGACCTTCTACTAATCTACTTTATGCTTATTATTTCAGGAACCCTGCTTAACAATATCCATGAAGAATAATGTAAGCAACCTGCAATATTAAGTGCTCAGTTTTTCTCAATTCTTTCAAATAAGAATGTTGCAATACAATGTAAGTCCACTGAGACCAACACGGTCTAATCTGACAGTACTAAGTGGCATTTTCATCACCACCGAAATCCTTGGAGTTGGAGATGCCAGGGATTACCATCTTGGACTGACTTCATCATTCGGAGCAGATGTTAACTACTGACGTATGGCTCCTCCCTTCTGATGCTTACAACATTTTATGCTTTTTGGCAATGCTGCAACCAAACAGCAATGCTAAATACAGGTAGTCCTTGACTTGCAACAGTTCATTTCGTGACCATTCAAAATTACAACAGCACTGAAAAATGTGACTTATGGCTGTTTTTCAGAGTTACGACCTTTGCGGCATTCCCATGATCATGTGATCAAAATTCAGGTGCCTGGCAATTGCTTCGATCCTGTATCGCAAGGTCATGTGATCACCTTCTGTGACCTTCTCACAAGCAAAGCCAATGGGGAAGGCACGTTCATTTAACAACGGGGTTACTAACCTATCAACTTAACAACAGACATTTTGGGGCCAATGGTAGTCGTAAAGTTGAGGACTGCCTGTACTATAAAGGCTGAAGATCTAGGGCAATAGAAACTAAAATGATAGTTATTCACTGGGAGAATTCTAAACTGAAAGGGAGAAAATGTTCACTTATCGCCATCAGCAAGGACAGATGTTTATCCTGGGAGCAATAACTTATTGCAGGGGGAAAAAAACCCTGCAATTGCATATAAGCACTTTATCCTTGCTCCCCAACAGCTAGTCCTTAAAAGAAAAAAACCAAGATAAACAGCTCATGTAGGCGTACCCTCTAATATCAATGGAAGCTTTATTAAAGATCAATATGAGTTGTATTCTACTGAAGCAGAGTCTGGAAAGTGGTGGCTTTTTTCAGCCTGGAGATACCAGGCTAACACATTGGAAAGAAGTGATTTCAAAATAAGATATAGTGAGAGATGAGGCAAACACACAAATTACTATTACTTTTCTGGAGAGACCATGGTGACTGGTTTTGAGCATGGTAAGCTACCAATCCTGGTTTATTAGCTAAGACATGATTTGTGATATGTCTTGAAGTACACAGAGAATTTTCCAAAAAGGGAAACTAATATTTCTATCATATCGCCCTTCTTCCTTGACCCATATCATACATAGTTATTATTTATTTTATCTATTTGTATCCTACATTTAGGTAAAAGTAAAGGTAAAGGTTCCCCTCGCACATATGTGCTAGTCATTCCCGACTCTAGGGGACGAAGCTCATCTCTGTTTCAAAGCCGAACCAACGCTGTCCGAAGACATCTCCATGGTCATGTGGCCGGCATGACTAAATGCCAAAGGCGCACAGAACGTTGTTACCTTCCCACCAAAAGTGGTCTCTATTTTTCTACTTGCATTTTTACATACTTTCAAACTGCTAGTAGAAGCTGGGACACGTAACAGGCGTTCACTCCGTTACGCGGCGCTAGGGATTCGAACCGCCAAATTTTCTGATTGACAAGCTCAGCGTCTTAGCCACTGAGCCATCCACATTATCCCACATTTATAATCCCACAAATAATTCAAGGCAGAGAACATGCCTAATATGCCTTCCTCCTCCTATTTTCCCCATAACAACAAACCTGTGAGGTGGTTTGGGCTGAGAGAAAGGGACTGGCTCTCAAAGTCGTCGTCCGTCCGTCCGTCCCCCCCAAAAAAACCCTGGCTTTATTGGATAAGTTTAGACTAGAATTCATGATCTCCTGGTTTCTAGTTTGGAGCCTTTAACCACTAGACCAAACTGGCTCATGGAAGACTTAGGGAAGGAATTCTTAGATGTACCGATGTTTGTGCTTTCTTCCTAGTAGACTACTTTGATAAGTCTGAACCTCAAAACCTGATAATATTTTAAATAGCTAGATTGTGTCAGACAGAGGGGCTGTTATTGGGCAAGGTAATTTGCAGCTTATTCTTCACTTGAGGGTTCCATAAAAGGTTGTTATCTTCTGTGTTACATCAACAACGCAATAGGAATGAGGCAATGGCTGCTTTGCCCAAGAAACTTAAAACCACATGCCACTGAGCCAAAGAAAGGAGTTATCTGAAGGCTTAGATTTAGTGGTTTTTCTACAAGATAGCCATTTGTTATTCATAACAGAGTCAATTAGGTCTTTGATAGAATGCTACTTAATGCAATCAGAAAGAGTTACTTCAAGGGGCATAGATAAGAGGAGGTTTCTGGTAGAATCCAGATAAGATTATTTGAGCAGCTATTTAGGACAACGACTGCACTACTAAAATCACACTATTGGACTAAAGGTGCAATAATTCCCATAGATGAAGGACTGAATCTTTTCTGGCACAATTAATTTTCAAAGCAACATACTACACTACTTTCTTTCATGGTTCCCTCTTTCTGAGACAAAATCTCAGCCTTGTTTTCACTGGCTAGTAGAGAAAGTCCTGCTATCAATAGTAATGTTCCTGCCAAAGGAGCGTGTATGGATAAGTACGTGTGATATGCATGTACAGGCAGGCACACATATGTGCATTAATGCTGATGAGAATTTGTTGCCCCAAAAACCAGATGGGTTAATATTTACTGAAAATGTCTAGCATACAGGAATTCATATAAATAAGCATCAAAGATCATTTGTGAATACAGAAATACGTCAAATATGTTCTTAGCCCTTTAAACTGTACCTATATATTTGTTTAATACAAAACAAGTATTTTTTTCAACTTTTATTTATCCCTATTTCTCCAAGAGTAAAACTTAAGGTCTTTAAAAATGATGCAGTAGTTCGTTGCACACTTTTTCTCTTTTCTGAACAAAAATAGAATGTCCATAGTTTTAAGGTTGCAATTGTGTTTTGCTCAAATTATAAGCACCATTAAAACAAATGTAGGCTGTAACTTATTCTGTAAATTTCATAAGTATGTCAATGTGGCATTCATTTTAAGTTACATTTATATGTTTTAAATGTATTAAGTTCATACCTAATTATTTCAATGTGCTCTCAAAACCTTCTTTTTCCTCTATTTTCTGAATGTCCTTTTAGAAAAATTTCACTTTTCCAAATCTAATTCTGAGAAAATAATCAACTGTCTGCAAAAGTTACAAAGGGATCTGCTCTGATCCTATACATCTTGTTGTTAGTTGCAGTTGCATCCAACCCTTTGCGACCCCATGGACAACGTTCCTCCAGCCCTTCCTGTCCTCTACCATCCTCTGGAGTACATTTAAGCTCCTGCTGACTGCTTTGGTGACTCCATCCAGCCACCCCATTCTCTGTCGTCCCCTTCTTTTGCCTTCAATGTCTCCCAGCATTAGGCTCTTCTCCAGTGAGTCCTTCCTTCTCATTAGGTGGCCAAAGTATTTGAGTTTCCTCTTCAGGATCTGGCCTTCTAAAGAGCAGTCAGGGTTGATTTCCTCTAGGACTGACCAATTTGATTGCCTTGCAATCCAAGCAACTTGCAGGAGTCTTCTCTAGCATCATAGTTCAAAAGCCTCCATTCTTTGGCGTTCTATACATCTAGAGTGTGATAATCTTTTCAGTGAACGTATTTCAAGCTTTGTAGGTCTCACACATAACAGTAATAAATCTGTTGTTTGGAGGACAGGTTAAACCTGATTTTAATGCACATTTTCAGTCAGAACACAGCACAGTTGAGTAACCTGCAGACTAGTTAGAAATATTGTCAGCATCCAGACCTACACAAACAGGAAAAACGAACAAAGATCCCATGCCTTCCAATGCCCTAGGATAAAAGGATAAACTGCAAGCAATGTATGCTAAGCTGGGTTACAGAGAATCAAGTCCATTGCCTACTATCCAATTCCCAGAGTAGATGCACAGCTATAATTACTGAGGGAAAAACCAAGGTGACACATTGCATCATCTTCCTCACTAGCAGCCGCAGTGACTGAGGTACATGAACACCTTTGAACCTGTGCACTGATATGCTGTTATTCTTGGCACTGGAAAGCACTGGAGAATTCCTGGTCCAATCCCTGACAAATCCAGTTATAAGAATCAGACTGCAGGTGATGTGAAAGACTATTGTTGGAAACTCTATGGCTTGCAATTAAGAGGCTGCCTTATTTATCTGCTTGTTTGTTTGCAAAATGTACTGGCTGCCCGTCTTACCACAGGGTAGTTCTGAATGGCTTACAATCTTAAAAAAAAAAAAATTGACACAAAAGCTAAAAGACATAAATATAATACTGCGAAGATCCAAATACTGTGGCCAAATAAAAGATGGAGGAGGGGGGGGAGAATTAGTTGCTAATCCATTAACCATTTCCACCGAGATACTCCCCCTTATGGTAAGTCAATCTGTGACTAGATGCACGCAGCATAAGAACATCAGAGGGTATATGACAACTTGCCACGGGGCAACTCACAATTGGCCAACTTGCTGTGGAACATGAATTACACTGATATCAAAGAAAAAGTGGAATAGAATCATTAAAGAAAAGATGCCAAAGGAAGGACAACATGAAATGTGAATCAGAAAAATTACTTTTTAAATTGCTTTAAATAATTAAATTGAATCATTGAATTGTCCTGCGGCGAGTTGTCCCATCCCAACATCAGCATGGGATTTGGTTTTGAATTAGGAGGTTGTGTGACTTGGTCAAAAAGTTTGTTCACCGTAATTTATGATTTGGTAACACGGGTGAATCCAGCCAACAAACCAGGGTTACAAAATAATGGCTCACTGCAATGTATTTCCAGTGTATCCTATAGTCTTTTGTTTCATTGTTTTTAATGGGACCCAGAAATGGATTATTTTAAGTCTGTCTGGAAAAGCAAACCATATCGTGGGAATTTGAGATTACACACCAAGTATAGAATCCTAACAAGAACCAAGATTCCATTCTTCATCTCTTCCCTATCAGAAGATTCACTTGCTGTTTTGAGATGCAGCCCTGGGAAGAACGTAAGGGAGAAAAAGTTTTGTAGCGCATATTTGCCTTAACACCTACCGAATTGTCTCAATGATTTCGTGAGCAGCATCATGGTGTTTGTCCTGAAACAACAAAAAAAAACACAGAAAGAGGTGGCTTCAGGACATCTAGGAAGTGACATCATCTACGTTGGCTGTCAGTACAAGAGTCATTTGCTTTAATAAACATTGTTTGCAAATGCAGAGAAAGGAAACTTAACCTCCTTCATTAAAACATTTTATCAAGAATAACACAACACAAATTCTATGCTTCCTATTTCTCCCCAATATTTGTGTGAAAGTACTCATTTTGGGTCTTCTACACAACATCAGATTAACCTACTGCAATCCTATCTCTGGGCACCACAGAATGATGAAAGCTATGTGAAATACTACCAGTTGCATCTTGCATTTGGTTATCAGCAGAACAGAGGAGCTAGTTCCACTTCCAAAATGGAAGGAAGTCGATCCCTCCAAATCCATAGGCCAATTTTATTTCATTTCAGCAAGCTAAATTTTGGAAGAAAAAAAAAGAGGAAATCCTTGGGCTGTCAGACTCTTAAACACAGCCACAATCACTCCAAGCACATACGGAAACATAAGACTAGTTGTTCTTTTTCTTTCTTCTTTTCCCCTAATTACTTGCATTTTATTCTTTATACTATTTATGTTGTTTGTATTTGTTGTCATGGATTGTACCAGTGGGCTAAAACCAATTTCATTGTATTTATTTTGTACAATGACAATAAAGGCTATATATATATATATATATATATATATATATGTATGTATGTATGTATGTATGTATGTATGTATGTATGCATGCATGTATGTATGTATGTATGTATGTATGTATTTGTGTTACAACCCCTGGTATGCCTAAATATGCCTAAATATAGGTATTTAGGTATGCCTAAATATGCCTAAATATAGGTATTTAGGTATGCCTAAATATGCCTAAATATAGGTATTTAGGTATGCCTAAATATGCCTAAATATAGTCTCCCTTTATTTATTTATCAGTACAAATACAACACAATATATATATATATATATATATATATATATATATATATATATATATATATATATATATATATATATATATATATATATATATATATATATATATATATATATCCAACATGTCCAAAAATAAGTATTTCATATAGTAATACGCAAGAATAGAAACCAATGCTTGTCATGATATCTCTATTGCAGTGGCTCCCAACCTTTTGGGCGCCAGGTTCCGTTACGAGAGGTTTTTCCGCAAACGGAGGGGGGCTTTGCGCACTGTCTGTATGCGATGGATAAACAGATGGGGCTTTGCTCATATGTGCAGCCTCATTTCTGACATGCTGCGGACCAGTGCCAGTCCACAGGCCTAGGGTTGGGGATCACTGCTCTATAGAACATTCATTTTTAGAAGCAGCCAATCTCTGATTTCCAGATGTTAAGAAAAGACAACAATTTCTATCCTTCTTGGGGCCTTTGGTGGCATCTGTTTAATTGTGGAAAGCAGAAATATAAATTAGTTAGATCCTTAGTAAAAATCAACAAGATTCTTCATGACTTCTGGGGAAAGTAGGGTGAACTGAAGATGCAGAGTCAATGACTGCAGCAAAGACCAAGGAATTGGTGGGTAGATTGGCTCCTTGGAACCTATTCAGATAAACAGAGGACAGGAGATAGCCCTTATATACTTCAAACAGCTACTCCTCATGAGGAGACCACAGGATAGCAATTTTCCCTGGATTGAGCGCTGGGAGACAAAGGGATCTGCCTTCTTGCTTACAATCAAGATAGAGAGTTTTAAAGGATACTGAAGTTCACAGATCTCACTTTCTGCTTATTAATTGGCTCTAAGCTATTAGAGAACAACAAGTTTGAAAACACCTGGTGAGTCTTCCTTCAATCCTGAATTAAAATAATAATAACAAACATATATTTAAAGAGACTGAAATAAATAGCAAAAACCAAAATAAGATTTTAATCTTTGAAAGTTATAAATTGACTAAGGGATACAGGTAAAATTAGAGTATTGAAGCTTTTTCATAAGATTTTGGATTAATTCTAAAGAACAAGCAGCTTCTCATGAGAAATAGATTATGTTTCGGTTTTTACAAGACAAAACAAAGATAAACAATTTCAGGATTTCAAAAATTGGATACTAAGGGAATTAACATTTTTAGGTATAAGCTTATAAAATGTTGTAAAATGTTTAAAAAATAAAATATTGAAGGAGACTTTGAAGAAGGGAATCGGAAAATAGTAATCACAATGTCAACAATGTCAATAATAATATGTTTCTACATTATTGAAGAAATAACAGATGTAAAACAAATCAAGAGTGATTTGGGTGATTTTTTTCCTACTGGATGTACAAAAGAGGCATGTTAGAGCCTTGAAAAATTATATGTGACGCAACAAAGAAGAAATGAAGAGAAACTAAATCCTACAACAATATTTGAATAAACTATAGGTCAAGCCTTTTAGAAATAACAGGAAAGAATATAAAGTTGGTTTATTTGATCAAGATTAAAACAAGATGTTATAACTTCTGGCAACCTTTTATGGACTTTCTGCTAACACCAGGACTTTTATGGATTTGTTTATAGATAAGAAAAGTGATATGGAATGAAGAGACAAATGTTTGTTAATTTGGAGGAGGTGAAAAGTCACTAAATTTGTTTATACCGTACTTTTCGGAATGTAAGACGCACCCCCCCCCCCAAAAAAAAGAGGGTGGAAATGTTGGTGTGTCTTATACACCGAATACAGCCATTTTTGGTTTCCCGAAACTCTACCCCATGCGTCCACCCCATGTGTCCTGTTTTCGCCAAAAACGAGCCCGTTTTTTGAAAAAATTAGGTGCGCAAAGGGTTTGGGAAGCCTGTAGGGTGCTCCTGGGTGCAGGGGAGGGCAAAAACAGGATGGGGAGGGGATTGGGAGGCCACAAATGGACCTGTTTTTTTGCAAACATTGGGCATGCAGAGGGTTTGGGAGGGTTGCAGAGTGCTCCTGGGGCTGGGGAAGGCAAAATGTTTTTTTTGTTTTCCTCTTTGAAATCGTGGTACGCCTTATACTCTGGTACGTCCTATAGTTCAAAAAATACGGTATTTATTGGGATGACAGTTGGAAGTCACTTCTTTATATATTTCTTTCCTCTTCTATTATATTCTTACTTTTCTCTTTTTTTCACGTTTTACTCCTTACTGTTCATTTTTCTTTCTTTAAGATTGACTTATATTAGATTTTACTATTATAATAAAAATTCTTTATGAAAACTACATGTCACAAAAAACCAATAAGATTCTTCTAAAATTCTTATGCAAAAGAATGTTTTTTACTTACAAGTTCTTTTCATTTCAACTATCTATCCCCTTTTAGTAACAAACAAATAGAAATTAACACTGGTCTCTTTACTGAATTCAACAACATAGAAGCAACTGATAGAATCTGATTAAGCTTTCCATATTCCTAGTGAATTCAAAACAGTGATGGGATTAAAAATGGGAATATCTTGACTCGTAAGAGTCTTTTAATTAAATTATGTCTTTTCACAAAGGGATAAAACAGTCCAATTTATCAAAAACATCACCACAAAAATCAGATTAGGAACACAAGTTGAAATAGGGAAGAAAATGGTGAGCACCTGTCTACCCTAGACAAGTTCAAATCACCAGGACCGGATGGATTATACCCAAGGGTTCTGAAAGAACTGGCAGATGAGATCTCAGAACCACTGAACTATATCTTTCAGAGATCTTGGAGCACCGGGGAACTGCCAGAGGACTGGAAAAGAGCTGATGTGGTTCCCATGTTCAAAAAAGGGAAAAAATAGATCCAGGAAACTACAGACCTATCAGCCTGACCTGACAAGGAAAGATTCTGGAAAACATAATCAAGCAATGAATTAGAGAACACCTAGAAATAAACAAAGTAATAGCCAAAAGCCAACATGGGTTTGTCAAAAACAGATCATGCCAGACTAATCTTATTGCATTCTTTGACAAAGTGACAAAATTAGTGGACCACAGCAATGCCGTCGATATAGTTTAATTGGAGTTCAGTAAGGCATTTGATAAGGTAAACCATAACCTACTACTAGATAAAGTAGAAGAATGTGGGTTAGACAGCATCACCACCAGATGGATTGGTAACTGGCTGACCAACCGCACTCAACGTGTAGTTCTCAATGGAACTGCATCTACATGGAGGGAGGTATGCAGTGGAGTACCCCAAGGCTCTGTTTTAGGCCCAGTACTCTTCAACATCTTCATCAATGATTTGGATGAGGGAATAAATGGAGAACTCATCAAATTTGCAGATGACACCACGCTGGCAGGAATAGCCAACACTCAGAAGATAGGCTTAAGATACAGAATGATCTTGACAAACTTGAACATTGGGCACTATCTAATAAAATGAAATTCAATGGTGAAAAGAGTAAGCTTCTACATTTAGGCAAGAAAAACGAAATGCACAGGTACAGTATAGGTGGTACCTTGCTCAATAGTAGTAACTGTGAGAGGGACCTTGGAGTCCTAGTGGACAACCATTTAAATATGAGCCAGCAGTGTGCAGCAGCTGCCAAAAAAGCCAACACAGTTCTAGACTACATAAACAGAGGGATAGAATCAAGATCACGTGAAGTGTTAATACCACTTTATAATGCCTTGGTAAGGCCACACTTGGAATACTGCATTCAGTTTTGGTCGCCACAATGTAGAAAAGATGTGGAGACTCTAGAAAGTGCAGAGAAGAGCAACAAAGATGATTAGGGGGCTGAAGACTAAAACATATGAAGAACAGTTGCAGGAACTGGGTATGTCTAGTTTAATGAAAAGAAGGACTAGGGGAGACATGATAGCAGTGTTCCAATATCTCAGGGGTTGCCATAAAGAAGAGGGAGTCAAACTATTCTCCAAAGCCCCCGAGGGTAGAACAAGAAGCAATGGGTGGAAACTAATCAAGGAGAGAAGCAACTTAGAACTGAGGAGAAATTTCCTGAAAGTTAGAACAATTAGTTAGTGGAACTGCTTGCCTCCAGAAGTGGTGAATGCCCCAACACTGGAAGTCTTTAAGAAGATGTTGGATGGCCATTTGTCTGGAACGGTATAGGGTTTCCTGCCTAGGCAGGGGGTTGGACTAGAAGACCTCCAAGGTCCCTTTCAACTCTGCTATTGTATTTGTAAATGCGATATAAGAATATGAAGAAACTTAAATGTAAAAGCTTAAGAATTCAAATACACTTCAAAATATTAGAAAGTTAGAAGAGGCATTTGTTTGATAGGAAAATCTGCTTCCAAATGTTGTGTTTTTAGTCCTCTACATTTTCAAATTTAAAACAAAAAACTTTTTTTTCTGAACCAGAACAGATTTTGTACTATTATCTAAAGTACTCATGAACTGAATTCACTATGTGGTATGCGGAACTTCATTGAACATAGAATAGAACAGAACAGTATAGAATAGAATAGAATAGAATAGAATAGAATAGAACAGAACAGAACAGAACAGAATTCTTTATTGGCCAAGTGTGATCGGACACACAAGGAATTTGTCTTTGGTGCATATTCTCTCAGTGTACATAAAAAGACAAGATACATTCATCAAGAAACATCTCCATCCTTTATGTTATGCAGGACATTTAGCTCCTCCTTCTGACTTTCTATTCATATATTGTGAATAACTCTAACAGAAGATCATGTGAATAGCTGTATACAAAGACTTTCAGATAAACTGGAACTAAGCAGCATATGATATGAGTCACATGAAAATCTCTGTGATAGTACTATAAATAGTTCTCTATCATTTTCAAAATATTAAAATAGTATTTTTTTTCAAAATTAGAAATGGGCATTAAGGGGGGGAAATTAATACAAAATCAATGTTTTTAATAATTTTTTTGATTTACATTACTTTCATTTTAAATATGTAAATATTACATGGATGAGTGGCTGCGAGCTTAATGGACAAGAAAAACTGAGGAGACCATCAAACAAACTTTTGACTTGACAAGGAGGTCATCTGGAAACCTCCCATATTGGGCAGATGTGTTATTCTTTAGTCAGCAACACCCAAGCATTTTCTTTATGTGGATCACTACATTATTATCGACAGCTTTAAAAAGCCAATAAACTAAGGACTGGTAACATGGTATCTATCAATGATGCTATAATACGATTCTCTTCCCCTGGACGTATCTACACCACCACAAAATTGCATTAAAAACATCCAAACCTAATGAGATGTTTGTGTTCTCATGGGACTGTTTGGATTTAGAGGCATTTGCATCTAAATAAACAAACAACTTTAGCTGTCTCCTTCAATTCCGGCTACATTTTAAAAAGGATTTTTGAGACACACGAAACATGAAGCACACACATCTAAACAAACAAATAACTCTAGCGGTCTCCTCTGATTCTGGCTAAATTTTTTAAACTGTTTTTAATTCTGTTTTGCCACATGTATTAGACTTCATTCATACACTGCTATGGCTCAAATTTTAGAAACCATCCGTTTAGGAAATGCAGAATTAGAAGCCTATCAGTGTAGATATATATTCATGAACTGGAATAGGGCTTAGTAACAAGCTCAGCCAATGGATAGACATGGCAACAGGTCAGCCAATGGGGACTGTTTGGAAATTGAAACAGTATTTGATGGAGACAGGCAGGAGCCTTGTTGCTAACTCCTGTGCTGAGAACTAAATACTAGTCTGTTGCTGGAACTGGAAATTGTTCTCTCCTCTGCCTGTGTTTGCTTGCATTTTACTATCACATTGGAAGAACCACTCTTGGTATTGTATATATGTCTCGTGTATTATTATGTATACAAAGAGAAGTTAATGAATCCTGCTAAATCAGTTACCTGTGTGTGCTTTCTAGGATTTGATTTCTGCAACAAACTCTGACAACGCCTTAGTTTATTATTTGAATCAGACTTTTTAATTGCTCTGATTTAAATTAATCCATCCTATCTTCAAACTTTGGTTAAGCAAAACTTTGGAAGCATAGACTCTGTACCAAGGTCACCTTTCAAAGGTTCTAGCAGATAATATTCATATATTATTAAAATTCTGATTCCTGTAATCCTCAACTGGGCAAAATGGTGTACCATAGAGCAAAAGCTTTTGATCCAAGGTATCTCAAACTAGCTAACGTACAGAATGCGTCTAAAACACAAGATTCATGACTCCAACGGAAATGAAATTTGGCAAATTTTATAAAACATTTTATGACATAAAAATTATGATAAAACAATGTATGAGCCCTGATGGCAGAGTGGTTAGAATGCAGTATTGCAGGCTAACTCTGTCCACAGCCAGGGAGTTTGATCCTGACCGGCTCAAGCCTTCCATCCAAGGTCGGTAAAATGAGAAGCCAGGTTGTTGAGGGGAATAATGTATGCTGACGTTGCAAACCATCCAAAGAGTGCTATAAAGCAGAATGGGTGATATACAGATAGTCCTTGACTTACAACCACAATTGAGCCCCAAACAAGAAATCTGTTAAGTAAATTTTGGCCCATTTTATGACCTTTTGTTGCCACAGTTGTTAAGTGAATCCCTACAGTTGTTAAGTTAGTCACCTGGTTGTTAAGTGAATCTGGCTTCCCCGTTGACTTTGCTTGTCAGAAAGTCACAAAAGGGGGTCACATGACCCCAGGATACCGCAACCGTCATAAATGAGTCAGTTGCCAAAGCATCTGAATTTTGATCATGTGACCAAGTCTGCAACAGTCGTGTGAAAAATGGTCATAACTCACTTTTTCCAGTGATGCTGTCACTTAGAACGATCACAAAATGAACTGTTGTAAGTCAAGGACTACCTGCATAGGTTTCCTGCTATTTCTATTGCTATGATGTAATATAAAATATCATAAAACATTTCCTGTGCCAGTGTTTGACTACGCTATACAGTTCAACCTGAGCTATTTCCAAGGGAGATGTATCTCTGAATGTATCCCAGTTTTCCAGTATAGGCAATAGATTAGATTAGAAACTCTATCATTATTAAAGTCAATGGGGGGAGACTACAAGCCAACACAAGAGGTATAGTTTAGTTTGGGAAGTTTTTTAAAAAAAAGACATCCTGCAAAAAGGCAATAACAGGCCATTTGCATACTACTGCAAGAAAACTGCACAGATGCATCCAAGAAGCTGAATTTCACTCAAAAGCTTTTTTCTTTTCTATTCTCAGTGGAAGAAATATATTTTATTTATTTATTTATTTCTTGGATTTCTAAACCGCCCCCTCTCCCAAAAAGGGACTCGGGGCGGATATACTCCTACTGTCCTAGAAGACATTCAGTGAAAAAGCATTTTAACCCCATCGACTATAGAGAACCTAAATAATCTCTAATCCCTCTTGCTTAGCATTGGCAAAAGTCTGTGGGAGGAAGGGGGGGCAATAATTAAAGGCTTTCACAAGTGGCCAAAGAGGAAGCCAAAAAAACCCCCACTTCTATTTCACATGCAAATGTTTTGAATGCCAGAGGTCAACTTCAGAAAATATTTTCTGAGTCACCGAGGGGGATGGGGAGGTTATTCAACCCTGTAAGAATCATCTTACTCTGATTTAACAAAAATACTTCTGATTCATCAGGAAAACCCTCTACATCCCTTTTCAGGAAACCTGAAGGTGGGAGGCAGAGTCACACACGCTTCACTGTGACATGAAAGCCGGTGGGAGGATTGCATCTGGAACACCAAGACACCCTTCTCCCACAGCCTTAATTAGCTTTGCAAGGGAATACACATCTCACATCCTCCTCCCAAGCTCTTAACAACCAAAATCGTGACACCAGCAGCTTTTCGCTTTTGCCTCTATCAGCTAAGCAATTATGCAAATATTACAGTCTTTAGCAGTCCCCGGGTTTTTGTCACTGTGATGCACATGTAATTTAGTCAATAAACTCTGGATATATGTAGAGTCATAAATTGACTTTATAAACTTTTTTCTTAAGAAACTCCCAACTATTACTCATCATTCCAACCCAACATGAATTCTAAGAAAATGAGAGAAGCAGAAGAGAAAACCAGTGTTGGGCTACCATAGGGAGAATTTTGTTCAAATCTTCATGCAGCCATGAAAATCAACTAGAGTACACTTCCTCTCTTAAACTATGCTACTTCACAAGGAACGGGAGATAGGAGAAAAGGGATCTATTCACTGTCACAAGAAAAACGAAGCACAATTATAATAAAACAGCTTAGCTCCATGATGGCGAACCTATGGCACGCATGCCACCTGGCACGCGCTCCATCAGCTCCGGCACACATGCACGCACCAGCCAGCTGATTGGAGGGCGGGGGGGGGGGCTGATTTTGCCCTCCCAAGACTTCAGGAAAGCCTCCAGAGCCTGGGGAGGGTGAAAAATGGGCCCAATGGAAGTTCGGAAACGATTCAATGGGCAGGGCGCATTGAATTGTGGGTGTGGGCACGAAGGTGCGTGCAATAGAGCGCACGCACACAATTTCGGCACGCCTTTACAAAAAGGTTCGCAAAAGCACCTGAGAGTAGAACAAGCAGCAATGGGTGGAAACTAATCAAGGAGAGAAGCAACTTAGAACTGAGGAGAAATTTCCTGACAGTTGGAACAATTAATCAGTGGAACAGAAGTTGCCTCCAGAAGTTGTGAATGCCCCAACACTGGAAGTCTTTAAGAAGATGTTGGATAGCCATTTGTCTGAAACGGTATAGGGTTTCCTGCCTAGGCAGGGGGTTGGACTAGAAGACCTTCAAGGTCCCTTCCAACTCTGTTATTCTATTCTATTCTATTCTATTCTAACACTGGCTTAGCTAGTTGGCTATTCTGGATAACTAGTGGTCAAAAGTATTGATATTCCATCCTTAGCCACTGGAAAAAATACTGAATTTCTAACAGGCACTGCCAATATAACTATGCATATAACTCATATGAATCTGGAACTTGACATAATCCAACATACAAACAAATCCTTCCTGGTAATTTAGTAGCAGAATGCCTGCTAGGCAAGCAAAGGTCCAAAGTTTAATACGCTGCTTCTCTGTTTTATAGCTCTTGCATTAGCAGAGCTGGTAGAAACTTTTCAGTGATCTAGGAGATCTGGCTCGAGTCCACCACGATTAAGAGAAATAGTCTGCCACATTGTTTTAAAAAAAAAACTCCTGGAAGATCTGTATTTATGTCTTGTACAATATAAGGACCAAATGAGATGATAAGTGCTAACACTTAGGCTCCATCTTGTAAAGAGGCTGTTATCAGGAACTGCTTTTATGGCAATGCACAAAAAAAAAAAAAAAAGTAAGAGGACCATGTATAAGGAAGAAACTGAAATTTCTTCTCCAGTCTCCTGAGGTGTCATGTTGCCAAAAAATTCAAACCTGGCCTTTTCTATGGAACACTCTCGTCACCTGCCACATATAACACAGGCAATTCCCCCTTGGCTGCCTGCAGAACCAAGAACTAGAGCAGTGAAACTAAGAGGCCTTTTGTTGATGCCAGAGAGAGCTACGCTCCAAAACCACAGCAGACCCCCCTCTTCCCCTTGATGCCAAATAGCTTCTATACCAGAGGAGGAGGAGGGGGGAGAGAAAGAAAAATAAAGTCTTCATTTGACTACAGTACAATATTCCTCTGGTTTCCAAGATTATTTTCCAAAAAAAAAAAAGATTTTGCACATTTCTGCTGCAATGGCTTGCCTTGCTCTCTCTTTCTGCAGCCATTTCAGTGCAATTTGGAAAAGGGGTAGGTGGGGGGAAAGTCTCCCAAATGCTGGGGAGTTTGACATTTGGAAAGAAAAGGGTTCTTGACACAATTTTGAGGAACTCCCTGCCATGAGATATTGTGATGACAAAGGACTCAGATTTGAAAATGAATTAAACCAGGGTGTCCAAACTTGAGAACTTTAAGACTTGTGGACTTTAAGACATGCTGGCTGGGGAATTCTGGAAATTGAAGTCCACAAGTCTTAAAAGTTCTCAAGTTTGGACACCCCTGAATTAGACAAAATGAGAGCCCAACTCACAGGGTTGTTGTGATTGTGGGGGAAATAGGAGGAGCTGCCCTGAGTTATTTATAATAATAAAAGCAGGGTAGAAAGAAAGAAAATAAGTAAGAGAAATAAACACGGAGGACTATTTAAGCTAGTAATGATTAGCCAAAATCAACAAACAGATATTTCAATTGGGTAGGCTGTGGACTTGGGAATTTTTCAAGAATATCTAGGTTGCCAATTGTTGGAAACCAGATATGCTGATTCAGCAGAGATCTTACAGATTTATTTGGTGATCATAAAGACAGCCAGGATTGGACAATCACAAAATACTACTTCCCATTACTACAACTACAACAAAAACAGATTCTGAAATGTGTCAGGTTGGTAGTCATAACAGAAGTGTCAGATTCTCAGAAAAGATTCTAAGAAAAGAACTGTCACAGTCAAGACTTGAAAGCCCAATAAAATAAGTATTCTGTCCTTAATACATTGCTACACCAACTTCCATAAGAGCTTGAGTTAGACCTGCATACTGAATGCACTCCATTCATTAGTAGGAACTATTTTGTAGGAAAACCAGTCAAACCAATTGCAGATAGTTGCCACGGAGCAACCGAAGCATATTAATTCCCCGGGGGGGGGGGGGGGACTTGTGGCAGGCACCACAGCACAGAAGATATTTTACAGCTCACACCTTTAGTGAATAAAGGGAGAATAAACTTCTGAAATGCTTGCATTCATTTGTTTCTAGGAAGCAATGAATAGCAAAATATAGTCCTCTAGATATCACTAACTTACTATAATGTTAATCACAGTAAGGAGGCTTCTAGATCAGATAAACCCACTGGCCTGATCTATTAGAGAAGGAAAGTTTCTGTGCACCAGGCCAGATTATATTTTGCCTAGGTAGTGGATTTTGTCTTTTCTGACTGGTAACAGCTTTACAACAAAAGAGTTTCTTTTTTTATTAACTACTTTCTGATCCTTTTAATTGGACTCCCTTCACTACATTGCACTGAGCAATGGGTCTCCGCCTCATGCTTAGAAAAGTATATCCTTGTATTTTCCTTTTAACATATGTTGTTCTAGCTTTGGGAAAAAAAGAAAATCAAAATTTCAAACATGAGCAACATTAGTAAAACACTAATGTACAGAAAGAAAACAAAGTTTTGTAATGATCACACCTTAAGCAAAATATGCTCTGAGGAAATGATTCCAGTACTCAGTAAAGATTCTAATGTACTATATGCCTATTAAGATCTGCAGAGCTTAATAGCACTTACTCCCATTTACATTTATTTAGGATTATAGGCAAGGTGGATAGCAATTACTGTAGGCTTCATACTGAAATTAAAAGTAAAGTTAAAAAAAAACCTCATTAGTTATGGGTGCACCTCTCTCTCCATGTCTCTCTAGAGAGGGAGGGAGGGAGAGAAATGGAGCTGGCCAAGCAGGAAAGAACACATGAACAATTGCAGGCTCCATGCTCTCTGGGAATGGCAGTCAAAAATAGCTCATCCTTCTGAATAAGCAGGAAGTTTTAGAAATCAGATAACTGAGGACCCAAGATGACATAAGGCCAATGATAGCACATTTTATTCATCTTTCCACAAAGAAATGCTATTCTAATTCCTCATCTCCTCTGCTGAAATGCAGTAGAAATACCCACGCCATGTGACTTTCTGGCAGCTCCAAGTTCACTGAAATTCAACAGCAAAATACCTCATTTAGGGTAGCAGCATGGCTTTCGCTCAACTTTGAACCCGGGTGGCTCTTTGGTTGAAAATGGAAACCCATAGCCTTTTTGAAGCAGAATGTTTCCCATTCCTACTCTTAAACCCCTCCCCAAGGTAAAAATCAGACTGGACATTTTCAGCCCACCTCTTCCAGTAATGCCTCAGATAAGCCATTTTTGACCAGCTGGTAGGCAGAAAAGCTATGGTCCCTCCCCTGATCCAAAAAAAGGATGCCCAGTTCTAATCTGCATCAGTCAAATTCAATATATTGTACAGTCTACTTCCTTTTCCCTGTGAAATATGGAATACAAATGGAGAAATGCCACACAGTGCAAGAATAGACAAACAGTTCCATGCCAAGTTTTTTTTTAATAATTATACTCCCATTCTTTAAGAAGAATGCAATTCCCCACCCCTGCTAAGATAGCAAACACATGGTATGGCAAGTATGTGAAGATTTACACATACGCGCACACACAAACACACACTCTCTCTCTTTCTGACACCCCCACAAACATATTCTGTATTCATAACTGTCATTTCCCAGGGCCACATCATTACAAAACACAATGATTCATTAGAAAAGTTTAGCCAAAATTTGTGAAATGTGTAAAATATTATGCAGCAAAGGCATTACAAAAATAAAATGAAGCGTCACCACTGATGTGTGCAATAACCAAATATGGACTGCAACTATAGAATTAAGAAGAATGAATTTGTGCATTTATCACTAGAGGAAAGGGAAATTTGCAAAGAATTCTTTATTTAAGTCTCAGTTCTATCTTCCTCCTCCCACTACTGTTTCGTTTCCTTTTTAAAACAGAGGAAAATGAAACATATTCCTCATTCAGTACAGTCAGAAAGTTAACTTTACAGAGTCTTCTATGTTTCAGTCCAAAGCAATTCCAAAAATGTACACCTGAAGAAAGGAAGTAAAGGATAAGCTAATTAATATTCCAATTATTTTATTTAGTTATAATCAGTCTTCTACCTCCTGAGAACTCTGTTATCTAGAGTAGAAATAATATCCTAGTCTTTATACAAACATTCTAATTCATACAGACACAATCATTCCAAATTACAACCCTTCTTATGTGGTTTAAACCCACCGTCTGGTTATTTGAAGTGCTTAGAAAAAAGAAAAGAGAAAAAGAGAAAAGTTTTTAATCAATAGTAATTCATCATGAAAATATAAAACGTGAGACTGTTGAGCAGGGCTACAGACAGAGATTATGGAGTGTAGAAAAGACAGGGAGGGTGGAACAGAATGGAACAAATATTGTTTGGGTGTGGACAGGGAGTATCTGCAAGTAATGAGTCACCCACAACAGGAAAAGTAGGATTATTTTAAAATGGCTGGCCTGGGATGTAAGGAATGTTTGCAAGATTTTTTTAAAAAAAGTGACAGGGTGGGGAATACCAAAGAGTTGGCAGAGAACCAAGAAAGCAACAACACAGTGTCCTGAGGGAGGCCAGCTATCTGTGGGTCAACTAAGGATTTGGGGGCTAAAGCAAATTCCAGAGTTTGACAGGCAACAGTTGAATTGTAAGGAGGATGCCCCTTCTCTGAAGATAGATTATCACAATAGCAGTGAGAATAAAAGAATAAAATAAGTCCCAAGGCAACGGAAAAGCTACACTGAATATAGGCAGCTGTCCATCAGGAATGCAGCTCTTTCTGCATACCATAAACCTGAATTCATCAAGACATTGAGTTAAGACCAGATGACCTTTAAAGTTGATTCCAACTTTGCAATACTATGATTAACAAACAAGAAATAAAGACTGCAAAAGTGGCATCAAGAACACAAAATATATAAAATACAGTACTTTCAGCAGAATGTAAGAGATAGTTCGCAAGAATAGACCAAAGTTTCATCAAATCCATAAACCTATTTTCCACAGTGGCTGTTTGTCACACAGTCTTGATTAACTGAACTACAGTATTAAAGGTTAAATAAATCCTATTTCCTAAATTCCCATAACATACACTGCAGAGTTCACACAACACATTTAAATGTCATATGTACTCTGAATGCAGTCAGTAGTTTGATAAAATGTTTTCAATAATCCTAAAGACCCTCCCTCATAATTGCATCCAAAAATTGACATTCAAGAAATTCGCTACCTTTAAGACAGTTTATCTTTTGAACTCCTTGATAAGGATAAACATGCTTACTCCACATTGTCTAATTTCTTTGTAAAAGTATGTACATTCGAATCTATTGCATACAGATTGTGATAGCAAATTGTAAAAAAAACATTATAAATGTGTTAAGAATGAAAGGAAGTTTTTACTAAGGTGATCAATCAAAAGGAAAACCTAAAGTCTGAGAAAGGAAAGCAGAAGAGAAAACAGTACATTTTCAGAACACATACTGTACTAGCATGAAAAAAAATTGGCAGCAATGTAACTAGAGGACAACTCCAAATATATCTGGTTTAGAAGACGGTTGAGAACTTAGGTTTTGAGGAGGTCAAGCCAGGACGAGTGCCTGGGACATAAAAAACTGGGAGAATGAGAAAAGATGGTGCAGATAGATGAGAAAATATCAAAGGTGAAATTTCATGATTATTTTCTCTTTATTTAGAAATAAAAGGAACTAGAAGGGAGGGAACAAGGGTTCCTCAAGCACCCCTCAGTTTTTCTATCACAATGCAATCAGGTCTCCCCCATTTCCTAATGCCTTAGGTAACAGCCCCATAATGCACCCAAACCAGGGGGGGGTCTTTGCACCTATTATTCTATAATAAATGTTATTAAATTTCCCCAGCACAAAAATACCCTTTCCATTTTCCGTTTAGCAGGAATTCAAAAGGCAATTCTCACGGGCTCGATTCCCTCCATATAATCTTAAATGAAAACCTGGGCGAAGTGACACCAAACAGCTGCCTGTCAATCCTCCCCAACTCCGTTTTCCTAAGGTACCTCGCTACAATGACAGCACATTATTTCGCTCTCCCCTCCACACACAAACACTCTTGTGGTTCTTTTCCACGAGGCTACCTCACACCCGATTTCGGTTCGGTTCAGCCTCCCAGTTCCACTCGTCTAAAAAATAACAATTTAAAAATAAACCCTTGCAATTCCCACTTGGCACCTTTCTCAAACTTTTCTCCCCTTTTATTTCTAATCACTCCCAGCAGACGTCCCATCCATGACACCCAATAATCGTACCCGGATTTTTCCTTTGCATTCCCCCCCCCCTCCTTTTCAGGTTAATTTCCTCTTCCAAATTCCTTTCTACTTTACTAAAATTATTCCCGCAGGGCTCCCAGTCTCTCTCTCTCCCTCTCTCAAAAAAGGGCACTTCTCTTTCTCATTTCCCACCGTGCCCATAAAAGTAACCCTCCTGGGACTCCCTGCTCCTTCGGAAGACCCCCCCCCCAATATTCCCGTGACACCCCGATCCCCTTCATCTCCTCCCCACCGGGGCGCCCAAGGACGACTCTCTCCTTCTCCCGCACACTCACATAAACGGGCAGGGGCCAGGGGTAGACGGCCGGCTCCGCTCCCACTGGCGACTTCAGCCTGAGCTCCAACCTCTCGCCCATGCTGGCGGCGGAAGAGAGCGAGCAGAGCAGAGCCTCAGTGAGAGGATAGGTCAGCTCGGGGCGGCCAAAGGGAGCAAGTGGCGGCGGACCCGCACCATGCTAGAGCGGCAGGTCGGCGGAGAGCGAAACGGCGGCGGCGGCGGCTGAGGAGGACCAGCCCGCGAGCGAGCGGCCGCTCCTTCCCTTCACGCGCTCTCTCTTCTCTATTGTCGCCCGCGCCGGGCCGGGCTTTTCGTCAGCAATAGCAGCAGCAGCAGCAGCAGCAGCCGCGCCGCCGCCATTTTGGGCCGCCCCCGCCGGCGTCAAAAGCCAGGGGCCGCCCAGTGGAGGTGGTGGTAATGATGAGGGCGATGACGGTTAACAGCGAGATGGGAGAGGGAGGGCAATTATGTATTTTTTTAAAAAAAAGAAAAAGAATTTTAAAAAACCCGTGCGGGCGGAGAACGTCAACCCAAAATGTATCAAGTGCAGCTTTTATTGCTCGTCTTACGTCCTTCACTCCACCACTCTTGAAGAAAAATTATAGCTTCACGTAGAGAGGCGGGGGGAGGGGGGAGCCGACGTCGTGCGCGACGAGGGGCCAGGGGGAGGAGATTGGCGCGTACGCATTCGTGCTCCTTAAGGGTACGCACGCACGTCCCAGATGTAAGTGAATTATTCGAAAGAGAAGCCTCGGCGAAGGGAAGGGAGGGGGAGGAGGAGGAGGGGCGCTCGCGCAAAACTCAGACGAAGAGGCGCGCGGCGCCAAGATAAAAGGGACGTCCGCCTTCGTCCTACCTCACGTTCTGTTCTCCCAACCCCCTCCTCCTCGCTCCTTTCACACATACGTTCGCTCTCCCCCATCCAGGCTTTTGGTCCCCCCCCCTGTGTACACTAAGGAGGAGTCTCAGTGGATTAAAAAAAAAGAGCGCGAGTGTCGGGAGCGAATTTAAAAATAAATATTTAAAAGAAGCGGGCCCGGATCTGTGTCCGCCTTGGCCAGAGCGCGCGCGCGCGCGCCTCCTTGTCCTCACTTGCCCTCAGTGGAGGCCTCGGCTGCGGCGGCGGCCGCGCGCTCGCGCTTCCTCCGCCTCCTCGAGCGCCCCCACCCATTTCGTGTCTTGGCGCGCGAACGCCTCCTCCTCACGAAGCTTCCCTCCCCCCACGCACGAGGCGCACGAAGAAAATAGTAACGGTCACGCTGAAACTTCAGTGAGTCCCTCTAATCATTACAGTCGTGTTTTCAACCCACACATCACAACACACACATATTCACTCACTCACTCACACACACACACACACAAAGCGATTCCCTAGGCAATCCTCGCGCGGGAAGTCACGACGCGCACGTCAGATTTTCCTCAGGTATGTATTCGACTTATAAATAGTAGACACACGCAACGCAGACTCATGTTCACACGTAGAAAAGGGGGCTGGTGTGAGGGAAGGAGAGACATGGAAAAGATGACAAGGCAAGCCTGGCAAGGTTTGACTCCCTGCCTTAATTAAGCCCAATCTACCTCTGAATGAAGGCGGATGCTTTTCCTGGTTTTGGCTCATTTGTCTTAAAATTGCCCTGTTGCTGTCAGTCTCCCCCACCCCACCCCCGCCGCCATAGAGATAAGAATACACCATAATTAATGCTGTAGCCATCCGGTGCTTATGCTGAGGGGTAGCAGGTACATAAGGGCAATTGGATCCTTTTCTTTCCCCCTGGAAAATGACCGCCTACACGTATTACACGTATTTACAAATACTAAAAGGAGAATAAAAACAGCACAAATGAAGTTATGGTGCAAGTCTTTATTTCCGATGGAAATCTGCTTTCGATTTTGAGGTTAAAATACTAAATAATTATTCATGTTTGCTGGCAGCGGCTGGGGGCATCCTCAGAAAAGTCCAGGTAATGCATATAGGGGAGGATACCAATTAAGCTATCTCAGTAAGCAGTTGTGAGGATAAATGTTGAGGTTAGGAGGAGAAAAACATTTTTGCTACCCTGAGATTCTTGGAGGAATGGTAGGCAAAGCAATTCTTCTATTAAGCCATCCTCCATGGCAACTTATTTAGAGGTGGACTGAATCTGAACATGGAGTTTCCATCAAAGTGTACCCGAGAATGCAAGAAATTGTCAAACTAAATCAGGTTAGGGGTCCATGTAGCCTTCAAAAGAAGACAAAAACAGCAGTTCTATTTTGTTTATCCTAAATAATTTGTAAAAAAAGTAGACAATGAGAATACAGAAGTGTTTCTTACCTGTAGAAGTGTGGATTTGGCTAATTATATTTGTCCTCCCCTCCCCCATTTTTAGTTATTTAATCTAGTGTTCATTGTTTCTTTTTTTCTGCATGTTAGTGTGAATTAATGTGATTATCCTGGAAACAGAAAAGTGTACATGTAGGAATAAAAATATATTTGTACACTAAGAATCTATTCTGCAGTGTTTTCCACATCAGTAACAGTGGTACTTTATCCACTATGTTCAAGAGACATAATATCAGAACTAGGCACAGGATTGCAGCTTTCCATCTATCTTGATGCTTTTGTTTACTGCTTTCTGGTTAGTAAATTTGAGATTCCGTGGCAATTGCAAAGGGAAATGTGGATGCTTGGAACGTGCAGGCAGATGCTCCCTGCAGCTGTTGGCACAGAACATTTGAAAGGAGACGTCATTGAGAAGCTGTTCAAACTGTGTCAGCGTTTCTTGCTGATAGGGAGTGAAGCATATCTATTCAGTCCCTCTGTAGCATCTGCTCAAGGACAATTCCAAAGAGTTCTCCTATGTTCAAGATCACCACTATTTCTACACATTAATGTTAATTTAAATAAATGAACCTTTATTATTGCATGTCTAAACACAGTATATAGCTGGCACTGAGGACATTTCCTTTTCAAGTCCACAGCAAAATTTATCAGTGCTCTCAAAATTCAAGTCTAGTAGTTTACATTTCAAAGGTTTTCCATTTTTGCTTTTGAAACATACAACAGGCAATAAATATTACCACACCCTCTCTTTCCTATTCCCTCTACACCCTTTTATTCATGGCAATACTGTAGTTTTAAATAGGTCTATGGCTATGTGAAGTCATTTTACATCAGTTTAATATTACTGAAATTAAATGCATTTCCTCCAAAATTCAAAGTAGTATACTAACTCTCTTTTATCTTCAGATGTTTCTATGAGATATAACAGCTTCAATAAAATAAAACTCTGGCAGGTTTAAATTCTGGTATTCGCTGAATTTAGGAAAATATGGCTGCCCCACGCCAGATCCTTAAGACTCAGTTAATTCCCCCTTGATAATAAAATGACTCTAAAAGTTTATTAATTTAGCTAAAGATACATATAATGTCTTTTACTGAGGAACCTTGGCTCTAGGTAGTCTCCAAAATTGGTACTCTCCACTTCTGTTGGAACTGAAGCAACTCCCATAACTTTCAGTCAGTATTATATCTTAGCAGATTTCAAAATGGCATAAAGGTTTTGCTCTCTACACTATTTAGCTTTACATACCTAAGAAGCAATTCGATTGAATGATAGAATTGGCATTGCTTTAGCCTACCTTTACAAGTATAAACAAAAAATTAGAATAATTCAGTAAATTATGGTTCAGGTAACCATGGTTACTGCATTATCCCCAAACAACTAGTATAATGGAACTTACTGTAAGATTGGATTCAAACAATATATTTCATCAAAATTAAAATATCATTCTCAATATGCTGTGTTAACCCACTACATCCGAGGCATTGTCCATATTACACAAAACACTGTTAATCCATATGTTTATTGCTTTCCTAATGTCAAAAGTGTACCTTGGAAAAATTCCATATCTAGAACTTTATTTTCTTTCATTCAAACATGTCTGATTCTCGGAGACTGCCTAGACAAGTCCCTGCAACTTTCTTGACAAGATTTTTCAAAAATGATTTGCCATTGCATCCTTCATAGGACTGAAAATGACTAGCCCAAGATTAACGTAGCTGGCTTTGTGCCTAAGGTGGAATTATAACTCATAGTTTCTAGGCTGATGCCTTAACCACTACACCGAATTGGCTTTCTGTAGAACAATAACGTCAACATCTGGAACAATCATCATTTGAGTATAAGGAAATAAAAATTTGAAGGGTTCAAACATTAATCTTAAACTTTGGTTTCTATAAATCCAAGATGATAAGATAACTAGCTCCTTCCCATTATTAGGTATTCAACATTAAATATAATCTGACTGCTTCAGCTAGTCATTATTAAAAAATATATTCTGGGCTGCAAGACTGGCAGTAAACTCTTAATGAATAGACTTGGCATTGGTGGGGGAGGGACTTTTTCAGTCCAAATCTTTTTCTTGATACACAAAATAGATCACTGGATTTTGGGGTTTCCCTAGCACGACTGAGTATTTTTGTTGTGTACATTTAAGCAATAAGCTTTTTTCAACAATCCATGGCTTAATTGTTTCATGTACTAAGCCAGTAGAACAATCTTTTCCAACACTAATGCTCTCTAGATGTGTGGTATCAATGACTTGAGAAATGGACTGAAATATTATGAAATTTAACAGACAACAGCGCAGTCTAGTACTTTACTTTCACTTAGGAAACAAAAAGCAAATCCATAGGTTGGATATCTCAAATAGTAATACCTGTAGTTACTCATGCTTTAGTCACCTCTTAATTAGGTTACTACAATGCTTTCAAAATGAGGTTGCCCTTGAAGACCGCTTAGAAACTATTGCTGATTCAGAATACAGCAACATAGCCAGCGATGAGCAGATCACATTATGCCAATGTATCACTGCTGCTTTGTGAGCAGTACTTATTGCCAGTTATTTTCAAGTGCAATTTTAGGTGCTGGTTATCACCTGTAAAGCCCTTCATGGAATAAGCTAGGTTCTTTGAGGGTCCACCTAGCTTCAGTAGTTTCTATCTGTCCAGTAAGATCAGATAGAGCAGGGGTGTCAAACTCAAGGCCCGCATACTGGATTTGGCCCACCGGGTGCTTAAATCTGGCCATGGGGCTGGCCTGGAAATATCAAAGGACCGGCCCATGGTGCCACTGCCAACCAAAACAGGCCACCAGGGGGGAAAGGGGGTATGTGCCCCCCACCCCCATGGCAAGGTTTTAGCCTCCCCGGCCTCCTGTAGCACTCTGCTGGTCAAAAACAGACCACGTGGGACCTCTGCACAGCCCGTTTTTGGCCGGCAGAGTGCTACAGGAGGACTGGATTGGACTGGATTACAATTATGTGGCCTCAAGTAAGTGCCAGATCTGGATAGAAAACAAGCAACATCCTATGTTAATACTACAGTTTGATGCCAGATTTTACATACTGTAAATCCATTTAATCTACAATCAACAATCTATAATTGACAAGACATTTCTATTTACTATCCTGGAAATTCACCTCCGCTGTTAGATCTTGTATTATCATGTTATTTATGCTATTCTGCCTGGAAAAGCAATTTACTATTAAACAATGGGGTATAAATCTAGAAATAAAAAGTTTAGTGGAGTATGAAGAATAAGTAATAAATGTTTGCCAGTAATATCTGGTAGGAGAGATAGGAAAATGGTTATACTAAATAACTGTGGAAAAAAATAGAGGGAAAATGCATCTTGAGCCTATGTCCACCGCCCACCATGTCCATGCCCACCCCAGCCACACACCACCACCACCTGGCCCTCTTGAGGTCAAACACAAACCTGATGTGGCCCTCAATGAAATCGTGTTTCACATCACTGAGATAGTGATCACACCCCAAATCCCATCAATTAAAAAGTCTACAGAACTTAGGAAGCACACCTTCTGGTGATACCTGCACTGTGGAACACTGTCCCCACATATCTGTATTGTTCCCACCCCACTGCTGTTCTACAAGTCTTTGAATATCTGGATTTGCTCCCTGTCTGGGATTAGGATAACTGTCAATCTTCTTATTAGTTTTATGTTGTCTGGATATGCATATCTTCTTTCTTTTGTTTCCTATTTTGGAGATGTAAACCACTCACACGGTCTTTGGAAATCAGGCATCCTCTCTAGCCAATAAAATAAAATATTTTTTTGCAAAAAAAGACTTGACATAGTTGATTACAAATTGAATATGAGTCAGCAATCTGATGTGGCTCCAAAAACAGCTACTGCAACTTTAGGCTGTATCAGCTGAAGTATCATTTCCAAATAAAGGATATAATAATTCCATTTCATTTTGCTTTGGTCAGACCTTACCACAAAACTGTTCTGGACACTACACCTAAAGATGAATTAGAAATTAGAACAGTTTTAGGGAAGGGCAACAAAAATGAATAGGGGACTAGGAACTAAGGCCTACATGACATTCAAATTTAGTAATATAGGAAAAATTCTAAAGAGAGTAGTTCTGACAAAACTACTAGTAAAACCAATTAACCAGAGGTGGTGGGCCTCCACACTGGATATGTTTAAGTGAAATGAAGTAATCTAGCCAACAGTCAGGAGTGTTTCATTTTGGGTTTCTACATTGAGCAGGGTATTGGCCTCATCATTCTTTGAGTCAATCAGCTAGTAATCTTGGTATTAAACATAACGGCTAGGGAAGTCTAACAGTCTGTTTTCTCTAAATATGTAGAAAGAACCCCATTGAGAAAATGTAGCAGAAGTTCCCCTTAACTGAAGAAGCTGCTTAGATGAAAAGCAAAACATTTTCAAAGGAAAAAACCAAGAAAGTCCCATTGCCTTTTGGAAAAAGTACCCGTGGGACTACCATGACCTGTCCTGGATGATTAAGAATCTCCATAGACATTGCAGCAGAAGATAGCTTCCAATGTTCTGATGCTGTAGATAACTATAATAACAGGAGTCATCTTCCAAGATTAGTGAATTTCATGTTGGAAAACATGACACACTCTGGGGCAGCTGGTTGCTGATTGAAACTAGAAAGTCTTTTTCTCCTTGTTCTTCTCAGCTGTTCTGTATGCCTTTATCTGCTTCTCAACACATGTGTTACAGAAGCACATTCCAGTTATCTGCTTTGTATCATAAATGCTTTCATGATATATCTTTGGAGAATTTATACAAGTAATCTTGTTTTTTAAGCAGGCATATTAAAGTCTCATCAGTCTGACACATATTGCATTCACACAACTTTCTGAACTTGGATGTTTCAATATATGGAGTACTATATGTTGTATATTTTGGAGGGCACTTGTTTTGTTCTTTAATTGTTCCTTGGAACATTGTGCAGATCTTGCCATTGAGATTTGTAAGTAATTATTTAAGGCTTTACCATACTCTGAAACCAGCCAACTATGTTTATTCAATAAACCATGGTTAAACATTGTGCAACTCAAGAGACAGAGAACTGCAAGAAGGTAATCTACTTGGTTAAAAAAGCTAATTAGAATAGTCATCTTTCATCAATTTTACAATCAGTACAAAATTGGACACATTAATTTGTGTAGCTATGATATGTATGTTCCACCAGCACCAGCCCAACCTTTGGTTTTAATCATATACCTCAAGAACTTCCAGTTTAGCTCCTGTCGGTTCTGAACTGGGGAATCTCACTGATATAATTTCTACAGATAGTTCGACTATTAAAAGTTCAAGAGTGGTCCCAGGAAGAAAATATGGCTATCCTGGATCTCTTCAAATATATACATGAGCTTAGAAACAGAAAAGTATCTTAACAGTTTTAGTGACTATATTTTATCCTTTAGTCTTCTCATCTCTCTTACTTTTTAAGATTATGAATTCTCAACTTCCCACTCTGGAATGTGAAGGAAAATACAGGACCAAGAGGTTTTTGTTGTATTTCTTCATGTTCTATCAGGACAAATTAAAAGGAAAAATACTGATCAAATCTAGAAATGCTTCTATTTCTCGAACAAGAGCCAGAATTTGGAGACGAGAACATTTTCTTCGCCCTAAGCTCTAAACAACACCCATTTTAGAAAATTCTGCCTGGTTGAATTTAGATGACATACTTGAAATCAGGATGCAACTACCGCATGAAATTTTTTACTGTAGCAAAACATCTGACAGCAGTGATTTGGGTGGGGGGGAACCATCTCCAACTGGGGAGAAGCCAGTGTGATGTAATGGTTACAATAAAAGACAAAAAAAAAACCTGAGAGATGCTGGTTCTTGGTACCCTCAGCCATAGAAGCTCCATGGGTTATTTTGAACCAATTCTCACAGGATTGTTGCTGGAGGGGGGGATAGAAGTAGAGAGTACTATTTCTCTTGTTTTTGAGTCCTGAATCAGTGGTGGGTTTCTGCCGGATCGCACCGGATCGCGCGATCCGGTTGGAGAATGAACCCGGAAGTAATTTCCTGCCCCACCACCTTGGCGTTTTTTGCATCGGGGCTGACTCCCTGCCGCCACTGCTGCGCTACCTCATGTTCCTTGTCTTCTGGCCACGGCCCCACTCCGTGGAAAACATAGGCGCAATTACAGCCCGGAGCAGGAGCAAAGCCCCTTTCCCAACTGGCCCTCCCTCAGAAGGCTTCGGAGGGAAGCTTCTGCAGAAGCCCGGGCGAGTGACAACAAGTTCCCACCGTTACGAAGTCTCGGAGACTGGAATTTTCTGAGCTGTGCGCGCGCGCCTGTTTTCCACGGCATGGAGCAGCGGCGAGATTCTGCGTGGCTGGCAATGACTCAGGATGCCATCCGGGAAGACGAGGAATGCGAGGGGGGACCGTTGATTGCCTCCGGAATCATCGCTGGCCGCGCAGAGCCTCGCTGCTGCTCCACGCCGTGGAAAACAGGCGCACGCGCACAGCTCAGAAAATTACAGCCTCCGAGACTTCGTAACGGCGGGAACTTGTTGTCACTCGCCCGGGCTTTTGCAGAAGCTTCCCTCCAAAGCGTTCCGAGGGAGGAAGGGCCAGTTGGGAAAGGGGCTTTGCTCCTGCTCCGGGCTGTAATTGCGCCTATGTTTTCCACGGCGTGGAGCAGCGGCAAGGCTCTGCACGGCCAGCGATGATTCCGGGGGCCATCCGGGAAGACGAGGAACGCGAGGGGGGACCCTGCCCCCCACTGATGGCCTATGCTCCACGGTGTGGAGCAGCAGCGAGGCTCTGCGCGGACAGCGATGATTCCGGAGGCCGTCAATGGTCCCCCCTCGCGTTCCTCGTCTTCCCGGATGGCATCTGGAGTCATTGCCGGCCACGCAAACCTCGCTACTGCTCCACACCGTGGAAAACAGGCGCCCGCGCACAGCTCAGAAAATTACAGCCTCCGAGACTTCGTAACGGTGGGAACTTGTTGTCACTCGCCCGGGCTTATGCAGAAGCTTCCCTCCGAAGCCCTCCAAGCGAGGAAAGGCCAGTTGGAAAAGGGGCTTTGCTCCTGCTCCATGCTGTAAGCTTCCCTCCGAAGTCTTGGGATTTTCTGAGGAGCCCCCCAAGGAAAAACGCCGCTGCCAGGTAGTTAAAAGTACCTCTGGTTAAAAGCATATATTTTGGTCCTATGACTGCAGAATGCTGCAAAATACCATAAATGCAGGCCAGTTGTTGAGTGTTTCAAATGTGATTGGAACACTCAACAAGGTGACCACAGTGTGTGTGAGTGAGACAGACAGACAGACAGAGAGAGGAACAGAGAGGGAGTGAGGGAGGGAATCAGAAAGAGACTGACAGACACACACACACACACAAACACAGACAGAGAGAGACAGAGAGGGGGAGGGAGGGAGAGAAAGATAGACAGACAGAGAGACACACACAGAGTGAGTGATTAAGTGAATGAATGAGAGACAGACACACCCACATACACAGAGTGACAGAGAGAGAGGAAGGGAGGAGAGAGAGACAGAGGGAGAGACAGAGACAGACACACACACACAGAGTGACAGAGATGGGGGAAGGAGGAGGGAGATACAGAGAGAGAGAGACAGACAGATAGACACCCAGAGAAAATGACAGAGGGAGACAGAGAGGGAGAGAGAGACAAAGAGCCAGAGAGAGAGAGAGAGAGAAAGAAAAAGAAAAAAAGTGGGAGAGAGAGATGAAAGAAAGAAAAAGAACTTATGACCACAATTGAGCCCAAAATTTTGGTTGCTAAGCAAGAGCGTCGTTAAGTGAGTTTCACCACATTTTCCAAGTTAGCCATGCCCACCTGGTCACATGACTGCCAAGCCACTCCCACCAGGTCACATGGCCAGCAAGCCACTCCCACAAAGGAGGCCACACCCACAGAGTAGGTTCCAAAAAAATTTGAAACCCACCACTGTCCTAAATGAAAGGTAGAATCCAAGTAGTACTCAGTTTATAATGGCAGCTGGGATCATCGGCCATTACTAAGCAATGGGGTCAAAAATCATAACATTGCATGACTCCTCTGCTTAGCAACAGCAGTTCTAATAATCTCAGTTGCCATCATTAAGGGAGGATTGCATGTGACTACATAACTTCTAACTTCCTACAAGCTTTCCCATTGATCTTGCTTCTGAAAACTTGGTCATCCATTCCATGTTCTTTACCTCCCGGTTGGACTATTGCTGTGCATTCTACATGGGGCCCTTGAAGAGTGTCCAAAAAATTCAGCTGATGCAAAATGTGGTGGCACAAGCAATTATATGGTAGAACACACGTTACACTTCTGCTTTGAGAGATGCATTGATTACCAGTTTGTTTCCAGGTACAATCCAAGTTGTTGATGTTGACCTTCAAAACCGTGGGACTAGATTACTTGAGGGACTGCCTCTTCCAGCTAGATCCAGATCCAGAGAAAGCTATGGGTTCTGTCAGCTAGGGAACTACACTTGGCAAGCTCTAGGCAGCATGCCTTTTCTGAAGTGGAATCTTCTTCCCCCTGAAAGGTGGTTGCCCTAATCACTTCTGAGAATCCCTGAAGACCTGATTATGCCAGCAAGCCTGGGGATCCCAGGGGACAGGTAAACTTATTAACATCGTTTTGTTCCTTATTTCCTTGTTTGTTCTGTTTTTTATATTTTTAAATGCTTTTACCTAATTAATAATAAATGGATTTATGTATTTATTCACTGTTTTAGTTTTGTTGTTCACCACCCAGAATCACTTTTGGTGAGACGGGTAGCTATATAAATTAGATCAATCACAATCCCATGACCCTGGCTCACTGAAATATAATCACAAACTGCACACCAAACTGGTTAAGCATGTTATATAATTTTGTATTATTTCAACTAGCCATTTTATAATAAAAGAACAATCCCTTTTCCACAGGTTTGTCTGGCCAGACAACAATGCAATAATACAAAATATTGCTTTAAAAAATGTTTCTATGGGGTTGTGTTGTACTGCCCTCAGCTGGAAAGAAATAAGCACAACAATGTATTGGCATCATATTTAACTGCCATTTCTAGCTTAGTGCCCTCTAGATGTGCTGGGAAGGAAGGAAGTTGCAGCTCAAAAGATTTCAAATGCTTGGGTTGGGGAAGACCGGGTCCGGGATATTATACTGAAGCGTACAATTCTAATTACTTTCCTAAAGTGCACTTGACTTTGTTTCAAACACATATGTTTTAATTATTTTTAACTAATTTATCATGCATATTTTTAATTGAATTAAATTAAATTAAGTGGATATAGGAAAAAGTAATACAAATATTTTGACACAAATGCTAAAATTGTGTAAACATTTACTGAAAAGCTATACCTATTCAACAGAAATGTACACAGAAGAGCTGCCTAAGTGTGCTTGGTGTTCATTTATCATATTGTGTAGATTAACCATCAAAATCTATGCATCACAATTTGCCCGTTAAATCAAATTGTGATATATAGCACATTTGAGTCAGATTACAGAAGTGATCTATACTTCTTCTTTTGGGGCTTTTATCCTAAATACAATTACTGTACAAATAATTCCATTGAATACAAAAAGGAGCCATGTACTAGTACTGGTGTCTTGATCTCTGTACAGTACTATTGCAGACAGTCTGTTGAGACTATAGCCCTACACCACTTTTAAGCAAATTTGCTCAATCCAGAAAAGTCCTTATTAGTCTAGGATTGAAAAATTCCTGAAGACCACAGAAAAGGAGAATTCAAAATGAAACTAATTATTCAGCATCATGGTATAGCTAGTGACTGAGAAAAAAATGGTGCTATGTCTGCTTACTTTGTAAGTCTCTGTCGTTGAGATTGAATAGTAAATTCAAGGTATACTCTATTTTGGTTTAGTTCAGATTTTTTTACAGTGGATTAGAGCAACAGCAGAATAGGTTATATTAGGAGAAAGACCTGGTTCTGTTCTAAGAGAAAAGCTTTTAAAAGTGATTTCGATGAAACTACAGGTGAAACTCAAAAAATTAGAATATCGTGCAAAAGTTCATTTATTCCAGTAATGCAACTTAAAAGGTAAAACTAATATATGAGATAGACTCATTACATGCAAAGCAAAATAGTTCAAGCCGTGATTTGTCATAATTGTGATGATTATGGCTTACAGCTCATGAAAACCCCAAATCCACAATCTCAGAAAATTAGACTATGGTGAAAAGGTGCAATATTCTAGGCTCAAAAGTGTCCCACTCTAATCAGCTAATTAAGCCATAACACCTGCAATGAATTATTGAGCCTTTAAATGGTCTCTCAATCTGGTTCAGTAGGAATCACAATCATGGGAAAGACTGCTGACCTGACAGTTCTGCAGAAAACCATCATTGACACCCTCCATAAGGAGGGAAAGCCTCAAAAGGTAATTGCAAAAGACGTTGGATGTTCCCAAAGCGCTGTATCAAAGCACATTAATAGAAAGTTATGTGGAAGGGAAAAGTGTGGAAGAAAAAGGTGCACAAGCAGCAGGGATGACCGCAGCCTGGAGAGGATTGTCAAGAAAAGGCCATTCAAAAGTGTTGGGGACTTTCACAAGGAGTGGACTGAGGCTGGAGTCAGTGCATCAAGTGTCACCACACACAGACGGATCCTGGACATGGGCTTCAAATGTCGTATTCCTCTTGTCAAGCTGCTCCTGAACAACAAACAACATCAGAAGCGTCTTACCTGGGCTAAAGAAAAACAGACCTGGTCTGTTGCTCAGTGATCCAAAGTCTCTTTTCTGATGAGAGCAACTTTTGCATCTCATTTGGAAACCAAGGACCCGGAGTATGGAGAAAGAATGGAGAGGCACACACTGCAAGATGCTTGAAGTCCAGTGTGAAGTTTCCACAGTCTGTGTTGATTTGGGGAGCCATGTCATCTGCTGGTGTTGGTCCACTGTGCTTCATTAAGTCCAGGGTCATCTACCAGGAGATTTTGGAGCACTTCATGCTTCCTTCTGCAGATGAGCTTTATGGGGATGCTGACTTCATTTTCCAGCAGGACTTGGCACCTGCCCACACTGCCAAAAGCACCAAAACTTGGTTCAATGACCATGGGATTACTGTGCTTGAATGGCCAGGAAACTCGCCTGACCTGAACCCCATAGAGAATCTATGGGGCATTGCCAAGAGAAAGATGAGAGACATGAGACCGAACAATGCAGAAGAGCTGAAGGCTGCTATTGAAGCATCCTGGTCTTCCATAACACCTCAGCAGTGCCCAGACTGATAGCTTTCATGCCACGCCGCATTGAGGCAGTAATTGCTGCAAAAGGGGCCCAAACCAAGTACATATGCATGCTTATACTTTTCAGAGGTCCGATATTGTTCTATGTACAATCCTTGTTTTATTGATTGCATGTAATATTCTAATTTTCTGAGTTTATGGATTTGGGATTTTCATGAGCTGTAAACTATAATCATCACAATTGTGACAAATCATGGCTTGAACTATCTGGCTTTGCATGTAATGAGTCTATCTCATATATTAATTTCACCTTTTAAGTTGCATTACTGAAATAAATGAACTTTTGCATGATATTCTTAATTTTTTGAGATTCACCTGTAATATATCAATATATCTATGTAAGTTTTAGATGTGCCCACTTCAATGAGTTTATGGTCCAAAATAGATGTTTCATTTTTGCCAGATTTGCACACTATAATAAATGATGGTTTAAATGAATTTATATATGCTAATCCAAAATAAGACATCAAGTCAGTTTGCACATCATGTCTGGTTTGTATAACATGATGAAACATTCACATAATAGGTAAAATTTGATTAGTTTGTGTGCTGCATGTTCATAGCCAGTGCATTTATGATTATTTTTTATTGTGCAGCAATATAAAATGTTCATCATTTTACTTTTATTTAGTGCTATTTATCAAAATAACTTATAGGTTATTTTTCTGTACTAAACTGCACTTGAAGTAGTTTGCAATTAAAGTTCGGGAACGGACTTCCGGTTTGCTCATAGGGCCGTTTATTGCCCTCCGGAGCCTTCAGGAGGCTTTACTGAAGCCTCCAGAGCGCGAAAAACCGGTCCTACGGGCAAACCAGAAATCTATTACCAAACTTCCAGTTTGGCCACAGGGCCATTTTCCGCCCTCCAGAGCATTCAGGCGCCTTCCCTGAAGGCTCTGGAGGGCGAAAAACGGCCCTACGGATAAACCGGAAGTCACTTCTGGTTTGCTCATAGAGCCGTTTTTTGCCCTCCGGAGCCTTCAGGGAAGGCGCCTGAATGCTCTGGAGGGCGGAAAATGGCCCTGTGGCCAAACTGGAAGTTTGGTAATAGATTTCTGGTTTGCCCGTAGGACCGGTTTTTCGCGCTCTGGAGGCTTCAAGAAGCCTCTGGAGGGCGAAAAACATCCTCAAAAGAAGGCCAAAGTCAGCGGACCTGATAGGACAACACTTTGCATGCCCTAACAAATGGCTCCGCGTGACACATGTGCCGTAGGTTTGCCATCATGGCTATCTATTTGTCACACGCAGGGTTCAAGGGAACGTGCTGTGAGTACACCACAAGTTTGCAGAATTTTGTGGCCAGTTATATGGTACTAAATTACAACCCCCACCAAATATTGGCTAACTAGTTTTGGTAAAACGTAGACTCTGACAATATGGCAACATTTCTGCACTGATTAGCCAGTTTTATAAACCCACCGAAACAGGGAAAGGCAGAGTTTGGCTTCATACAATACTATGCTATGTTAGAATATGGCTGGCAATGTTGTGACTGTGCAAATAAATTCCAGCTTGAGGTACATAGTTTCACTTTCCCTAATACAAGCTTTATAGTTCCGAAAGCTCATATTACTATTTAACTTCTTATATGTCAAGGTGCGGTCCTGGAGAAGGCTCCTGCATATTCCTTGGACAGCAAAGATGACTAACAAGCAATATTGGAGCACATAACAGACATATCACTAGAAGGCAAAATCATGAAACTGCATCTCACTTACTTTGGTCATGTCATGCGGAAGAATTCATTAAAGAAAGCAGCTATGTTTGGAAAAGTAGGTGATAAAAGAAAACCAGGATATCAAAGAACACAGTTGCTAAACACCATCAGAGCCTACATCAGCCAGAGAATGAAAACATTCAAGAGGGAAGAAGAGGAAAGACCTAGCCCACAGAAACACCAAAAGTCATACATGACTGAATGGATAATATTAAGAACTGAAGTGATAAAAGTCTATCCTCGCTGATAACTATCTTCAGCAGATACTTACTTTTCCTGAAGTATACCAACTAATAATATTTTACTTTAAGAATTGGTATTAGGCTTTTTCCCTCCATTTGCAGTGTTAGTAAATTGAAGAGTGAGTCATTTTAAGTAAGTGAAACTCTTTAAGATGTTTGAATGAAAAGCAGGATAAAATATATTAAAATGTAACTACGATAATTTATATTTCACATTTTCTCTAGGTAAAACAAATCAAATATCTGAATTCAGAAATTAAAAAATCATAAAATGCATAATAAAAACAAAGCAATACTCTAAAAAGAAAGGAAAACAGATTAAACAAAATAGTAATAGCAGTCAGCCCAAGAACACAAAGTACCCAACCTTGATAAAGCTAAGTGATATGATGTACGGTGCCAGCATATGAAGCCAATTTATAATTCAGTATCATAAACCCAGAATAGTGGGTTAATTGAATGCCAAAGTTAATACAAACATGCTTCCAATTTTAATCTTGTTTTCTAGATTAATGGTAGCAAAATATTCCTAAATCACTGTCGAGAATAAAAACAAATACGGATTTGAGCTTTAACCGTTAATTAGATTTTTTATTCCTATCCTAGAAATCCAGAAAGGTAAGCTGACTAAACTATGGTTGTCACTGAACCATGAAACTAATCAGGAATTGATTTCATAAACATGTTAGACTGAGTGGTTTGTAGTTCAGTACGAAGCAGAAGACAGCCACCATCATGCAGCTATAGCGGGATATCCCTGTCAGTCTCTTGTAGTAATGTCGAATAAGCTAAAAAAAATGTTTAAGAGGTTTTTGGCGTGCTTCTGTAGTCACGGCTTTCGCACTTAGGCGTGGGAGAATCAGAAGCCAGCTCAGTTGACGCGTGGACTCAAACGGCCCAATGAGCAAAGCTAGTGATACAGAGACGGAGGGAGCAAAGGAGAGAGCGGCAGACGGATGTGACGTTGGTTCACTAACATCATTAACGTACTCTATGAACCAACCATAGATTTCACACAGTCCCTGTATAATGCTATAAACTTGAACGCCGCGTCTTCACAAGGCGGTCGTGATGCTGGGACGGGAGGCTGGCCTGGAGGATAGGAGGTGTGGCCTGCGTTCACTCAGCTGACTGTCCGCCATTTTGTCCGCCGCTCCGGCTTTTACCTCAGAAAAAGCGCCGGTGGGGCGGGAGGCGAAGAAAAGGAGAAGGGGAGCAGGCGAGCAAAGCGGTGATGCTCTTTCCAGCCCGCGGGATGTGACCCGCCGCCGACCTGCCTTTCTCTGCCTGATTCCTGACTCCTGTGGCGTGTCTTCCTTTCTAAGCGGAACGCTGCCTTCTTTTTCATTTAGTTTGGCTTCTCCCGCTCCGTCGGCTCTCCCTCTCCACGATGGCGTTGAAGATGGTGAAGGGGAGCATCGACCGCATGTTTGACAAGAACCTACAGGACCTGGTGCGGGGCATCCGCAACCATAAGGAGGATGAGGTGAGCAGGAGGAGGCTGGCAGCCTAACCAGGGGTGGGGGGCTCAGACGTGAAGGGTGGGATAGGCCATCCTGTAAGCGATAACGCATCCCTCTTCAGCATCTGTCAGATTTTAAATCACAAATTCCCCCAACCCGATAATCCAGATGGGTTAGATTGCCAGTTCCCTCAGCCTCAGCCAGTAGCTGCATGCCAGCTGGATGTCATGCGAATTGAAGCCCGGGGCTTCTGCAAGGAGCCAAATTAAGGACAAGGCTGGTTTAAGAATTGGGTGCACTTGTTGCTGTTCCTCCTATCCCGTGTGTACGCCGCCTTCTCCTTTCCCTTCTTTCTGTCTGTGTGTATGGTTTTTTTGCATATGGAATTTGTACCCTTTGTTTCCCTCCGGGAACACCAAATGTGGGGAGTGGCTCAATCAAAGAACTTGCTCTCTCAGATCTATTTTGTCCCTCAGGATAAGAAGAAATGATTTCTTCTTCTTTTTTAGACATCTTAGGTTTTTCTGACCTTCCATCTTTGTTTCTAATCTTAGTAGCTCTGTTAAGGAAGCAAAGAGAAGAGTTGCACAAGATTTCTTTATTAGTATAATAGTGAAAGAAGGTCTGTCTTTGGACCCTATGCTTGAATTTTATTATTCCTCTCCCTTTGATTCTGATAAATGTATCTTTTACATTAAAACCCTGGAACAGGAACTGTGCTGTATTATATCACTGATTTTTGCAGTCCTTTTTAGGAGCCTTTCTGGTAAAAGAAAAGTAAAATATGTTCTTTGACAAATAGTGGTCTTACAATTTCAACGTATTGACATTATTCAGCTTCCCAAACTAGTTGGTAATATTGTCATCATATGAACATTTCATTAAAAACCTTTCATTTGGGCCAATCACAGTCTCTGGGCCCAGCCTACTCGAGTGTGGTTGTTGTGAGGATAAAATTGGAAGACGGTCCTGCATTTCTGAAAGGGGATGGGGGATAAATTTCATAAATAAAAATGTAATTTTTAAAAGGCTATCTACAGTAACTAGAAAGATAAATTTGGACAGGTTTTCTGTGTTGCATTTCAGTTACTTTGTCATTATGCTGTGGTAATTTTTTATGAAAATCATTGTGTAATTAATAATAACTTAATTATATATGTGGATCTAGTCAAGTACTCACTAGACTAATATGTTTTGTGGTCTTACAGTTGATTAAACCCCTGCCTTCAGTAACAAAAGTCAGGAAAACACATTGACCAAACAAGAAATCTGAAGACCTTTATCACTGATATATAATTTGTTTACTTCACATTTACTCAGTAAAGTAGACCAGTGTTGCAAACTCTTCTCTCACAAAGAACTGAAAGTCGCATACATAGCACTTCTGCAATTTTCCTAACAGTTCCTCTGTGGGATAAGGGTGGACTTGGATCTCCCTAGTTCAAAATACTTTACTAAATCATTCAAACATTCAAGAATAAACATCTTTATTCTGCTTGTATTTGAATATGCCACTGTATTAATTATCTTGTCTTTCAACAGTCCTGTGACAGGCCACTATATCCTCATCTTACGTAAGATGATGGGTTGAATTCTTGCAAATGAATTCCCTAGTCCCCCAAAAATGTTGCCAGTATCTAGTAGTCATAACACATGACTACTAGTGCAACTTTTTTGCTTATATGCTTTTAAAGAGAAGTAACATTGTAAATACATGTCTGGTAAGACTAAATAAGTATGGTTATATTGGCTGTGTTTGCATGCCACAGCTACTAAGAACTAGCCAGCCACATTTTAGCCTGTTGTGTTGAATAAACCTATCCTCTGTGGCTAATTTATGGTTCAGCGTATTGAATGAACCCAGAAAATTACCTAAACCGTGGTTTAGTTCATTATAAACATGCTCTGGAAACACAGCCATTGAAGGTGTGTGGAAACAGGGTTTGAGGCTCAGAGAAGTAGCTTTTCTAAGGCAGCCTGATAAGTCTACAAAGCTGGTTCATTGTTGAATTTCCTATATTGAGAACAGTCAAGAAGGGAGATATCTTACCTTCATGCTTAATTTTTTTGGCAGGGAGGCTGCTTGGAAATATGAATCCAGTTTATCACTGTAGCTAACTAATCTCTGGCAACAATCTTCTGTATTCCCTTAGCCACAATTACACAACCACCATATCAAGATAATACTGGAATAGCTTTTTTTACTTATTCCTCAAGATAAAGACTGAAATCATTTGCTGAATGTGCTAAAAGAAGAGTCTAGCCAAAGGTTGCTATATGGCCTGAAAACTGACCTTCGTAGCCCTGATATGCTGCTTTAAAATTATTAAAATTTCACAGCATGATTTTTTACCTTCACAATATGGCTTTCTACTCTTTCCTGATAGAAAATATAGGAACATAAGTAGGCGTATAGTGGGCCAATTTTTTTTTAAAAAAAATCTAACATGGGAGGCAGTGGAGAATGACTCCACTGTTACATGCTCTCTTTAGTTCATCATCCCACTCCATTGTGGTTTTAATCCTTCCCAAAATTGTTAATTGCTGCCCTGGCCACCAAATGGCCACCCAATCTATTTTATGTCTCAGGTACTAAATTTAAAATGGTTAAGCAAGCCATGGTTTACTATGGAACAGGTTACTATCTCAGGACTCAGATACAATTAAGGAAAATGTAGTTCATGCAATTACAACGTCTTTGTTTTGCAATTATCCAGTATTTATATTAGATTTGTTTCTTCCTTTTCTTTAGAATCATATTATATAGCAATACAATACACTGCAATAGCAGAGTTGGAAGGGACCTTGGAGGTCTTCTAGTCCAACCCCCTGCCTAGGCAGGAAACCCTATACTGTTTAAGACAAATGGCTATCCAACATCTTCTTAAAGACTTCCAGTGTTGGAGCATTCACAACTTCTGGAGGCAAGCTGTTCCAATGATTAATTGTTCTAACTGTCAGGAAATTTCCCCTCAAATAGCATTCCTATCTATTTCCTACCTCTATCAAAAAAGTTTATTCATATCCATTTTACAAATTGTATATGGGCATTTACAAGAAGAAGCTTTAACAAAGCTATTTCAAGTGGGTTTTTTTTTTGCAAAGCTTGCATCCTTGAAATGTTTCCTATGTATCTATTGCACAAAATAAATTTAAGGAATGTAGCACTTACTACATTGTATTGGTTTCTCAGCTGCCCTTGGATGAGTGAGAAACTATTTGTACTTTGTTTTGTAATGACTCCTAATATATTCAGATAAGCCTACCCCCTAAAAAGAGGAAATGCCTGAGTCTTATATCCTTTACAACATGAACATTTAGTCTTTTGATGCAATTATAAATAATAATTTATCATGATTAGCCAAGTTTTCCTGTGTTCATCTATCCCTCTCTCATTTACCACAAGCATGTGAAAACATTACATTTAAATTTATGTATGAAATCCAAACTATAGTGGTTATGGTTGTAAGTTGTCATTAAGCAGGTCACCATGTGATTGCACCCAATTTTTTCAGTAATGCCCTTTTTTTCAGTAATTGTAAATCAACCCATTTTAGCCAATGGGTGTTTTTTTGTCGGAAATGAGAAGTAAATGCAAAAAATTGCAGTCATATGACCATTTGCTAAATGCCCAAAATCTGATCACGTGACCACAGGCAGCATCGCTGTAGGAATTTTGAAACTTCATCATACGTAACTTTGGGGAGGCCTGTCATAACTTTGGTTGTTAAGTGACCAGTCATAAGTCAAGGATTAGTGTGATTATTCTTAACCTTGTTTAGTTTATTTTAGCCTTCCACATTAGTATTTGAAGTTTTTGATTATGCGCAATTGTCACTGTCAACTGCTAGCAACCACATAGATTTTCTCCATTATGAGGTGGCTTTCAGATCTTCTAACTGTAATATTTAAATATAAGGGGTTTTTTTTGGGGGGGGGGGGTGTTCAGACAAAATTACACAGTAGCAGTTTTAAAAATAAAAGTCTTGTGAAGAATTAATCTTACCATATCAAATTCAGGCTACTTTTTTTTAAATTCAGTAAGAAAATCATAGGAAATTACTAGAGGTAGTCCTTGACTTTAGACAGTTCAAAGTTACAACAACACTGAAAAAAGTGACTTATGACCCTTTTTCACACTTACAACTGTTGCAGCATCCCTACTGTCACTTGAATAAAATTTGGATGCTTGACAACTGATTCACATGATGGATAATTGCAGTGTCCCAGGGTCATGTAATCACTTTTTATGTCCTGATAAGCAGTTAGTGAAAAAGACAGATTTACTTAACAACTGTGACTAACTTAACAACTGCAGTGACTCACTTAATAACTGTGGCAAAAAAGTCATAAAATGAGGCAAAATTCACTTAACAAATGTTCCGTTTAGCAACAGAAATTTTTGGGTTCACTTATGTCATAAGTTGAGGACTATCTCTGTAAAGAAAGCTAAGGTATTGATTATATGAGAGAGGGCTTGGCTTTTGATGGCTGTCTCTCTTAGGATTTGTGGGTAAGTTGTTTACCCATAGTAAAACTATTGTTATCACCCATACCCACACATTCACAGTATGAATGTTTTTGTATTGGGGAGGTCTTGGTTTGAAGCACTGAAAATGGTTTTTATGCTGGTTGTATGATTCTTTTGTGTTTTATTGTGTCCTTCTGAGCCGTCCAGCTTTGTTGTAGATTTTTATTTATTTATATTTTATTTTATTATTATATTTATTTGCCTCTTTCTCCGTCTCTCCATGAGGCTATGGGCAGCTTACAACAGCAAACATCAAATTATAAAAATGTAACTATAACAATTGAAAAACAATTGAATAATAAAAATTAATGATGGAAGTACAACAATTTGAATTAAAACTAGGATCCCCAACCCCTGGGATAAGGACCAGTACCAATCCATGGCCTGTTAGAAACCAGGCCCCACAGCTGGAGGTAAGCGGCAGGAGAGTGAGTGAAACCAAAACCATCCTCCCCTCCCCCCAAAGTCTGAAAAATGGTCTTCCACGGAATCAGTCCCTGGTGCCAAAAAGGTTGGGGGCCATTGAATTAAAAGATGAGTCTGGAGGGAGAAGGATATGCAAGGTGGAGATGGGGTCAGTGGTTAGGCCAATAGCCACCCTCAGTATGCTACTCCCCCATTGGGTCCCCAGGCCAATTGGCAGAACCAAGTCTTCAGGCTCTTACGGGAAAGACAGAAGGTTGGGGGCAAACCACAGTTGTGGGGGCAGGATGTTTTAGAATATTTAGAGTATTGCATAAGTGGGCCAGTCTTTTTCAATAAATAAATACTTATCTCTAAGCATGGATTGCACCTTGTGCAAACTAGATTACAGTTAAGATTTATATTTGTGGGTTGCTGTGTGTTTAAACATGACAGTCAATTTAAAAAATGGAAATGGAAGCTTCTGGTTTCTTCACACACCCTATAGTAGAGGGAATAATGCATTATGGGTTCTGAGCATAGTCATGCAGTTTATAGCTAATGTAGAGAGCACATAGATTTGTAAATAATTATGCACTCAGTTAACTATAGTGAGTAAGAATAAAAAGCTCATTTTTGTTCCTTTAATTTCTTGTGAGATTCTGTGCAAATTAAACATATCAATTGGATATGTTGAGATCAGTTAAATTGTTAACAATTATATAAGTAATTCAGAAATAAAAGAAAATGCATTCAGGTCATTAATGTGCAATAGTATTTATGTCTTTGCCCAACTGGTATTTAAACTGTGGATTACAACCTCTGGCATTATCATAAAACAGATTAATAGAGCTGGAAGGGACCTTGTAGGTCTTCTAGTCCAACCCCCCCAGCCCTGACCAAGCAGGACGTATAACTAGTAGGCTTTACATTAGATTCAATGAAATTATTTCTGAGTAGATGTGTTTGAGCGAGTATGTTTTTCTATTTAAGACTTTTTTAGTTTATTGTAAAGTTTTATTTATTTTTTATTTTTTTAATTTATATGCCACCCATCTCACTGTTACAGTGACTCTTTTTATAAAGTTCAGTTTAGCAGGCTCCTTTGACCATGTTGGATATTTACTGATAGGGATTTGTAGTTGTGTAAGATTTGCAGAAACTTTTAGCACCGAAATCTGTTTTCTATGGCATTGTCATGTGGCTCCATGTTTACCACATGGGGCATTTTCAAAAATGTGATACTGCAGACTTATGTGCTTCATTTGGGATTAGAGTGAAATGGTAGACATATGTACAAGATTCAATGATTGATTTGGAATTGCCATGGGAAAGTTGGGAGAGAAAGTGATGTAATTGTGCACAGAGAGCTTTTAACGACTGTAAGTGTGTTTCATGGTGCGACATCCGCCATCTATTTCGTGCTATGTGCTTTTATATAATATAGCTTGATTCTTTGAAGGAGACAGTTGTTACTAGGTCATCCCCATATTGAAACTGTTAGAAAGAGCTTATTAACAGCTTCTGTATCCAAATGAAGTTATGTAGAACAGAAAGTTACTCATTTTCTGATCCCACAAATATGCCATGGAGCAAAAAGGAGGATGAGGTTTAATACATAGCCTTAGGACTTTGAATGTTAAATAAATTAAAATGAAATAAATTAATAAATTAAAAGCTCTTTTATGTCAAAGTTGCTTATGAATGAAAGTTTACCTTTCACATTTCCCCTGGATGTTTATGCTGAAAGTCTTATGAAACTTTGATTGACAACTATTGATTGACAGCAGTTCAATTCACTCCTGGAAGTATAAATAAGAATTTATCAATTCCAAAAGTGAGAATTTTATGAAGAATTCAGCACACTGAAAAATCTTTCATTTTTAATGTCCTAAATCTTATGACACCGAAGACTTCATACTTTAGACCAGGGGTGTCAAACTTGATTTCATTGCGGGCCGCATCAGGGGTGTGTTTGACCTGGGTGGGGGGTGAGCGTGGCCAGGAGGGGCATGGCCAGCTCAATGTCACTCATGGAAGGGGTGCCAGTGCTCTGACAGAGAAAACGGGTTCCCGGTCTCTTTTTGTATGCAACAGTCTCCTGCAACCGGCCCTCCTGAGCTCAGTTTTTGCTGGAAGAGGCGCTGTGGGCCGTCCTCCGCTGTTTCCAGATTTAAGCACCCTGCGGGCCGGATTTAGCCTGGGGGCCTTAAGTCTGACACCCCTGCTTTAGACTGAATGACTCAAAAAAATATTAAAATGTGAGCCCTTTGAGAAAGGCCAAGTCAGGGTTAAGCCTAGAACTCTATTTATATATGCCATTTTAACTGAATCTTAAAAGTCTGACTGAGTTTTCTCTTCCCTGACTTCCTTTTGTACTACTAAATTAGGAAGGAGACAGTTTGAACTCATTAATTTTTTTCTGTTTCCCAGGCTTAAGGCATATTTTTCTAATTGTGGTCTCCTCACTCAGCATGAAGACTCTGCACTAGGTAGTATCTTCATGCTGATTGCATTCTCATGTGGCTCTTAGGCTCCAGAAATATTACTGCCATTGGATGGCATTGTGCTTGCATATGATGTGACCATTTTGTCAGAATGGCGTCACGTAAAGAATTAAGAACTGAACATGCTTTAAAATTTACTCAGGAAAAGTGCTTTGGACCTCATATACAGGTGAAACTCGAAAAATTAGAATATTGTGCCTGTTGCTCCTTGGTCCAAAGTCCTCTTTTCTGATGAGAGCAACTTTTGCCAAAAGCACCAAAAACTGGTTCAATGACCGTGGGATTACTGTGCTTGATTGGCCTCTCCATTCTTCCTCCATGCTCTGGGTCCTTGGTTTCCAAATGAGATGCAAAAGTTGCTCTTATCAGAAAAGAGGACTTTGGACCACTGAGCAACAGGACTTTGGACCACTGTGCTTCATTAAGACCAGGGTTAACGCAGCCGTCTACCAGGAGATTTTGGACCACTTCATGCTTCCTTCTGCAGATGAGATTTATGGGGATGCTGACTTCATTTTCCAGCTTCCTACATTGCCAAAAGCACCAAAACATGGTTCAATGGCTGTTGGATTACTGTGCTTGATTGGCCAGCAAACTCACCTGACCTAAACCCCATAGAGAATCTATGGGGTATTGCCAAGAGAAAGATGAGAGACATGAGACCGAACAATGCAGAAGAGCTGAAGGCTGCTATTGAAGCATCCTGGTCTTCCATAACACCTCAGCAGTGCCACAGGTTGATAGCTTCCATGCCACGCCGCATTGAGGCAGTAATTGCTGCAAAAGGGGCCCAAACCAAGCACTGAGTACATATGCATGCTTATACTTTTCAGAGGTGCAATATTGTTCTATGTAGAATCCTTGTTTTATTGATTGCATGTAATATTCTAACTTTCTGAGATGGTGGATTTGGGGTTTTCATGAGCTGTAAGCCATAATCATCACAATTATGACAAATCACGGTTTGAACTATCTTGCTTTGCATGTAATGTGTCTTATATCGTATATTAGTTTCACCTTTTAAGTTGCATTACTGAAATAAATGAACTTTTGCACGATATTCTAATTTTTCAAGTTTCACCTGTAAGTGCAAGAGCCTCCTGTTATTCATTAAAATAACTTGACTTTTTAAACAATGACTTCCCTAGAAGCCTGGGGGTGGAGGTGAGGGATTAACCTTTTGAGCATGCAGCCAGTGCTTCATGAAATATGTTACAGTTACAAAAACCATTCTTCAAAACAAGATCCATTCTTCAAAAATATCAAGCCAAAAGGCATGCATGAGAAATCTGAATTTTGATTCTTTTGTTTCTTGATGTTCCAAGAAAGTTGACTTCTCACCATATCACATCTAGCGGTTACATTTTAATAAGTCTAATTCTCCAAGGACTTCTGTTGTCTAATTTTTCTAATTATCATATAGGTGATGAGCATAGCACATTTCCTTGCTCTGTGTTTTGCAAAAAGAAATGCAGATTGGAATTTTATACCATCCTAATTGTCCTAGAAAAAATATTTGGTATGGGAAAGATTGATGAAAATCTACAGTGGAAGTGGGAGAGTAAAATTGTGCTTTCTTCTCCAAGCCTAAGAATTAGAGATGAGTGAAACTTTTATATTTATCGTCCCATTTTTAATGGATTCTTCTAGCAATCATCTTTGGCCTCTGAGAACAATTACTGGAATTACAGTGAAAAAAGTATCTGTATCTTAGCTCATACTGTCTTTATCAGGATGGTGAATAATTTATTAAGCTAGCAGAAATTGGCTATTCAGATGGCTTCTCCTATTTACTCTTTCTTCCCTGCCACTTTCTTTCTTTTAAACAATTTTTTTGAACAAACACAGACGGACAGAACAAAAAACATAAAAGCATCTTTCATTATAAATTATAGAAAGTGTGTCAGTTGGTTACAAAATTTCTGTGCATCCTTTCCATAGTCATCACTTGCAATACATATCACATCACACATTTTTAAATCAAATATATTTATATATATATTACTATTGTTCTACCTCAACCTTCATTTGACTATCGTTGCTTTTACATCCTTTTATATGAAATATTTTAAATCTAAAGTAAAATTATATAATGGCATTCCATTAGATCTTCCTAAAAACATCCAATAACTTTACATCTTTATAACATGTTCTAAATAAAAATTAATTATATTTAATAACAAAGCTTTTAAACCTCCTCTCATAGTCTCCATTTGTAATTTATATAAAATTTCATATTGTCAAGCTAATATATATCTGTGTGTGTGTGTGTGTTGTATTTGTGCTGATAAATAAATAAAGGGAGACTAGTATAGATCTATTTCAAGCTATTTAGCTCTCATCAGCTAGCCATACCCTTACTGGGATTCAGACCTGGGCTATATTACATATTAGGCAGATATCTTAGCCACTAAGCCACAGGCTCTCCTCCTTATCAGCTGAGCCAGGGAAATAGGTATGTATTTGTGTTATTTGGGCATACCAGGGGTTGTAACACACATACATACATACATACATACATACATACATAATCATTATTAATCATTTATTTGGCTATAACTATTATCTCTTCATTTTATACATAATACTCTAAATTTAACAATTTTTAGAATACACTTTCATTACATCAACCTGTATCTTTCCAGTAATAGTGCAGTCTTATGTCTTTTGCCATTTGTAGCATTAGTATTCTGATTACTTTCTTAGTGAGTCTTGTATGGACTTCTCTTTGCAAGTTGTTGTTCATTTCGTATCTCATGAAAACTCAAAACCCTCCATCTGCTCCTTCCATCAGCTTGTCTTTGGTTATCACTGGTGCTTCTGTCAAGATTTCTCTCCTTACCTCCATCAATTTTCTCTCTTTTCTTCTTCTATGCTTTGAAATCTGGGATAGAGTTCCAGTTCATCTATCTCCCCTTTCCATATTCCACTCTTGCCATTTCCAACCATGCTCAATTTGTTGTCAGTATCCACAATTTTCTTATCTCTTTGCTCATTTTTTTCTTCAATTTTTAGGACTCCATCCTCCACTTTCTTCATTTGATAAACATCCTCAATTTTTCCATCAAATTTCTTTTTTGTGTTCTATATTCTCCAATCTCTTCTCAATTTTCTCTGTTACTACTAATAATTTTTGAATTTCAAACATGATCATTTGCAATGTTAAAGTTTCTTTTTCCTGATGCGCCATTCTTCCAATTTGTAAACACTGCCACTATAGCATTCAAGGCTTTTTATTAAATTTCAAGCAAGTTCATTATAATCTTTCAAGTCAAGGTTTTGTCTTCCCTCCAATCCAGCTGGTGATAGAACTCCCGAAGAACACCTGTGTAAACAATCTGTACTCTTCCTACTATCACTCTCAGTAAACAAACAGAGAAACCTTGAAGTGTCAAATGATCAAAGAAAAAAAGGAAAGAAAAACAATGATTCCAAGCCTCCAGCCTCTTAAGTGGCAGTGTTACTTCTTTTCCCTCTGTTGTTACAACCCTCTTTATATTCCTTTTTATATCTTCTTTATGTTCCAAATTTAAAAAGAAAACAATTCTTAAATGGAGAAAAAAAAACCAATCCAATCGAGCATTATAAAAAAAAAGGAATTTTCAGCTTCAAAGGTTGCGTTTCTGTCATCGGAAATAAGAGCTTCTCCTGAATCCATCAGGGACTGTGGTGTCTCTGAGATCAGCAGGATGTACTCTTCACTATAATAATAATAATAATAATAATAATAATAATAATAATAATAATAATAATAATAATAATAATAATAATAATAATAATATTTAATGCTTCTAGACCGCCCCCTCTCCCGCAAGGGACTCGGGGCGGTGTACAGTTCATACAAAATATAACAGGATGCAATAAAATTAAATTAAATATGTACAGTTGACAATTGACATGGAGGAGGTTAAAATGTAGTTAAAAGAACTGTACAAAGCAGATATAAAATAAATTCAAACCCCTAAAAACAAATACAGTAAATTTAAAAAACCCTAAAATAACCAGATATAATACATTTGCCAGGAGGGACAGTTGAATTATGCCAGGCCTGCTAGTCGGAACAGGTGGGTCTTCAGTTTTTGCCGGAAGGAGCGGAGGTCAGAAGTGGTTCTAATGTCGGGGGGGAGGTCATTCCAGAGGGTTGGGCCCATCACAGAGAAGGCCCTACTCCTCGGTGTCGCCCGCTGGCATTGCCTAGTGGACGGCACCAGGAGAAGTCCCTCCCTGTGTGAGCGTATTGGCCGCAGGGATGTATGTGGGAGGATGCGATCCCGCAAGTAACTAGGTCCCGTGCCATGGAGCGCTTTAAAGATGGTAATCAGCACCTTGAAACGCACCCGGAAAACCACAGGCAGCCAGTGCAGCTTGCACTATCACTGTCTCTGCGGGACTCTTTAGGTCCAAATGGACCGTCCAGCGGCAGAAATATCGACTGCGATCTTGGAGCTCCAAGATCGCATGTCGTGTTGTCACGATGTCAGCTCCTCCTGTCTTCCCCTCCACTTTCATTCCCCTTCCCAACCTGACTATTTCCCAACTTTTTTAAGGCTCTTAAACCTCTTGCTTACTATGATCTGAATGGCTTCTGCCTATCCCTTTCCCTGCCCCACAATGACATTCAGTTCTCTCCTTCTTCTCTAGGTCTCATGTCAGGATTTAATGTGGTTTGCCAGAATTAAGTTTTGATCTAATGCCAAGTGGCTGTCTAGCTTTAGGCCGTTGTTTCAGTTAATGTACCTGCTTTGACCTTCAGTAAACAGAAAGGGTGTAAATTGCTTTGGTGATATCGTGCCTGAAATACATCTTATATGTTTTAGATTAATGTTTCTGTAGCTGCCATGAGTTGCTATTGCCTAGCTGATTAATATGCACTGCAAAATATGCAGGAATATATTCCACAGTGGCCCAATTGCAGTTCAGAATGACTCTTGGTTTAAGTGTGTTAAAAATCACACTTGACCTTCAGCAGCTTCAGATGGGAGAACGAAGTGTGATGGTGAGGGGGAGAAGGCAGATCTTTCTTCTTGCTAATCCTGTTCCTCCTCCATATAGTGTTCTCAGGATACTTTATATTTTCAATGAAAAGCTCCAAGTCTCCATGGCTATCATTCCATCCTAGCAAGAACCTTTCTGATAAGGAAAGGACACTACCTTTGAGATACTGTGTTCTGAACATTATTGATCATTATTTCAGTCATAATATTCGGATGTTTTCCTGAGCACACATTATACTATAGTCTCCCCAGAATGCATAGCATTCTCAATGCTCATAGAAGAGAGCCAGTTTGGTGTAGTGGTTAAGGCATCAGGCTAGGAGACTGTATGTTATAGTCCTGCTTTGGACACAAAGCCAGCTGGGTAACTGAACCAATTACTCACTCTCAACCCTAGGAAAAAGACAGAGGCAAATCACTTCTGAAAATCTTGCCAAGAAAATTTCAGGGACAAGTCCAGGTGGTCACCAGGAGTCCTGCCTGTCTCAAAAACATAGACAAATATGGTGAGAGAAAATTTAAATTTGCTACCAGAATTAGTCTCTGCTTTTGAAAAAGCCGAAATATATAGATACATTTGTGCATGCTTTTCAGATATAGCTATCACAGATCATTTATTGAGATCTATATATGTAACCTTTGCAGACAAGGCTGGCAATAAGAAGGATTTAAAATTTTTATGTATAGTACTTCCCTACTACTAGCACCCCTTCAGCTACTCAAATTGTTGCTCCATATTCCATTGCAAAAAAGTTCCATGGCCTCAAATTCCAATACTGTAAGTCCTGTAAATTCAGTGTAATTTTCTGTAAGTCCCTAGACCATTCCAGTGGAATTTCTGGACTGATATGTTTGGTCTACACCCATTAAAGGAAAACTGCATTATGGTTTTTCTAAATGTTTCATATGCATTTTCCTGTCTTTTCTTTTTGGTGTCAGAATCCTTGCTGTTTGGGGGGGGGGGGCAGTTGCCTTTGGCTTATTGTCAGAACTACACATGTAGAGCTCAAGCTAACTATTATGTTCTGCCTATAATACAAGAAATCTCCTTGTTCTGGCAGCCCACTCTTGGGAACAATTAAATAAGTCTTCAAGGAACTGGAGGGAAGGAATCAGTCCTAACCCTTTTGCTGGTTGTGCAGTGACTACAGGCTAGCTCCATGCTTGACCCCTTCTCTCTCCCAAACTGGGTATTTCCCAACGCTTACATAAATATCAGATTGGTTTTGCTTAGTTTTTATCTTACTGTTGAGATTCAGAGGTGAAGTTTTTTTCACTTGTGGGTTTGCTGTCAACAGGTTGAACTACCTATTGTTATCCACACATTTTGCTGAGGTTTTCAGAATGGGAAGTATAAGAACTGTTCAGCCTGATCTGGAGAATTAGATATGCTAGTGATGGACTCTATAGCATCTGTATGCTTCTGCTGTGACATAGCCATCAAATATTTAGTGTGAAGTATTATATACTAAAAGATCTATTGCATACTGAACAAGGAGTTCTCTCAGCATCTCATATTCCAGGTGGAATTGTGAAATTTGAGTCTTTTTGCTTGTTTCAAAATTTGAAAGCAATGGAGTATGACCATCAGTAGCTCAAATCAGCATCCATGGAGTTATCTTTTTTGTATCCCAGGAATTAACATGGCAAGAAAGTATTCCAGTCATTCTGTAAAGTCATCCAGAGAATTGGATGATTAAGCAAGGACATGAACCATGTTGTGTTTCATCTATGCAATTAACAAAGGTTCTGAAGGCCATGAACTGAGACTCACATAGAGCTATCCAATCTGAGCCTATTTCGAGCAAAGAGATGTTTCAGATGTTTATACCGTAATTAAAGCCTTTGATTTGCATATTATAGATAGTTCTCAATTTACGAAAACAATTGAGCCCACATGACTCCGGGACACTGCAACTGTCATAAATGAGTCAGTTGCCAAGTGTCTGAATTTTGGTCACGTGATGCTTCAATGAAAAATGTCATGTCATTTTTTTTCAGTGTCATTGTAAATGAATTATGAATTATTGTAAATCGAGGACTACCTGTCACTTGAAACATGACATTGAAATTTAATTGAATTTCCAGTTGCACATTCTTAAAATTAATCGTTTCCAAATATGTCCTCAGAAATTAAGAATTCCTTGAGCCTTTGCACTAACTCTCCCCTAGCATAGGAGAATTTTGTACACATTTCCCTGCGAATCATTGCTCTGGTCATTTTATCAAGGCTGAGTAAATTCAGTTACTTTTATTGAAGCACAGAGAAGACGCTGCATGTTGCATCTTTGTGCGGTTTCCTGGTCTGACCTTCTGAGTGTCAAGTATGAAAGGCCATTCATTCCTCCATATTTTTTTCCTAATTCCAGAGCAGTTTACAAAGATGAATTCTAGTTGGACTATTTGTCTGATATAATATTATCTATTTTAACAGGCGGTCGTTCCCCAAAATATCATGCTAGAGAAGGGGCTTCTGTCTTGCTACCTGAGCTCTTTCACCACTTGAACCTATGACTGTCTGCATTCAGAGCGGATGCTTTAGAACAGAGCTGTGTACTCTTTCCTGATTTTTGAAAATTTCCATCTTAAATTTATGTTATTTGGCTTTGAATTCTTACTGAGGGTTGCAGAGCTTCTCTTTCTTTATCTGGCCCTTTCACCAATCACTTAACGTGCCTCAGTGAGTTGATAGGACAAAATCCTGTGACTAAAAGCATTTTCCAAGAAGCAAATGTTGGGAGAGTCCACAGTGTTGGGTGTGGCTGGAAGAAATCTGAAACCATTGGGCAGAATCAGATTAACTGCAAGTTTGCACAATCCTCCCAATATCCTGCAAGCTTGAGATGAAGTATTGGAAAAGAGCTGTCAACAATCGGAAGCTCCACAATTGCTCCTTTAATGCTTCTTAATTTCAGTTCCAAATACTTTAGTCAGTTGTGAAGAAGGGTTGAGATTTGTTTGGCATTTAAAATAGATGTGCATTTTTAACTGCATGTTAACACAAATTTATTCATGTATTTCTCAGATAATTTCATGGCAAAGGTAGGTTTTTTAATGAAGAACGTTCCAGGAAGCCACATTACTGGCCAGAGCCTACTACAACTACCTGTAATATACTACAGGTAGTTCTCAGTTTACAAGCATAATTGAGAATAGGAACTTAACATTACAGTCATAAAATGAAAAAAATCACATGACTGCACTAACTTGTAATGTCCAGCAGCTAGTTGTAATTATTAAGCAAATCATGGACGATTGTTGTGCAACATTACATGATTGTAACTTGCAGCTTCCTGCTAGCTTCCCCATTAACTTTGTTTGTGGAAAGCCATTAGAGAAAGTTATAATTGTCCATCACATGACTGCAGGACACTGAAACCATCCTGAATGCTCATTAATTGCCAAGCTCTTGAATCATTACATGACCATAGGAACGCTATGACGGCCCTTGAGGACATGTCATAAAAGCCTCTTTATTTAGTGTCATCATAACTTTAAAAAAATCAGTGATGAGAGATCACTAAGTGAGGACTTATTGTAGATCATGTATTTCCTACCCTGCTAAGACTATTAGACTAGATCAGTGATGGCAAACCTATGGCACGCGTGCCACAGGTGGCACACGGAGCCATTTGTCAGGGTACATGAGGCGCTGGCCAGCTGAGTTCACCCTTTTTAAAAGCCATTTTTCACTCTCCCCAGGTTCCAGAGGCTTTATAGGAGCCTGGGGAGGGTGAAAAGAGCCTCCCCCCCACCCAAGGCTCTCCAGAGGCTTCATGAACTTCCCTGAAGCCTTCGGAGCGCAAAAAACCAGCCCTATAGGCAAACCGGAAGTTCAGGAACGGACTTCCTGTTTGCTCTGAGGGTCGTTTTGACTGCTCCGGAGGCTTCAGGGAAGCCCCTTGAAGGTCACTGAAGCATTCGGAGCGCTTAAAACGACCCTCCGAGCAAACCGGAAGTTACTTCCGGTTTGCTCGGAGGGTAATTTTGACTGCTCCGGAGGCTTCAGGGAAGCCTCCCAAAGGTCCCTGAAGCCTCCGGAGGGCTTCCGGGGGTGCGGGGGGAGGCTGTTTTCGCCCTCCCCATGCTCCTATAAAGCCTCTGGAGCCTGGGGATGGTGAAAAAAGCATGCACAAATGGGGGGGTCGTGCCTGTAGTGTGTGCATGTGCACTGGGGGGGGTCATGCATTGCATTATGGGTGCAGCACACCTGCACACGACCCCCCCTGTGCTCCCCCCACTTATGGCACGCAAGCCAAAAAAGATTCGCCGTCGCTGGACTAAATCATGATTTGACATAGCAGACTCCCAGTTTCGACTGCCTTCTTCCATTCCAGCTCTTAAAGACAGGCAGTCCTTCTGCATTTCAGCATAGAAATTGTTACCTGTGTCCTTAGGGCAGATAATCTTAATATTTGTGAATTGTTTTACAGCTATTGGTAATTTGGGTAGTTCTGGCTTCACAAAATCCTTTTTATAACCAATGACCTCACTTTTCTTTTTCTTTTCCAGGCAAAGTACATCTCTCAATGCATTGATGAGATCAAACAAGAACTGAAGCAGGATAATATTGCTGTGAAAGCAAATGCTGTTTGCAAGCTCACCTATGTGAGTATTTTCTTCATTTAGAATGTCCTAAGATAGAATATTGAATGTTCCAGAGCTGTTCATTGATATATTAATAGCATTTTACTTCTTGGAAGATCTGGTAAAGGATGTGATCGCTTTGTGGTTTTGAGCTTGCCTTCCTATATTTGTGTGCCTTTGAAAATCATTTGGAAGCTGCACTGGTACAGTGCATAGCAGTACAAGCAGTGATGGGTAGCCGTGCTATGCCCATATTCTGTGAGCTGCCCTATTTACCAATTGACTTCCTGGTGCAATTCAAAGTTAAGGTTGTTATCTTTAATACCCTACATGGCATAGGGCCTATTTATTTAAGGAATCGCCTATTTCCTGTGGTTTCTGCCCATCCTATAAGATCGGGCAGAATTGGCTTACTTTGGGAACTTGTCAATTAAGAGTCTTCAGACTGGCTAGGTTAAAGCTATATAAGTGGCTAGGTTTGACTGGTCTGATGAAATGTGTTGGGTGGGCCCAACTCCTTTAATCATTTCTCTTTCAATCATTTTAAAAATACAGGTTGGCAGAAATGTTATGTTGGCCATATGATTTGATTTATAATAATTGGATTGTTTTAGTCTGGACTGCCTATAGGGTTGTATGTTTTTAATGTATTTTATTATTTTTAATTTGCATGGTAAGCAGCCCAGCCTATGGAAGTGGGCAGCTATAATAAATTTCAAGTGATAATAATATGCAGGCACTTAATTTAAAAGCTTGTGTTTTATATTGATTGTGGTGTTCTTTGCTGTTTTGGTATCGCTTTTGGTTATAAATATATTGTGCGATACCCTTCAACTGTAAGTATCATTATGCAAAGAACAGAAAGAATAAGAAATATAGCAAAAGAAACTAGAGAAATGAAGAATGAAAATAAAAAAGTAATCACCAGCACCATCATATATCTCTCGCTATACTTTGCCATCGTTGCAAACCTTCCTTGTTTCTACCACATTGGCATATATTGGCTTTTATAAGTTGTTTTAAAGTTATAATTACAGTTACAATACAATAGCAGAGTTGGAAGGGATCTTGGAGGTCTCCTAGTCCAACCCCCTGCCTAGGCAGGAAACCCTATACCAGTGATGGCGAACCTTTTTTGGCTCGCGTGCCATAAGTGGGGGGAGCGCGGGGGGGTCGTGTGCGGGCGTGCTGCACCCATAATGCAACGTGCCCCCCAGTGCGCATGCGCGCACAACGCGCCCATTTTTGCATGCTTTTTTCGCCCTCCCCAGGCTCCAGAGGCTTTATAGGAGCCTGGGGAGGGCGAAAAGAGCCTCCCCCGGCCCCCGGAGGCCCTCCGGAGGCTTCAATGAACGTCCGGAGGCTTCCCTGAAGCCTTCGGAACACTTAAAACCACCCTCCGAGCAACCCGGAAGTGACTTCCGGGTTGCTCGGATGGTCGTTTTAAGAGCTCTGAAGGCTTCAGGGAAGCCTCGGGACGGTCCCTGAACAGGCACGAGACGTGCGTCTCCATCGCCTGGGCCTGGATCGCCTCCGCCGCGCGGCGCCTCGGGCCCGGCGTCCTTGCACCGCTTCGCCCAGCCTCTGCGCGCTCGCCAGGGCCCAGCATTCACATCGCTGCAGCTGCCGCCGCCAGGGCAGGCGCGGCCGAGGCCTGACGGACTTCCCTTCGGCCGAGCCCGTCCTGGCGGCGGCGGCGGCAATGTGAAGACCGGGCCCTGGCGAGCGCACAGAGGCTGGGCGGAGTGGCGCAAGGGATCGAGGCGGCCGTCAGGCCTCGGCCGCGCCGCCCTCGCCTCCTCCTCCTCCTCCTCCTCTAGCCGCGCCACGTCAGGCAGGCGTGATCCCGGCCTCAGGCGCCGCCGCGCTGCGCTCAATAGTCGCAACTCAGCTGCCTGCCGCCTTTCCCCTCCTTTGTCTCCCAGCCGGGGTGGCCCGCCGCCGAGTTGCGACTATTGCCGCCGCTGCTGCCGCCGTTCACAGGACCCGCCTCTCACCCTCTTCCTCCAGTCGGCAGGCTCCGATTCGTTCGCTGCCTGTCGGGCCCTGGCACCGCGTTCGAGCCAGAGGGGGAAAGGAGGAGAAGGAGAAGGAGGACAACAAAGCCCCCTTCGCTTTCCCCGTCCCCCCCCCCTTTTGGTTTAATCCTTGCGACGCCCGCGCAAAGCCCCGAGGGGACGGATTCCTGTGCGGGACGCATGGCAGGAAGGCTATAGAGTCCCCCCTCCCTCCGCCGTCCAGACGGTCCCTGAAGCCTTCGGAACGCTTAAAATGACGCTCCGAGCAACCTGGAAGTCACTGACAGGGCAGCGCCTCGCGTGCTTCGCCATCACGGCCCTATACCATTTCAGACAAATGGTTATCCAACATCTTCTTCAAGACTTCCAGTGTTGGGGCATTCACAGTTTCTGAAGGCAACTTCTGTTCCACTGATTAATTGTTCTAACTGTCAGGAAATTTCTCCTCAGTTCTAAATTGCTTCTCTCCTTAATTAGTTTCCATCCATTGCTTCTTGTTCTACCCTCAGGTGCTTTGGAGAGTCGCTTGACTCCCTCTTCTTTGTGGCAACCCCTGAGATATTGGAACACTGCTATCATGTCTCCCCTAGTCCTTCTTTCCATTAAACTAGACATACCCAGTTCCTGCAACTGTTCTTCATATGTTTTAGTCTCCAGTCCCCTAATCATCTTTGTTGCTCTTCTCTGCACTCTTTCTAGAGTCTCCACATCTTTTCTACATCGTGGTGACCAAAACTGAATGCAGTATTCCAAGTGTGGCCTCACCAAGGCATTATAAAAAGATATTAACACTTCACGTGATCTTGATTCTATCCTTCTGTTGATGCAGCCTTGAACTGTGTTGGCTTTTTTGACAGCTGCTACACACTGCTGGCTTATATTTAAATGGTTGTCCACTGGGACTCCAAGATCCTTTTCACAGTTACTACTGTTAAGCAAGGTATCACCTATACCAGCAATGGCGAACCTTTTTTGGCTTGCATACCACAAGTGGGGGGAGCGCAGGGGGGTCATGTGTGGGTGTGCCACACCCATAATGCAATGTGTAACCCCCCCAGTGCGCATGCATGCACAACAGGTGCTTCCCCCCCCCATTTTTTCATGCTTTTTTCGCCCTCCCCAGGCTCCAGAGGCTTTATAGGAGCCTGGGGAGGGTGAAAAGAGCCCCCCCTCCCCGAGGCCCTCCGGAGGCTTCAGGGACTGTCCGGAGGCTTCCCTGAAGCCTTTGGAGCGCTCAAAACGACCCTCCGAGCAAACCAGAAGTGACTTCTGGTTTGCTCGGAGGGTCGTTTTGAGCGCTCCAAAGGCTTCAGGGACCGTCCGGAGGCTTCCCTCCGCCCTGACAAATGGCTCCGTGTCCACCTGTGGCACGCGTGCCATAGGTTCGCCGTCACAGACCTATACTGGACCTGTGCATTTTGTTTTTCTTGCCTAAATGTAGAACCTTACTCTTTTCGCCATTGAATTTCATTTTATTAGATAGTGCCCAATGTTCAAGTTTGTCAAGATCCTTCTGTATCTTTAGCCTATCTAAACCAGAATTTCCATCACCTAAACAAGGCAGTCGAAAAGTGTAACATCACATGACCCATCGCTTAGCAATAGCAATCCTTGCATTCCCAGTTCCTGTCATTAAGTGAAGATTGTGTGTTGTTAGGCAAGCTCCTACTCACAACTTTCTTTATACAAGACAATGACTTCATTATCATAAAATCAGCAGAAGCTGGCTGTAATATATACAAATTTGTCCTTTTTTCAGATAATATTGTTGCAATAAACTACTTTTCTACTAGTATTTGCATGTCTTAAAATTAGTAAGTTATTCCATCTGCTAAGTCAGAGTTCCCCAATGTTTCCAGCTTTGTGGACTGATTGGGGGAGGAAAGGGGATGGTTTCTCGTGAGCAGCCAGCAAGCATGCAAATGTGTGCAAGCCCGTTTGCACGAGCGGAGTACACAGGCGCCTGCTGCTTACGCAAATTGAGCACACACGCTCACCTGCTGTTTGCGCAAGTGAGGATGTGCGTGCACCAGCCATTTCGCAGCCCAGTTGCAAACACAGCCCACTAGTGGCTCATGGCCCACAGGTTGGAGACCCCTGTACTAAAGTACATAAACTCACCTTTTTATTCTAGACTTTTTTCTATGTGTATAAAAATAGTTGGCTCTGTAGTTCGTTTCCAGTCTTCATACCAACATGTTCTGTTACCTGTGAATTCCTGTTTTCCTATGAACCACAACAATGTAGATTATACCAATTCATTTTTGGCATACATTTTCATCCTTTCATTCATAGACACACCTTCACTTTGTTTTATAAATACATATGTATTAATGAATAATAAATAATACATGTGTTCCACTTTATAAGCTCAGACTGAGTTTCCCAACCAGGTAACACTTCTATATTTCATTTATTCATTAATTGATTTTTTTACAACATATTCCTCTTTTATTACAACTTAGAATTCTTCATATGTCATAGTTGTCAGATAATGAGCTCTTAAATATTGACCGTCATCCTAGCTGAGTTAACTACAAATACATTATTGAACAGTTTTAGCACAAGGCCAACCAAAGCACAGCTTTATTCAGGGTGTTTTTTCATTGCTCTATGCAAACTAAGTTTCTGATGTAGAGGCTATCTTGCAAGCCAAAATATGGGGCCCATAACTCAACAATCAGAAAGAATTCCTATATAGACTCAGGTTACAATATTCAGGCAAATATTTTATACATTCATTGAAATATATTGGGAACTTTGATTTATCCTTTGTTTTGATATTAATGCCTTATTTCTCCTCCCACATCCCATCTCTTTAATAGTTGCAGATGCTGGGCTATGATATCAGTTGGGCAGCATTCAACATCATTGAAGTAATGAGTGCATCCAAGTTCACTTTTAAAGTAAGTGGAAATTGGAGTGTTAGAAACCATCAAGAATTGCTGTTATTGATTACTTTAAATTCTGGGCAGAATGACCTTGTCAAAGCTGGGACCATAACAGTTTGTGTATCTCTTTAAAAAAAATCAAAATGTAAAAGCGGACTAAGTTCTATTCAGTAAAAGTTATTATACAATCTTGTTTTGTGTCAACAAAATGATATTTACTTTACAAAATTCTGATATTGCTAGTCAGTAAGATGTGTCAGAAGCTGTGCAGGGCGTTGAACCCTCATCATTGCTAGATGCCTTCTTTTGGGTCCCTCTCTGATTTTGTAATTTTGATATTGCCCATATATTTAAATACACTTTTACAGTTAGATCTAGAAAGTTAAATACTACATCCAGAACTATTTCTGTATTTCTTCCCTGACATTTTATATGTATTAAGTTATAGTTTATTGAGAGCCTCAACTGTTGCCCTAATGCAGTGGTGGGCAACCTTTTTTTTCAACTGAGCCAAATCTCGCCAAAACCACGATTGAAATTTATTTTGAGAGCCACATTTTTAAAACCAAAAATACATAGGATGGTACACTGTTTTTAGTTTCAATAAACTCTGGCATTTGAAGCACGCAAGTCTTAAAGCTGTCAAGTTACAAGATCCTTGCACCCCTAACCCTTTAGAAAAAAAAACCCCAGGGGTCTTCAAACCTGACAGCTTTAAGACTTGTGGACTTCAACTCCCAGAATTCCTCCTCCAGTCATATTGGCTCAGGAACTCTGGCATTGAAGTGTGCAAGTCTTAAAGCTGTCAAGTTGCAAGACCCTTGCACCCCTAACCCTTTAGAAAAAAAAACCCCAGGGGTCTTCAAACCTGACAGCTTGAAGACTTGTGGACTTCAACTCCCAGAATTCTGAGAATTGAAGTCCACCAAGGGCATCAATCATATTAGCCCAGGGATCTGCAAAATTGGCTCTTAAGACTGGTGGACTTCAACTCCCAGAATTCTGAGAATTGAAGTCCACCAGTCTTAAAACAGCCAACTTTGCAGACCCCTGTGTTAGCCCAAAGCCTGGTGCTGGGCCTTGCTCCCCCATTGGTGGAGCCCCAAGAAGCGAGGAGGGAGAAAAAGAGACGGAGGCCAAGGAACTCCCCCCCCCCCCCCCAGCAAAAATCTAACTGGGGAGCCGGGCAGTAGCAAATTAGCCAATCATGCGAGGAAAGCGAGGTCTGACCGGGTGGGCAGCGAAACTCCAGGGCTCTCTGTTCTAATTCCCCGTGAAAACTGTTGCCTCTGAAGCGTTTGCTCTACTGTTTGAACCTTTAAGTGCCCCTTTCCCTTTTTTCTTTTCGACCCACAATGATTAGGGAGGATCCTGAAGTCGGGCGGGGACGAGAAGCGAGGAGGCAGAAAAAGAAACTGAGGCTAAGGAGCTTCCCCCCCACCCCCTCCCAGCAAAAATCTAACCGGGGCCCCGAGAGGAGGGAGGGGAGCGGGCGCCCGGCACACAGAAGAGCCGCATTAAAATGTGTAAAGAGCCGCATGTGGCTCGCGAGCCTCGGCTTGCCGACCACTGCCCTAATGCAATTCTTTTGCACCATCTCTATATTTTACTTAGACTCCTTGTTTCTCAGAGGATGGTCACAACTCTATTGAGTCTTAGATAGTGATTACTTTTTATTTATTTTGCAGAGGATCGGATATTTGGCTGCCTCTCAGTGCTTTCATGAAGGGACAGATGTTATAATGCTGACAACTAACCAGATCCGAAAGGTAAATTCCCCCAAAGAGACTTGCATCACCTGTATTATAGCTATGTCAACTGTATTATACTTATGCTGAACTGTAGTTAACAAAGCTCTTTAAAACCAGACAGAATACACTTTGGCTTTATTTTCCATATTTTTTAAACTTTATTTTCAATGTGATAGCATTGAAAACAACTGAAGTCCTTTAAAAGAGACACTCTGTTTATCTGCACCAACGCAATGACAGTAGAAATGAGGAATACTGTAGTTTAGGGGTGTCAAACTGGCAGCCTGCAGGCCACACCCACCCCAGCTCTGCGAAGGGAAAAAACATCGTGAAACGTCACGTGACAGAAAGTTGACGCGGCGAGCTCGACACCCGTGCTGTAGTTGAAAAGCCCAATCTTCACTGCCTCTAACTTCTTCTCAGAAATCAGAGCACCAAGAAGGGTCTCCAAAGATGACCTCAGTAAGCAAACAAATTCATCTGAGGGAACAGTCACCAAGAAGAGTTTCTGTATATTTAAAATGATGAACGGTTAAGGGAACTAACAAAGAGCAGCCTTAGGAGTGACACAATGGCTGTCTTCCAATACATGAGGACTGTCACAGGGAAGAGAGGGTTGATTTACTCTCCCAAACACCTGAGAGTAGGATAAGAAGGAGTGGGTGGAATCTCATGAAAGAAAAATCCAGCCTGCAACTCAGGAGACATTTCCTAACAGTGAGAACAATCAGTGAAACATCGCCGGAGACTTTCAAGAAAAGATTCACAACTATTTGTCTGGGATGGTATAAGGCATGGGTATCAAACTCAAATCCTGGGGGCCGCATTCAGCCTGCAGGGTACTTAGATCTGGCCAGTAGGGCCGCCCTGGAAACAGTGAAGGACCGGCCCGTGGTGCTTCTGCCATCAAAAATGGAGCTCGGGAGGGCTACGTGTGCCCCTCCTGGGCTCCGTTTTTGCTGGCAGAAGGTTGCAGGAGTCCATGGCAGCTGAAAACAGAGTTTGGGAGCCCATTTTTGCTGGCAGAGTGCTCTGCCGCCAAGGTGCCCCTGACATGAGTTACATTGAGCTGGTCATGCCCACCCTGGCCCCGCCCATCCTGGCCCCCAGTCAAACACAACCTTGATGTGGCCCTCAACGAAAGGTGTTTGACACCCCCGGTATAAGGTCTCCTGCCTTGGGCAGGTGGTTGGATTAGAAAACTTCCAAAATTCTTTCCACCTGGATGATTCTGTTCTACTCCATTCTCTTCTTATTCTAATAATTTTAATTCTAATAATTATAATTATTTCTAGCCAAAAAGAGTTTTTATAGATGATACATTGGAGAGTGATGATACCTTAGTGATTGACATTTTCAAAAGTATATGTGATTGACAGTGAATTTTGAATGTGAATATTAAATCTGCAGCATACTTCCAAAAATTTAAAAATTATTTTTTTCCCCTCATTCACCTGTCCCCTCTCTTCCTCCCACTTTCCTACCTTACTGTTCTAGGACTTGAGTAGCCCCAATCAGTATGATACTGGAGTTGCGCTAACGGGTTTGTCCTGTTTTGTGACTCCCGATCTTGCTAGAGATTTGGCAAACGACATCATGACTCTGGTGAGTAGCTGGAGAGCGTCCGTCCACACTAACTGCATTGTTCACTCTGAGCAAAGCTCTTTGAAGTTCCAAATGAGGAAGAAATGTTTTCAAAGCAAATGAATATCAAGAGCAGCTGACTATAGGAGCAGTGGAGACACATTTTGTGGTCCAGTCACATGCAGTGAAATGTTGCAGAAAACAATGGTTACAGTCACAAATCTTTATTGACTGGTTTTTAAAATGCCCTTAGTTGAATTTGATTCCTAGTGACTGTAACATCATGTATGTAGAGCTTTTGGGCTACAGTACAGACATCATGCTATTGTTTGGGGATTTTTTTTAATCTTTCCAGTATAGTCCCTAGCCCTGTCATGGCAAACCTTTAGCACACGTGCCACTAGCCAGCTGGTCTTCAGGTTTCTGTCACGCATGCGCGCAGGGGCCGCACGCACAGGTGCAGGGGGTGAAGTGCATGCACGGGGGCCGTGCGTATGTTCCATTTTGGGGGTTCGGATGCACGCACGTGCTTTGGGCACTCAGTCCAGAAAAGGTTAGCCATCACTGCCCTTGCCCTAGGATTTTCTGTTTTTCTCCTGTCCAAGTACTAACCAAGTCCAAACCTATTGAGTGTTTTGAGATTGTTTGAGATGAACTGGGTAAGAAAATAGATTTCTGGTGCTTAATTCTCCCATTCTTTGATATCTAAAATTTAAACCTGCAGAGCAGACGTTCCTAAACCTTATGCCATTACATCTCCCTTTACTGTAATCTTAATGTACACACTTCCTAGAAAAATCCAAACATCAAAATTAACACAAATTAACAATGAAAATAATATAATGGCACTTTTATTTTTAATAAAGACATTTTTAAAAAAGGTCCTTCACACCTCTCTTAGGTTCTGCCTACATTTCCCTAAAAGGGGAACGCCCCAAAATTTGGGAAACCCTGATGTGAATAAATACACAGAAGTCAATAAATGGGAAGTTTTCAAGATTTCATAGGATTAATTCAATTATTAATGGGATTCCAGTCTAGTTTCCCATGACACAAATTGATTTTTTTTCAAAGGCAATCAAACTTTATTCAAATGTTATTTGAATATTAATTAACATCCATTAATTAAACGTAGTTTTATTTAAATGTGTTACCTTTTTAGTTACAAACAGGAATTCCTAACATTACCTTTTTTGTTCAAATGTCTTTCTTAGCAGAAATATTACATATGGATTGTTTAAAATTATCAATGTATTTATATATACTTAGGGTAACAAATTGTTAGTCTCAAGGTCAGAGCAAACTATCTGTTGTTAGTAGTTATTTTGACAGGTGGCATTGTGTTCTTTTCCTTTCATTCTGCCTTCCCCAAAACAACTTTCAGAGAAAGCCTGTTTGCTAAAATCTATGGTCAGACAGGCCTCCTGCTTGTGCATGGTACATGCACAGTATATGTGCATTGAGTTAGATTCTGAGGCTCAATATGCTGCAAACCTAATTAGGAAGCTTTTCCTCCCAGGCTGTGGGACCTCAAATATTATTAAAAGCTATGAAAATCCACAGATTTTACCATTTTTTTCTGAAAATAACACAGGGTCTTATTTTCTTTTGACCTCCCCTTATTTTCCGGGAGGTCTTACTATTTTTAGGTGCAGGAGGTGGCGAGCGTGGTCCCCTCATGGCTGCTGCTGTGTTGCAATATTTTCAGGAAGGTCTTATTTTTGGGGGAGGGCTTATTTTAGCACATGCGCTCAAAAGCCCAACTGGGATTATTATCCAGGGAGGTCTTATTTTCTACCCTTATTTTCGAGGGTAGGTGTAATAAACTTCTCTCTTTAGGCTATCTAACTGATAACAAATGGGTATATGTTACTGCTTGATAACATCATGACAAATTTCATGGCTTGAAATCACATTGAAATGGATGTCTTCTTCCTTCTTGCCACAGGAAAAAAAACACCTCTGAATTTTTAGTGCCAGGAGTGATTAAATGGAGTCTTGATTTAATTGCTGCGAAAATATATGTCAAAAGCTTTTTCTCTCTGCAGATGTCTCACACAAAGCCTTACATCAGGAAGAAGGCAGTGTTAATCATGTATAAAGTGTTTTTGAAATATCCCGAATCCCTTCGGCCTGCATTCCCCCGCCTTAAGGAGAAACTGGAAGACCCAGATCCTGGTTAGTGATCCAGAAGATTCTAAGCAGTTTGGGACTCTTGACCTGGGAAGAAGGTGTACATTTAAACAAGTCTGGATAAGGTCTTTTGCAGTAATAGAGATGTTACTTGTATACCAGATTCCTTATTTTTGTACTGGGGATGCTATAACATTCTAGGACCAAAATAAACAGCTTTGCACGCCATTTATTTACGCATATGCACAGGGTGCTTGTGAAGTGCAAAAGAAAATGTAGGACAGATTAACTCATCAAGCTCTCAAAGCTTTATCTTGCTTCCCAAAAATAGTTTATTAGGATCATTGCTGGAGCTAAATTAAATATGCTGATTAGCACAGCTGTTACATACCACAGCAGCTTTGTACCTTACTGTATGTCCCCATTTCCCTTATTGAACTGCTGTGAAAGACAAAATAGGCCTTGACAGGTAGAAAGTTTTGAGGTGGGGATATGGATTAAATGACTTTTTATTAATTGTAGAACGTGAGAAGCTTTTTCTCTCAGATCAGAATTTGCTGCTCCTTTAAAACAGTCTATTATTGGAGTGGAGGGGGATTGTTCTGCTTTCTACACCAAGGACCTCCTAATGTTCTACTTTTCTGCCTTCTAACTTCATACTTCCCACCCCATGCTTTTTTCTAAGCAGAAACTCAGCGTTACCATCCTCCTGGTTACCTTCTTCCCTATTTTACACTCTGTCCTTACAGCATGGGGGCTAACTCACTTTTTCCCGAACTTAGTGCTCTCAAGCTCTACGGCAAGGGTGTCAAATTCACGTCATCATGGCATCGTCACATGATGTATCGGGACTTTTTTTTCCCCCTTCGCTAAACCGGGGGTGGGCATGGCCAACGCGTGAAGCATTCAGCCCTCGGGCCACAACCTTGACAGCCCTGCTCTAGGGCATGCTGCTCTTATAGTTTAATGCATCTGGAAGACCATGCTTTGCCAGTTTAAACAGTAGCATAGTGGGAATGAGGAAATGGTTTTCAAGTTTCAACCATATGTTGTGAGCATGCCTGTATTTCAAATACTGTACAGTTAGAAATCTCCTTTCACGTGTCATTGGAACATTCTTGTGGGGCAAGAATCGGATGGACTTTTCTATCTCCAAATCCCTCTAAGTTGTTTTATGTGGATTATTAATTAAGGGGAAAAAAAGTGTCGCTGTGGTTGCTGTTTACGAGTCCCACAGTCCCTCTTACTAAGCTGTTCCACCTTCTTTTTTTTTCTCCAGGTGTCCAGTCAGCTGCTGTGAATGTTATATGTGAGCTAGCCAGACGCAATCCAAAGAATTATCTTTCTCTTGCTCCACTCTTTTTTAAGCTGATGACGTCATCCACCAACAACTGGGTCCTCATTAAAATTATAAAATTGGCAAGTATTAGCAGGTCCTGGCAGCTGGTGTCTCTTATCAGTATACGTGGTGTGAAAAACACAACCCTGTCGCTTCAGAGGTGTAGCAGCTGACACAAACTGATGTGGAGAAAAGCAGCAGACTGTAAAACTGACTTTGGAGGTGAATTGTTAATTTTCAGGCAAGAACTAGTAGAAATCTGCCGGGCGGATAAAAAAAACTGAGATTGCAAACAAGAATGAGCAAAAAAGATTCTGCTTGCTAGCAATTCCATTACTGGTTGCTTTTAACTTCTCATCCTTATTTCCAAAAGCAGTCATAGTTACAAAAAAACAAATTATGAATTAAACAGGATTGAGTTTGCATAATCAGTAATACATGGACTTGAGCCTATTGATCATATACGGATAGTCTATTTTCCCAAGTACCAAAAGTCAAGAAACAATGGGTGGAAACTAACCAAGGAGAGAAGCAACCTAGAACTAAGGAGAAATTTCCTAATAGTGAGAGCAATCAATCAATGGAATAGCTTGTCTCCAGAAGTTATGGATGCTCCATCACCAGAGGCTTTCAAAAAGAGACTGGACAACTATTTGTCTGAAATATTATAGGTCTCCTGTTCAAGCAGGAGGTTGGACTAGAAGACCTCTAAGGTCCCTCCCAGCTCTATTATTCTATGTTCTGTATTTTATTTATATGTGTCTGTGGGAGAATGAAGCAGATAATTTTTAAATGATAGATGTTGACCTTCATGCTGCCAGTGGTGAATGTTCTGAAGCCATATTTTTGGCCATTGTAGAATAGCAAAAATGAAGGTATCTGCAATTCTATAATCTCCGCAGTGTGTATGTGTGTGTGTGTTTGGAAGGATAGGATTAAGAAGTTTGGGTACCTAATTTCTAAGAATAGCTGAAGGAGGCGCAGATGATTAAGGCAAAAATATATTATTACTTTAGAAAAAATGGTCTTTAACTTTAGAAAACTGTAGTACAGGTAATATTTTCCCTTTTGATTTCTATATAATAGTGTAACAGGACGCTAAATTCAAGACTAAAATTTTCATAAAATTTGCTACATAATTTATAGGAAGGGAATGGAAATGGAATAACACTTCAGCACTTCAGACAAATGGTTATCCAATCTCTTCTTAAAAACTTCCAGTAATGGATCATTCACAACTTCTGGAGGCAAGTTTTTCCACTGATTAATTGTTCTAACTCTCAGAATTGTTTTCCTTAGTTCTCAGTTGCTTCTCTCCTTGATTAGTTTCCACCCATTGCTTCTTGTCCGGCCCTCAGGTGCTTTGGAGAATAGCTTGATTCCCTCCCATTCCTCCTCCTCCTCTTTTGAAAGGGTGCTATGCATTGGGGGCGGGGATAAACAATTATTTGTTTATTAATCATTAATAACCAGCTGGAACTTCTGTGTTTGAACATAAGTATCTCTCTGATTATCAGTTGCTACTGAGCCATTGTTGGATGGGGTTTTGCTTATACGTCCTTGTCATGGGCTTATCCGAGGTATCTTTCTGATAAGAAAGAGAAGATAATGTATTGACTGAGCTTTCTTATAATCTAGCAGAATTCGGGAATCCTCCTTTGTTTTCTGCAACCACTATTTACAGTCAACGACTGCTTTTTAACTCCAAACAATTTTTTAGCCTGCTAAGTATCTCGCTGGTCTCCACAGAGAGGTATGCTGATCAGATCAAATTCAGCCTTCCCTTTCTAAATTATGCAACCAGAGGCCAGTGGAAAGCCAACAGACAAGAGATGACTGTAATATAACTCTTCTCTTTCTGAGCAAATGCATAGAAAGGAATCCTGCTAGTGATGGTGGAAATAATGTAATTATTATGACTGAATCCCGGCTGGTTTGTTTTCATTACTGTCTGAAAGACCCATATTGATGTTTTTCCTATACAATACTAAACATTAGTTATACTAAACAATTCATAGGTTTGCATATCACACTAAGCCACAACCAAGCAAATTATTTTATGGCTAAGATTAGGTTTAAGCACTGTGCCAATTCTTTCATTGACAGTTTGAATTTGCCTAATAGTGTAGTTTTCTGAAGCAGTTCAGGTCTGTTGCTGTATGTCTAATAACGTTGACAGAATTAGCAAATATGCTGAGGCAGCTACTAAATAATTTCCTTTCTTTTCTTTTTTAGTTTGGTGCTCTCACTCCTTTGGAACCCAGGCTAGGAAAGAAATTGATAGAACCCCTGACCAATCTAATACATAGGTAAGTCAGCTAAATTCTTCTAGATTTTTTAAACTTGGTGACTGGGGGAGATGGCTCTCATCAGCCATCTGTATATTTTAATGTGGGTATTAAATAATCCAATGAAACTATTTGTGCTTCTGGGTAAGGTTAGACATTGGTATCCTGTGTGTTGACATTGGTTTGACTGTCTTTTTTATTTGTCACCATTGTGCAATTTTTAAAAATGATTCCAAGAACAGCACCAAAAAGAATGTTGTTTTATCCCTTTGAAGGTAGTACAGGTAGTCTTCAATTTAAGACTTTACTTGAGCCCAGAATTAACGTTGTAAGTTGTGGCTGTTGTTAAGTGTGACTACAATTTTACATCCTTATTTGTGACAGTCATTAAGTAAACTGGTTTTCCACAATGGGTGTTTTTAAATGCTGGGAATCAGCAAAAAAAAAAAAATGCACAAGATTGCCGTCATGTGACTTTGCGATATTGCAAATGACTGTAAATGGGAGCTGGTGCCAAATGCCCAAAATGTGATCATATAAACCGCAAGGGGGATAAATGCGGCCATCGGAACTCCCTGTAGATTAGAGGGAAGAAAGAAGTGTCCATTTAATCCTGTTTTCTTTCACTAAGTCACTTTTCTAAAGTAAATAGAATTCATGGCAATTCTATCCATATTTTTAAAAGTAATCTGCTTCTAAAAAATGAAGCAAAATGGGAAATATATATGCTCTTGACTTATCCCACTCTTTCCGGTCCTTGATTTTTGGAAAAATCAAAGCAGAAAGTTATTCTAAATCCTTCGTTCTGGCAAAAGGAATGAAAGTTGTATGCAGAAGAATTTTAACACAACAAACTACCAAATGTTGTTTCTGCTCGGAGTTTCCATAATTGTATTCGTCTATCCTTCTGTCCCATCCGTAAGCTGCCCATTCAAAATTACTTGAAGTGATGATATAGATTTTAAAACGTAAAGAGTCAGTGCAGCAGTCGATGCCATAGAAATGAAAAGATGTCAGAAGAGACAACAGATTCAATAGCAAAACCAAGCACAGTGGGCCCATGTCATACCTTAGCTTGGAAGAACAGCTCATCTAAAAAAGAGTGGGATGGGAGCTGTTTGGATTCCGGGGGGCGGGGAAGGGGGGAATTTGTGATCAAAAGAGCAGATGATACAACAAGAAGGCCTGTCTCCTGGTGACATGATATGTCTTCTTAATACAGGGGTCCCCTACCCCTTGTCCATGGACCAGTACCGGTCCACAGCATATCAGAAACGGGGCCATGCAAACAAGTGAAGCCAGGAGTCAGAAAATTTAGCAACGGTGCCCCCCCCCCCCCGGCTCTGGAGGCTTTGGTTGAGCCTCGCGGGGGGGGGGGGTGAAAACAGCATCCCCCAGGCTCCAGAGTCCCTCCAGAGGCTGGAAACGGGCCTGTTTCTTGAACTTCCGGTAGGCCCATTTTTTGCCCTCCCAGAGAGTCTGCGTGGGTCCTGTACTTATCTGGCATCCCAAATGGGCTGCATGGAGACTCCTGGGAGGGGCAGGGTGGGTGGAGCCAGCCAGGGGTAAGATTTGCAGGTTCGCCAAACTGGGCAGATCCTTCGCTAGACGATCACTCTAACCTGCAGGAGCCCATCCCTGAGTGAAGCCCCATCTGCAGGATGCAGGTAGCGTACGAAACCACACCCCCTCTGGTCCGCGGAAAAGCCTCTCTCCAGGAAACCAGTCCCTGGAGAGAGGTTGGAGGCCGCAGTCTTAGTAGATGTGACTCAAAGCATGCAAACGCTGTCAGATCTTACAAGTGGGCAGACCTAATAGGAGAAAGACAAACCCTCAAATCAGCTTTATACAGGTGGTCCTCGACTTTCAACAGTTCATTTAGTGACCATTCGAATTTTACAACAGCACTGAAAAAAGTGACTTACGGCCATTTTTCACACTTGCAACCTTTGCAGTATCCCCATGACCATGTGATCAAAATTCAGATGCTTTTGGCAACTGGTTTATATTTAAATGACCATTGCTGTATCCCAAGACATGTAATCAACTTTTGCAACCATTTGACAAGCAAAATCAACTGGGAAGCCAGATTCACTTAACAACCATGTTACTAACTTAACAACTGAAGTGATTCACTTAACAACGGTGGCAAGAAAAGTCATAAAATGGGGCAAAACTCACTTAAATGTCTTAACAACAGAAATGTTAGTCATAGGTCGAGGACTACCTGTACCCTGAATCCTATTGCAACTTTCCAGTGCAACAGGTGATGGAGATAAATATCATGGCATGCCCTTGATTGCTGGTGGAGCCACATTTTGAACCAGCTGAAGCTTCTGAGTGGCTTTTGAGGGCAGCTCACATAGACTTTACAATAATCTAGACAAGGGATGATGAATAAGGCTCTGTGATGCAATAATGCATGGGTCCCCGAACTTGACAACTTTTAAGACTTGTGGACTTGTGGAGTTGAAGTCCACAAGTCTTAAAGTTGCCAAGTTTGAAGAGCCCTGCAATAATGAACATATTTGAGTGCACGGAGTGGATTTGTTCAAATTTGTTGATTGGGGTTTTAAGAATCTAATTCCAAATGAAAAATGTAGCCTAGCTTTTGTTTTTTAAAATTCATATTTCTTTGGAAACCAGATTACTCAAAAGTCCAAAAATCAAAGGTCTTACAATATAATACAATAGCAGAGTTGGAAGGGACCTTGGAGGTTTTCTAGTCCAACCCCCTGCCTAAGCAGGAAACCCTACCATTTCAGACAAATGGCTGTCCAACATCTTCTTAAAGACTTCCAGTGTTGGGGCATTCACAACTTCTGGAGGCAACTTCTGTTCCACTGATTAATTGTTCTAACTGTCAGGAAATTTCTCCTCAGTTCTTAAGTTGCTTCTCTCCTTGATTAGTTTCCATCCATTGCTTCTTGTTTTGCCCTTAGGTGCCTTGGAGAATAGTTTGTCTCCCTCTTCTTTGTGGCAACCCCTGAGATATTGAAACTCTGCTATCATGTGTCGTCCCCCCCCCCCCAAGTTTTTACACATCTTAATTCTTTAAAATATAAAAAACATATGGTCGGTCACTTTTCTGGTGAAACTTCTTCTGGGGCTAACTGTCTCATAATGCAGTAATTTGTCTGTCTTTTTTCCTCAGCACTTCAGCCATGTCACTCCTCTATGAGTGCGTGAACACAGTAATAGCAGGTAAGTATCATTGTGGGATGTTACATTTTCTAAATAGTACAAAAGAAAAGCAGATACTTTTGGGATATATCGGTCTGAGAGTTAGTTTTTTCCAGGAAAAGGTGACTGGAAATTAAACATGTGTATCCTTAACTTTTTCACAGTGTTAATCTCTCTTTCCTCGGGAATGCCCAACCACAGTGCAAGCATCCAGGTAACAGGCTTTCACTTTTTGGTGTCTCTTTCTTATTTTGTGTGGCTTTAAATGTTGTGGTGTCTTGATTATGCACCTAGAGTGGATATATATATTCTAGAGAGGACATGTTACAATCTCTGCAGGTGGCTAGATAGTTCTTGTTTTATATGTGGGTATCCCCAGAGCACACCAAAGCATCCAAGAGCAGATGAGCCTGCTTAGCAATGTAATTCCAGCAATATGTGGGACATATTAAGCTTTGGTTTTTATCTGTATGAAACCCTCCGTCCCATTTGATTGAGATGGATGGATGGAAAGGCAGACAGATATTTTTTTAAAAAAATAACCTCCCTTGCATTAATTAGATCAATTCAGGTCATTGACAGGAAATATATTTCTTTTCTGTGCTGCTTTAGAGGCAAGACGTGCATTAGAAGGAAAATGAGAGTGACTAAGTGATGGAAAGAATGCTGAGAGTGTTAGAATGAAAGGCTGTCCCATCCACTTTTATTATTACTTATTTTTATTATTTTAGATTTTTTTATCCTGCCTTTTTATTTTTATAAACAACTCAAGGCAATGAGCATATCTAATACTCCCTTCTCCTCCTATTGTCCCCACAACAAAAACTCTGTGACATGTGTTGGGCTGAGAGAAAGGGACTGGCCCAAAGTCACCCAGTTGACTGTCATGCTTCAGGCACATTAAAACTCAGTCTCCGGGTTTATAGCCTGGAGCCTTAATCATTAGACCAAACTGATTCCTATTATTACGGCCATATTGACTTCTTTCTGTAGCCCTATCATGCAGCTCCCCCAGGAAATGGAGCCCTCCCTAAGAACTGGGCTGCCCATCCATGTTGAGATTAGAGCAGGCCTCCTCTACCCCCTGTGCCCTTACTGTTCCACCCAGAGTTGTTATGGAATGGTCTTCCACTATTAGTAAGAACTACTGACATTTACTAAAGAATAGAAAACCTTAAGGTGTAGAGCAGTGATGGCGAACCTATGGCACGCATGCCACAGGTGGCGCGCGGAGCCATTTTTCAGGGCACGCGAGTTCACCTTTTTAAAAGCCATTTTTCGCCCTCCCCAGGCTCCAGAGGCTTTATAGGAGCATGGGGAGGGCGAAAAGAGCCCCCCCCCGCCCCACCCCCAGAGGCCCCCCGGAGGCTTCAGGGACTGTCCGGAGGCTTCCCTGAAGCCTTTGGAACGCTTCGGAGCGCTTAAAATGACCCTCCAAGCAAACTGGAAGTGACTTCCTGTTTGCTTGGAGGGTGGTTTTAAGCGTTCCGAAGGCTTCAGAGAACGTCCGGAGGCTTCCCTGATGCCTTCGGAGCGCTTCGGAGTGCTTAAAACGACCCTCCGAGCAAACCGGAAGTCACTTCCGGTTTGTTCAGAGGGTCGTTTTAAGCGTCCCGAAGGCTTCAGGGAAGCTTCCGGACGGTCCCTGAAGCCTCCGGAGGGCCTCCGGGGGGTGGCGGGGGAGGCTCTTTTTGCCCTCCCCAGGCTCCTATAAAGCCTCTGGAGCCTGGGGAGGGCGAAAAAAGTATGTAAAAATGGGGGGGGGTTTCCGCGCGTTGTGCACGCATTGCATTATGGGTGCGGCACGCCCGCACATGACCCCCCTGCGCTCCCCCCCTTGTGGCACACGAGCCAAAAAAGGTTCGCCATCGCTGGTGTAGAGGAAGGAAAATCCTTGGCTTTGCAGAAGAGGTTAATGATATATGCTGTCTCTGCAGCTCTGTGTGCAGAAGCTGAGGATACTGATAGAAGACTCAGACCAAAACTGTAAGTATGGGAGACACTGCCACCTTGGAAGGTAGTAGTAATTAAGGCCATGGAACTAGGCACTGCATTCTAAAACTGAAATAGCTAAAATGGTGGGGATGGGGGGGAGAGAACCGCATTCATTTTGCTCCTGGTGATGTTCAGTCCCTCCCAACCACTTGTGACTGTAGAGAAAGCATATGGTAAAGTGAATAGGCTTAAATTCTGGGATGTTTTGCTGAATGAAATAAGTACAGTATATAATTATACTAAAACATATATAATGGGTGGTTAGTGAATGGTTCAACACTGAGCAGGGAGTAAGTCACAGATGTGTAATGTTTCTTTGGTTGCTTAGTTTATTGAATGTTTAGTGATGTTAATGATGTATTAGTTTGGGATATATACCAGTATGCAGATGATATGTGTCTGTCTGTCTGAGAATGTAAGTGAAATTCAATTAATGTTAAATTGCTGACATAATGCAACCAGGAGCATGGATCTAAAAAAAGAATGCATCAGAAACCAAAACTGTTAGGTTTGGCGATAAGCATGAAGTAATTGCTGCACATAAAACATACAGCACATGAATTTGTATAGCAGAAAGTTGGCCATAGATGGGGAATTTTGAAATGTACATATGATTTAGAAAAATGTGGATATTGTGTGACAAAAATGCCATTGATCAAAAGATGCCCAACTAGCCTAAGGCTGTGCTTTTCTCCGTCTCTGTTAAATGGCAGTGAAAGATGGCTCTGTTATCCCCAAAAGAAGTAAGGTGATAGATATGTAGTTATATACAAGAAAGGAGAAGAAAAAGAACGTTTTATCAAAGAAAGAAAGAAAGGGGAAATTTTGATTTAAGAATTACAGATACGCCCCCTTTTTTGGGGGGCACTCAGAGAGATTATAAAACAGCTTCTAGTATGTGAACCTTCCTCAAGGCCGTGCTTTTCAAATGTGTTACCTTTAGCAGACAAGATGGTTGGGAATTCAAAGAATTTTGTGCTCTGGAGGATTGCAGATTTGAGAAAACTGCAGAATGGGAACTTTCTTTTTCTTTGTTGTTACCATTAATACGTGCCAAGTGGCACTCTTTTAATAACATTGGTGGACTTGGCAAGATGATGATGATGATGATGATGATGATGATGATGATGATGATGATCTGCATGTGCCTCCCTAGTCCTGGCATCTCCAAGTAGTAGTATTAGCGCGCACTCCTGTGTGAAACAGTGGAGAGCCTTGGCAAATCTAAATAGAAAATACAGAACTGGTCAGAGCAATAAGACCAATGTAAGAGAAATGCTCCTTCTGTTTGTGATCTAGTAAATGCACTAGATCCAACAGGCATGGATAATGTTAACCCTCTATAGCAGAACAAAACTTCAAACTACTGGAATTTGATCCCTTTATCACCATGTGTGTACCTTGTTCTGGCAGAAATGGAGAAGGCCCTTACAAGGAGGTGTTTTTTTGAATTGTGTTTTCTTTTGTGTGCTTACGTGTTTTTTTCTTTACCACAGTGAAGTATTTGGGATTGCTGGCAATGTCCAAAATCTTGAAAACACATCCTAAATCGGTACAGTCTCATAAGGATCTCATTCTCCAGTGCTTGGACGATAAGGATGAGTCCATCCGCCTCCGAGCCTTGGATCTTCTGTATGGAATGGTAGGCTTTTGTTCTTACTGTGCATCCTGGCTAATTTGTTTACTCTAAATAGTGAATTGTCTTCCTAGATAATAAAGAGAATAATGGGGAAAAATGATTCTAAGATAGCTTATTCATTTACTATTTGTTTAAGCAGTTGGTATCCCTAAGCCACTTTCAAAGCAGCAAAGAAACTGGGAGGCCAAAAGTTTCCAGATTGAAGTATCTGGTATCGTTCCCTGCTACATCTTGTGGGTTTTCTGCCAAGCTGCATCAAATAGGCATCTTCCCATGTCATGTATAGAGACCAACATTTAGTAACTGCTGCCTGAGTTTCTGTGTGTTTGGGCCCTTGCTGCAGGTGTCCAAGAAGAATTTGATGGAAATTGTGAAGAAGCTGATGATCCATGTGGACAAAGCTGAAGGGACAACTTACAGGGATGAGCTGCTAACCAAAATCATTGATATATGTAGCCAGTCCAATTACCAGTACATCACAAACTTTGAATGGTCAGTATTTACCATATATTTAGGTCCTGCTTTATAGCCTCAGGAGGATTTCAGAAGGTTTTCCTACAAAGTAAAGTTTAAATCCTCTATAATACAGGCAATTCTCACTTATTGTCCGTTTGTTCAGAAACTTTTCAAGGTTATGATGGTGCTAAACCAAGGGGACTTACGACCAGGCTTTGAAATTCCAGCCATTGCAGCAACCCCATGGACACATGAACAAAGTTCCCATAAAGGAGATGTGGTGCGAAGGGCTCTTGGACCAAAGAAAACGAATAAACCACATACTATATATCCAATTGCTCCTTCCCTTTTATGGATGGCATTTCTTCCCCAAATATGACCCCCATTCTTAAATCTTTCAGTCTTACTCAACCTTTTTGCTTTCCTTAATTGCCGCTTTCCTCAAAATGTGCACTTTATATTGGATTATTTTGGGTTTCCTCATAATTGGAGCCACAAAGTCTTTTTTTAACAGCTATGTTTTTTGAAAAAGAAATCAGTAAAATAAAAACTCAATCAACAAAGGCTGTTTGTTTTACACGCAGAGAGAGACAGCACACAAAGAATTGAAACGGTTCTGTTTTTCTCAAAATCTACATAGATTTTGGAAAAAGTGTTGCTTAAAAAATGTTTACTCATATGCAAATGTACATATTTGCTCACTCTGCGTCTACTCACATACACACACACACCTTGAGCAAATTTTATCTATTTTTAATTCAGCATTGTGTGAAATTAGAAATTAGTAATAATGCAATGTACTTTTTGTACCCCATGGCTCTAATAGGATTTTGTGAGATAGGTGTTGGAGCAACCCTGGTATCACAGGAGGGTTGGAGCAGGTAGCTGTAGCTACCGTATTTTTCAGATTATAAGACGCACCTTTTTCCCTCAAAAAGGAGGCTGAAAATCTGGGTGCATCTTATATACTGAATGCAGCTTTTTTTTGCCTCCCGAAACCCCGCCCCCTTCACCAAAACGGCCATGGATAGCCTCTAGGAGGCTTATAGAGTGCTCCTGGGGGCTGGGGAGGGCAGAAATGAGCAAAAAATGGGCCGTGTTTGGCTCAATTTTGCCCCTCTCTCCCCCCCACTGCAGGAGCACTCTATAAGCCTCCTAAAGGCTATGCATACCCTTCTTTTGACAAAAAACGGGCCCATTTTTGGGAGGTCTGCAGAGTGCAAAAACTTTTTAATTAGCCTCTTCAAAATCTTGCCTCTTCAAAATCATACCCTGAAAATAGATGGTAACTACTTTTGAGCCATTGTGATACAGGCAGATAAAGGCTAGGCAGAACAAACAAAGAGCGAAACAGAAAAAGCAGAAGCTACCAATGGCCATGTAATGATGTGGGGAGGGGCACCTAGGCTGGGAACTAGAGTTTGAAAACCAAAAGCAAGCTGAGGAAGAAATTAACAAGCGGTAAGTAGAGTATCTGTGTGTGTAGAAGCTGTAAGAGGATAATAGAGATATTAACATTTGAATTGTTGAAAATCGCAGTGTACACGAAGCATGCATGAAATTTGCCAATAGGCCTCCTCTTTATCATAATAGCCTCCCCTTTGGTGTCTCTGCTTGCACATCGGTACTCTCTTCTTATCCGCTTCAGGTACATCAGCATCTTAGTGGAGCTGACCCGGCTGGAAGGTACAAGGCATGGCCATCTCATTGCCTCCCAGATGTTAGACGTGGCAATCCGAGTGAAGGCCATCCGCAAATTTGCTGTGTCCCAGATGGCCATGCTTCTGGACAATGCTCACTTGCTGGCCAGCAACACGCAGAGGAACGGAATCTGTGAGGTGCTGTACGCCGCAGCTTGGATATGTGGAGAATTCTCAGAGTAAGTGCCCGGGAATCTGGTTGTTTGAAAAGGAAGGGTTTTCAAGAGGCCAGGTTCTCCCTTGTGGTCCCTGATGCCTGAATCGTTTCTTGTGACTCCCCTTTTCCGGTCCTGGACAAGGGGGAAAAGAAGCTCCCTAAGCTTTCCTCTTCACTGCAGACACCTTGAAGAACCCCAGCAGACCCTTGAAGCCATGCTGCGGCCTAAAATGACCACGCTTCCAGGCCACATCCAAGCCGTTTATGTCCAGAACATGGTGAAGCTTTATGCCTCAATTCTGCAGCAGAAGGAACAGGCTGGTGAGAAGGAAGTGGCCCAGGAGGCAACCCAGATGATGATTGACCGTCTGCCTCAGTTTGTGCAGAGCGCAGATCTCGAAGTCCAGGAGAGAGTAAGAAAAATCTGTCTTTTTTTTTCCCTTTCTTTTCTTTTTTTGCCAAATTGATTTTTCAGCTTTGCGTTTTGCTGGGTTTAGAGTGGAAGGAAACCATCATTCATTCATTCATTCATTCATTCATTCTTGATCTTTAGGCTTCCTGCATTCTCCAGCTCATGAAGTACATCCAGAAGCTTCAGATCAAAGAGGTCCCCGTGGCTGAAGAAGTGACTGCCTTATTTGCCGGGGAGCTTAACCCCGTAGCACCTAAAGCTCAGAAGAAAGTTCCAGTCCCAGAAGGGTGAGATGCTCTGCTTTTTCCTGTAGGATGATAATATCTCAATAAGTCTCAAGCCCCATAGCCTTGGCCCATCTCATAAGCCATAGAGCTTAGAAGGACCAGGAGAGGATATTTATATTTTTGTGGGGCAGGGCACTTAACCACAGGATGAAGATTAAATATTGGTGGCTGGATTCTCACATAACCTGAGATTCTTTCCTTTCATAGTTTGGATCTCGATGCTTGGATCAATGAGCCACCTTCAGACAGCGATTCTGAAGATGAGAAACCAAGGACCATATTCCACGACGAAGAGCAAAGGCATTCAAAGCAACGGCAGCCTGAAATGGATGAGGAGGAGCTGGCCAGGGTAAGCTGGGAGAATGGATAGGGGCAGTTCCATAAGATGCATAAGATGGCTAGAGGAAGGCTTCAAAGTTCATAGCATTTTTAAAAAAAATAATTGTCCTGAAAGACACACACACACACCCCCGGAACTTTGCATGTGTGATTTCCAGGTTCTTACAACATTCATGATTTCACAAAATTTTAGTCATTTTTAACTTTTTTTTAAAATGGGGAAATGTACTAAAACATTTTGATTGAAATACTGAAGCTGTCTGACTGATTCCAACTTGTTCAATCCTTACCTGCTCTTTAACGATGCAAGTGTCTTTTCTACCTTGAACTGGGATTCTTAACTTTTATTCAAGCTGAAGAAGAAACAACTTTGAATTTCCTTTTATAAATAAAACTCAAGTGACAGCTATCCTACTTCTGAATATTTTTGTTTATTTGCTTTGTTTGTTTTGTTTTAAAGCGTCGAGAAGTTAGGAAGCAGGAGCAGGCAAACAATCCATTCTACATTAAAAGTTCTCCATCTCCACAAAAGGTAAACAAGGCTTCTCTGGGGGAATAAAAATAGTGACTTTGTGGTACTGATACTTATGTAACAATTGGTTTTTTTAACGTAAGTGTTTGCATGCATCTGTCTGACTGCTGGGTATGAACATTAGTACTAAATTCCTCTTCTTTTTTGCTTTCTCCAGAGGTACCAGGATAGCCCTGGTGTTGAGCACATACCTGTGGTTCAGATCGATCTCACTGTTCCTTTAAAAGTTCCTGGTAAGAGAATTTTATGGCAGATTTCAGCATCATTTGCCTAGCACCCCGTCTATCTTCCTTGGTCAGACTTGAAGACCGTTGTTTATGGAATTGTCATTCAAAAATAGGGAGATGTTAGGAGGCTTGGAGAAAACCCAAGGTTTTCAGAATTTCAAACAAATCTGGTACAGGAATCTGAAAATCAGGTCATGAGCATTCGTTAATAAGCGAATAATTCTGGCTGCTTAGAGAAGAACAGAAAACTGGGCAGAGCTCCCTCTGTTTCTTTGTGAAAGCCAACTTCCAGCATTTATGCTCTTTTCAGGCCTATTTACGTTTCTTGACACAGATGCACATGTATATGTATGATACATACACCCCAAGTCTATGACTTTGATTTAGGACCTAAACTATGATAGCAAAAACAAACTTTAACCATGAATGCTGCGTGTATTTCAAAAAGAACACTTTCCCTTTGTAGAGTGGGCCACTAAAGAAAAGGCCACCTGGCTGGCTGGCTGGGCAAAATAAATTTGGGCATAGCCGTGCCTGACATAACATTTCTATTTCTAAAGTTTAGCCACATAGGGTTGCAGGCATGACAGTGTGTTGTAGTAATCCAACTGTTCAATGTTCAAGGCATGAATGGCTGTTGTCAGGGCAATTGGTGCAGTTTCTGAACCTGTTCTATATTGGTTTTTTAATTAATCCTTTAAAACAGAGTGCAATATAGAGACAAACAATAACATTCAAAATAGCAGTTCTTTTTAAGGACTGCAACATTTAACTGGTTAGTTCAATCAGGCAATTTATGACCTTCATATCCTGCTTTTCAGTCAGAAACTTCCTAACCGACTTTTAAAAAGTCAGTGCAAGTAGTCCTCGACTTACTGTCCATTCAAAGTTATGACCAACCAATTTCAATCTGAATCAGAAATTCCGACAGTCACCTCCCTCCCCCAACGGAGGTGGGCTGCATTTATGACTGTTTGCAGCATCTCACAGTCTTGTGAACACATTACAATGATGAGCCACAGTGGCGCAGTGGTTAGAGTGCAGTACTACAGGCTACTTCCGCTGACTGCCAGCTGACTGCAATTTGGCAGTGCAAATCTCACCAAGGTCAAGGTTGACTCAGCCTTCCATCTTTCTGAGGTGGGTAAAATGAGGACCCAGATTGTTGGGGGCAATAGGCTGACTCTGTCAACCGCTTAGAGAAGGCTGTAATGCACTGTCAAGCAGTATATAAGACTAAGTGCTAAGTGCTGAAACCTGGCAGTTCCCGTTTTTGGCAAAACCACACCAATAGCAAATCATGGGTTTGCTTAATGACCACAAGGCAAGCTTCATTACTGTTGTAACTTGAGAATTATTTGTAGTGTGATAGTCTCCATTCAGAACCTTAAAATCTAGAAGACGTAATGCACAAGGGAAAAAAAGGGAGAAAGAAAAATAGGTAGGTTTGGATACTTCCAGGTTATAATTTATATCATGACTCTGTTTAATGAAATATTTCAAATAACTTTATGAAATGAATGCTGATAGGTGACAGATGAGAGAGCTCAACTTTTTCTTAGTGTGTTACCTTATGTCAGTGTTTCTCAACCTGCTGGCTGGGGAATTCTAGCAGTTGAAGTCCACACATCTTAAAGTGGCCCAAGTAGAAAAATACTTGTCTTATGGTAATTATAAAGATAGCAGGTGGAAATGATATGGTTCGATATTTTCCCTTCTCTCACAAAGGATGATCAGTAATGCATTTCCTCCTCATCTGTTAGCAAAATTTGTAGTTTCTTCAGACTTGTCACTTTTTCTCAGAATTTAAAGGGTTTGTTTTGATAACATCTTAATCAAAATGAAAGCTTTCCTTTTTTAAGCTATCCTTCGTTCAGTAGCCAGCCTCCATACAACCCCTTCTGGAGGCTACTTTTATCTCTTCTGGCCTTATCAGGCTTACCAGCATCTGACCAATATGTGAAGCTGGAAGAGGAGCGCCGGCACCAGCAGAAACTGGAGAAAGACAAGAAGAAAAAGAAGCAGAAGAAAGAAAAATGGGGCAAGAACCGTCGCCACAATTCCCTGCACACCGAGAGCGATGAAGATATTGCACCCGCCCAGCACGTGGATATTATCACAGAGGAGATGCCAGAAGTAAGTGCCGCAGGGCTTCAAGCTTTCCTTTGCAGACTGGGAGACTGTGACTTCTAGTCCCACCTTAGGCTTGAAAGCCGGCTGACTGACTTTGGTCCAGTCATTCCCTCTCAGCCCATCGCACCTCAAGAGTCGTCGTTGTGAGGAAAATAGGAGGAGGAAGGAGTATTATATATATTCCTCACTTTGAGTTATTTATAAAAATAATAAAGGCCGATTATAAATAAATAAATAAATGACGGGCACTCTAGTTCACATTCCTGTTCCATTGTGTGACCCTTAAGCCAGTTGCTAGATGTGGGCTTAGACCTGCGAATGGTGGGCAGAGCCCGGCAGAAATAAAGGATGGAGCACCCCCTCACAGGTAGGTACAGTTGCTTGTTCTCTCTTTCTCAATCCCTCTTTTTCCTCCTTTCTCTTAGTCTCCCCGGGGAAGAAATATAAACCACAAGTTCAGATTGACCATTGTTAGAGAGCTTTTGAATGAGGCCCAAGGTCATGGAAAATTAAGCTATCCTGTTCTTGATATATGTTACAAGGCACAGCTTGTAGATGGATGTTGGTTTTTCAACAAAATAGGCCGTCTTCCTGGCATTCAAAGCTAGTACCCTGTAAGTCCCACACCAAAGAATGAAATTAATATGAACTTTAGCCAACCAATAATTTTTCCAGTGTTGCTTTCGTCACCAAAACTGTTTGATAAGGGGGAGAGGGGGAATTATAGAAATGGGATTAATTGGTTTAGGACAACCTAGACAGGAGGAATCTAAAGCACCCTGGAGAAACAGGGATCGCCATACTTTTCCCTTGAGAATGGATGCCTTTTGCATAAGCTCATTTTCTCCCTCTTATGCCTCTTATCTAGAATGCTCTGCCCAGTGATGAGGATGACAAGGATCCAAACGATCCCTACAAGGCACTGGATATTGATTTAGACAAGTGAGTACAAATCTTAGCTCTTGCACAACCCTCTAAAATTCGTGCCAAAATGTAGTACTGAATGTGATAGAGAGTGGGATTTATTGAATGCTGAACGTGATGATGCTCCACATCAGTTAAAGTAGAGAAGCTAAAGACTTGGGCTTTCATTCTTAAACTGCTGGTTTTATAAATGCAGATATAGAATGGTTATTCAAATAGTTCCAATAATTATTTGAATGTTATGTTGATACATCTGAGATCCGGATATGAAGATGCATTAAGGGAATTCAAGAGCAGTAATGGCACAATGATTAGAATGCAGTATTGCAAGCTGAATCTGTCCACTGCCAAGAGTTCAGTCCTGACCTGCTTAAGGTTACTTAGTCTTCCATCTTTCTGAGGTCAGTTAAATGAGGACCCAGATTGTTAGAGGCAATATGCTGATTCTGTAAACCGCTTAGAGAGGGCTATAAAGCATTGAAGTGGTATATAAGTCTGTTGCTATTAGGGCCTTCCAAAGGGAGGATTTGGATCTTCCTTGTGCCATTAGAGAAGGAATGGAGAAACCTGCAGCTTTCTAGATGTTTCTACACTGCATCTCTTCTGTCCCGAGCTTTAACCATGCTCATTAGTTTTGATGGGATTTGGAGTTCAACTAACAGAGGGCAAGTAGTTTCAGAATCTTACAATATTAGTTCTCTAAATTTCAAACGGAGGCAAAACATTTGTTTTCCAACACTGAAAGACATTGTTGAAATGAGGTAGAATTTCTCTATTTTGCCTTTGGATTATTTCCATTCCCAGAAGTTGTCATATCCTGTAGTCATACTGTTTTTCTTTCTGTCTGTCTGCCTCTCATACACAGTCTGATTTCAGGGAGTTCTGGCAGGTAAGTTCCGTCTTTGACAGCGTGGAAGGCTAACTGCTTCTGTTCAGCACTGTAAAACACAACATGGCAAATGTCATCCGTTTATGCAGAAAACTTTACATCAAATCTCTAAACTTACTCTAAATCTCTACATTTATAGTCTGGAATAAAGCAGCCAGTCTATGATGATTGGTTGCACAACCATTGAATCCTATTATTTCAGTCAAAGAATAGTGGCCCTGCCACTTCATTTACACACGTTCCCAATCTTTGAGCAGAGATTTGAAAATTGATATTTGGTTGAGAGAAATGTTGGGCTTTACAGTGTGAGCTGTTCCTTTTCCTCTACTCCTCCACCCACTTCCTGTAAAACGAGATTCAAGTTTAAGATTTGTACCAAGGAGGAATCTCCATTTGCTTCAAGAAGAATACAACAAATTGCCAAATTGACAGGAAGAATAAATTATGCATTTCAAGTGGGCCATAATTTTCTTTTCTCAATTGTTTTTTCCGCTTAATAAAGGCTGACAATTTTTTTCACAGAAGTTCTGTAATTGTCATTAACGGGCAGAAATTCTGACCACGAGGAAGCCGGGGATAGGGGGGAATGAATCAATTGTAATTTCGCTCTGAAAAAGTTAAAAGTGAGCAAATAAAAAGTTTACTATATTCGCATTAAGGAACATTTCCAAGCTTTCTGAATGCAATTACAAAAATAATCAGGAAAGAAGCTGTGTTTTTCTTTTTCAGACCATACAACTCTATGTTTAAAATGATCTGAATTATTAAAATGTTGCACCTTTTCATCTGGGAAAACACTAGATGGAATTTTCGCATTTTTCATTTTCTGGAATTTAAAAGTTTGCTTTTATGTTGAAGAATTTTTCAAATAGAATCCTAACAATTTTGTTCAATAAGCATCACTTAATTTCATGTGATCCTCTTTAGACTCTGCTGAATTATATTTCATCCTGTGTAGTGAAACTAATTCACTCTGACATTCTGTGCTGACCCTGCTTACAAACTGCTTTTGGAAGCTGGGAGAGACATTTGGTGGAATTTCATTAAAGATCTTACCATCTTTTTTGTTAAGGCCTTTAACAGACAGTGAGGCACTTCCCGTGCAGAGGCATCGAAATGCCGACAATCTTAAATCTCCACAAGAAACGCAAGCCCCCCTGGTTGAAAAGAAAAGCAAGAAACCAAAAAAGAAGGAAAAGAAACACAAAGAGAAAGAGAGGGAGAAAGAAAAAAGAAAAGAGCGGGAAAGAAAAGCAGATGAAGATGACAAAAAGGTAATTTCCTTGCTTCTTCCTGCTATATTTTTTACAATCGTAGAAGTCCATTGAAGATTTTAAGAGCTTCTCGATGGTCATAGGCGCCTATAAGGAACAGTGAAATGTAGCCTATTTCAAAGATTCTAACTTAATAAAAACTTCTATGTACTGTTTATAATATTTATCCATTTATTTAATAAAGATGCTCAAATATTTCTGAACAAGCATGGTATATTTGCAGATGAAACCAGAATTCTAGATTGAGATTTAAATACATGTGCTTTGAATGCTTGAAATTGTCCAATAATAATTGTCTAGAATATTTTTGTGTGGTTCTTCCAGGCTCAAGATGTGGACCTGTGGCTTTCTGATACCCCGCCACCTGTCACTGCCATGGAGACAAAGGTTAGTTTTTCCTTGATAGACTGTGCAGCAGAACCTCTGAAAAAGATTTCCTTCTCTAGAAATATTGATTCCAATTTTCCAGGGAAGAGAAGGGAGTTCTAGCAAAGAAAATTCAGATGAACTGAGTAAATAATTTATTATATCAAAAAAGGTGACTCATAGCATCCTTCCCTTCCCTTTCTATTTTGGATCCAAATTAAATAAGTTGTTAAATTAAGTTTTGCATTTAATCTACAAATTTGGTGAGGGGAGCATTAACAGTGGTGTTGAGTGTTATGACCTCAGAGGGTGCAGAGAAGTGAATTTCTTTTCCTTGCAGGAAAAAAAATCTTCTTGAAAGTATCATCTACCTTAGGAGGAAATATTCTGTTTCCTGTAGGAGGTTCTACCCAGTGGTGGGATTCAAATAATTTAACAACCAGATTTCTGCCCTAATGACTGGATGGGTGGGTGTGGTTATGGTGGGCATGGCCAGGAGTGTGACAGGCAGCACTCTGCCTCCTGCACCCCCCTGGGAGCAAAAATGGCCCGGGGGGGCTGTCCCCCCATATGCCTCATTTTGGGCCTAGTAGGCCTCCCTGCACTTACCTGGGAGCCAAAACGGCGCAAGAGGGCTCCTGGAAGGGACAGGGCAGGAAAGGGCGGGGCCAGCCAGCAATTTAACACCCGGTTTGCCCGAACCAGCCCAAACCGGCTGAATCCCACCACTGGTTCTACCCTCTCTCTCCTCCTCCCCATAACAACAACTGTAACTTCAGAGGAAATATTATCTCCTGCAATTAAAAAAACAACATGCTGATTCCTTCCATGCTTTTACATTATCATTAACCTTCTTGACAAGTGATGCTTTTTGAATTTCCTAAAATACAGAAGTGCATGTATATACATTGGGAGAGGAGTGGGTTTTTTTTTTCTGCTATTCACTTATTTTCTCCAAGACTCTTTACAACTGAGAGAAATCCCTGCTCTTTGCACATGCTGATGACCTTTATCCTAAGGAGACCCTGATTGAGAGTATCATTTCGTGAGCTCATAGTTGAAGTTGTGGCCATTGATTCCAAATTGAGAACTATTAAGATATTCTTATAACGGGGGATGGGCAACCCACAAATCAAATGTGACTCATCAGGCCCTTTTATTGCAGCCAACTGAGTTCCTCGTGATTATATTACCGGATTTTGGAGACAAACTTTCAAATGATGAGAAGGTGGTTTTATTTATTTGGGTGTTGTTGTTTTTTTTATAAAACTAAGGAGTAAAATAAGCTTAACATTTCTATTTTAGTCAAAACACCAGAAAGCCAAATGCAAAAAAAGGAAATGGAAAATCTAGCCCTGCCTCTTTCAGCTATGTCATTTTCACACACACCTGCAGTATCTGGCTACGTACAAGGTTGCCCTCTTCTGCCTTACAGCTTTAAGATGTGCTTTGAGTGGTGACCCCATTAAGTGAGCAAAGATGCTGGCATGGACTTTCAATTGGTGGGCTCCTTTGTGTGGCCCATTCCCAAGGAGGCTTGGAGAAGGAGACTAACTACATTGAGAACATTTGGACTAATATGAACAGGGATCATACCTGGATGACTTGGCCCACATATTTTCTGTGGTTTCTTAGACCAAGCTGGCTTTCATTATCCCCGTTTGTTTCTTTAGCAGGACCTGCCTGAAGTCAGTGTAGATCCAACGGAACCTGAAGAACCTAAGAAAGAGGAGGAACTTCAGGAAGAAGATGAAGGAAAGGTGAGTGGCGTAGAGTACTCCGCTTTTCTGTATTTTGCCTGGGAACAGATGCTTCTTGACCAGTCACTGATAATGGCAACCTGTATCTCATCTGGGAATATTTTCAGTATGGTTTGAATCTGCTATAATTTCTGAGCTGTCTTTGATCAGCAGTATCTTAGGCAGAGGGCTAAGTTGGCCAGCATGAATTTTAGCAGCAGATTCTGGCAGATAGATCACTTGTCCAAGATAAACAACTTTTACTGGTGAGCCAAGAGGCAGCTGAGGAACCAGGAAGCTGACTTTTGGTCTACGTGCACTTACAGAAATCCAAGCATAAAAAGAAGAAGCATAAGAAGGAGGGAAAATCCAAAGAGAAGAAGCTTCCAAAGCATCGTGACCGAGGGGATGAGCCACAGACGGAATCTGTGCAGAACGGAACCCTGGAGGAAGAGCCACTGCCGGTGAGAAATTTGATCAGTGCAGAGAGGCTGTAATCATTCAACAACTGGGATACGGAGATTCTAGAAGGTCTGACTGCTGTGGCATGGTTCTGCAGCAGCTTTGCCCAGCATCTGATACTTTCCCTACAGTTCCCCTTCCCTTGGTTGAGGTTATTGGGACTGTTATCAACCATTAAGAGCCTCAGTGGCGCAGTGGTTAGAATGCAGTACTGCAGTCAAATTCTGTCGGCTTTCTGCAATTTGGCAGTTCGAATCTCACAAAGCTCAAGGTTGACTCAGCCTTCCATCCTTCCGAGTTGGGTAAAATGAGGACCCAGATTGTTGGGGTCCATACGCTGACTCTGTAAACCACATAGAGAGGGCTGTAAAGCACTGTGAAGCTGGCTCAATCGCAATCGTAATTTTCCCATTCCTCCAAACTGTTTTTTAAATTGTTCTTAAATATTAATTTTATTGGGTTTTTACAATTGGGGTATTTTAAAGTAGATTTTTAACTGTCTATTGATGTAATTTGTTTCCTCCTCCGTGTATATGTATATGTGTTGTGTATGTATGTACGTTTGGTGTTGTTATGTATTTTATGTTATATGCTCCATTGTACGCCGCCCCGAGTCCTACTTGGAAAGGGAGCGGCTAATAAATCCAAATTTATTATTATTATTATTATTATTATTATTATTATTATTATATAAGTCTTAAGAGCTATTGCTGTTACCTGGTTGTTAAATCTACTGCATTGAAATCCCAAAGGTGCTTTTTCAAAGGGCAACTGCACTTTGTTTTTCCCTTGAAGACATTTCGCTTCTCATCCAAGAAGCTTCTTCAGGTCTGACTGAAGTTCTGACCTAGATGACTGACAATCTCCATAGATATATTGCACTGAAATCACAGATCACTTCATTGCCATATAGGCAGCTCCCAAGTTACACCATTCTTTCCTTTCCCTTTTGCTTACCTTGACTTTTTCCTCTCTCCTTCTTTCCCAGCCTATGTCAAGCTATATCCTCCTTGCTGAAAATCCCTACATTAAAATGGTGAGTAGTCCATTTGCTTTTTCCAATTTTTGGCTTCTCTTGATTTCTTTGAACCATGATCAGGATCTACCGTGCTTTGCTCTTGTTTTCCACACCAGTTTTCAGCAGCCCCAAGGAGCTCCTAATTTGTCTTGTGTCCCTTCCAATGATTCTTTTTTTGCAGACGTACGATATCCAGGGGAACCTCCAGAATGATAGCCAGGTTACCGTTTCTGTGATCTTTGAGAATAAGAGCAGCAGTTTCTTAAAGAGCATGGAGCTGAACGTTTTGGATTCTCTGAATACTAAAATGCTGCGGCCAGAAGGATCCTCCATCCATGATGGGATACCTGTCCCTTTTCAGCTGCCTCCTGGTATGACTGTCCTGCTCCCTGGTGAGAGGGGGTGGGAAAGAGCTTTTCAAAGAAGCCCTTGTAAAGAATCTTGGAGGACAGAACATATCTTCTTTCAAATATGTATCATAGTTCTGTCTGAGCCAAACCTTGGAAGTTTATCATAAATTTCTGGAGCAACATAGCCTCGTCTTCTTTGTGTTTCAGTTAATGGGACTAATTTTCAAAAGGGTGGATTCCGAATTGAACAGATTCTTGCTGGTGGTGGTCCATTGTCAGCCCAAATAATCTCCAAAAGATATTGGATGTCTGATCATGACATGCTATCCTTTTAAGGGTATTCCTGAGGACCAAAGTATGAGCCCATTGGCGCATCCTGGGAACAGTGGTTTTAATTGGTTCCCATTATGCAGAGTATTTTCTAAAGGTGAATGGTTTTCCGAGTTAAAGTGGATAATGACAAATGCATTTGCCCTAGAGTGGTACAGGTAGTCCTCAACTAACGACCACAGTGGAGCCCAACATTTCTGTTGTTAATCGAGACATTTGTTAAGTGAGTTTTGCCCCATTTTATGACCTTTCTTGCCACAATTGTTAAGTGAATCACCACAGTTGTTAAGTCAGCAACACAGTTGTTAAGTGAATCTGGCTTCCCCATTGATTTTGCTTGTCATAAAGTCACAATAGGGATCTCACGTGATCCTGGGACAATGCAACCGTCATAAATGTGAACCAGTTGCCAAGCATCTGAATTTTGATCATGTGACCATGGGGCTGCTGCAACAGTCATAAGTGTGAAAAATGATCATAAGTCACTTTTTCCAGTGCTGTTGTAACTTTGAACGGTCACTAAATGAACTGTTGTAAGTCGAGGACTATCTGTAGTTTTCTCTAGCAGTTCCCCATCCCGCCTTTAGTACATATTAAAACAATCCTGATTGATGGTTTTTGCTTATTGTTAAACTGCTAATGATTTATACTCTTTAGTGGAAAAAATGGTTAAGTATTTTAAAGAAATCCGAGTGAGAGAAAGACCGTTGGCTTACCTGAACGGTCGTTCTCTGGGCGCTGCGGGAGAGTCCAAGCATGGGTTAACACAGCCTAACTGCCCTAGGACTGACTGAGTTTTTTCCTTGACCACGCCCCCTTTGCCTCTGGCAGGTCAGTTTTAAAAACGAAAGGTTCAATAGGACGTCTTCAACCAGTCTCTGCAGAGTTTTAGATCTGGATCCTCGAACCCTGGGTGGGTTTGGACTCTCCCGCAGCGCCCAGAGAACGACCGTTCAGGTAAGCCAACGGTCTTTCTCCTGTGCGCTGCTTGGAGAGTCCAAGCATGGGACATACCCAAGCTATCGTGTCCCAGGGCGGGCAGAGTCATTGTCCTTTGTAGCCTCCACAACCCTTTGTAATATACGTCTTCCAAAGGAGGCTTCTGCCGAGGCAAAGATATCGATCTTATAGTTCTTGATGAACGCCGTGGGCGAGGCCCACGTGGCCGCGGCCCACGTGGCCGCTCTGCAAATGTCTATGATAGACGCCTGGGTCGCCCAAGCAGCTGAAGTTGCAGCGCTCCTCGTTGAGTGCGCGGTTACTCTTCGTGGTGCAATCTTGCCTTGTGTCTCATAGGCTAGCTTGATGCAAGCCCTCAGCCAACGTCCAATTGTGTGGGACGAAACCTTGCGACCAAGGGACCCAGGGTGGAAGGAGACAAATAGGGATTTGGAACGCCGAAATTCCCTTGATCGTTTGATGTAAATTTTGACTGTCCTTCTTACATCTAATTTATGCCAGACTTTTTCCTTCTGATGTACTGGATTTGGACAAAAATTAGGAAGGATCACTTCCTGGGCTCTATGAAACTGAGTATTCATCTTTGGGATGAAAGATGGATCAAGTCTCAGAATGATTCTGTCAGTATGAATAATGCAAAGGTCCTCCCTCACAGACAGCGCAGCCAATTCAGAAATTCTGCGAGCCAATGTTATAGCTATGAGGAAGGCCGTCTTAATAGTCAGATGATGGAGGCTTGCCTTCCTGAGAGGTTCGAAGGGAGCCCCCGTTAAGGCCTTCAGGACATATGGCAAATCCCAGGAGGGATATCGATGAACCACCTGAGGAGAGATGTTCATCGCCCCCTTGAGGAAGCTCTTTACTTGTGGGTGCTTACTAAGTGATCTAGCAGATTTACAGGTAAGAATGGTGGATAGTGCCGCCACCTGCCTCTTGAACGTATTGGGTGCGAGACCTTTGTCCAGACCCTCTTGGAGAAATTCCAGCAAATTTGGCACTGAAGCCGAAATGTCCTGCACACCCTTGTCCTGACACCAAGATGAAAAAGCGTCCCACGTATATTCGTATATCCTAGTAGTGGAAGGTCTCCTGGACGCTTGAATAGTTCTGATGACCTTGTCTGAAAATCTCTGCTTCCTCAGGAGGTCCCCCTCAAGCGCCAAACGGCTAGTTGTAGCCACTGTGGATCTGGATGCTTGATGTGACCCTGGCTGAGGGAGATCTGCTCCTGAGGAATCCTCCACGGACTTTGGATGGAGAGGCTGACAAGGTCCGCGTACCAGGACCTCCTGGGCCAGTGAGGGGCCACTAGGATTAGATCGGCCTTTTCTGACAGTAATTTGGTCACTACTTGGGGTATGAGAGGGAGCGGTGGAAACGCGTACAGGAGTCCTGAGGGCCAAGTGCTCCTCAGCGCATCCGTCCCCTCCGCTAAGGGCGAATGGTATCGAGTGAAGAAGCGGGGCAGATGTGTGTTGGTGCTTGTTGCAAACAGGTCTACTTGCGGTTTGCCGAACTTCTCCATGATCTGAGAGAAGATGTCCGGATGCAGCCGCCATTCTGAGTGGTCTATCGTCTGCCGACTCAGCCAATCCGCTTCTTGGTTGCTCGTCCCCGATATGTGGTCCGCTGCTATGGACGCCAGATGTCGCTCCGCCCATCTGCACAATAGTTCCGCCTCCTGCATGAGATTTTTGGAGTGCGTGCCTCCCTGCCTGTTGATGTGGGCCTTTGTGGCAACATTGTCTGTTAACAACAGTACATGATGACCCACAATCTGAGAAGCAAAATGACGTAGAGCGAGGCGAGCGGCCCTCAGTTCTAGCCAGTTTATGCTGTGGGCCGCCTCCCTCTGTGTCCATTTTCCTTGCGCAAGATGTCCCTGGCAGTGCGCTCCCCATCCCTGTAGGCTGGCATCTGTTGTTACAATCAGCCTTTCGGGCTCCTTGAAGAGGCACCCTTTCCTGACCGCCGCTGTGCTCCACCAATGCAGGGAGCGAAGTACTTTTGGCGGTAGTTTCACGCGTCTTAACGAGTTGCTGTCCCTTGATCTCTGCATTGGCAGAAGGAACCATTGCAGCTCCCTCGCGTGAAGCCGTGCCCAGGGAACTACCTTTAGGCAGGAGATCATGATGCCCAGGAGCTGGGATAGTTGTAAAATCGGCACTGACCTGGGACCTTTGCATAGACGAAGTTTGTTCTGAAGATTCGCCATCCTGTCTGGAGACAGAAATACCTGGCAGGAGACGGAGTCGATTATGGCGCCAAGATGTTGGATTCGGGTGGTCGGTTCTAGGTGACTCTTCTGCAGGTTCACTGAAAACCCGTGGTGTTGTAGAGTCCGTATGGTCACCTGAACGTCTCTTCGGGCCTGATTCTGATTGGAAGAATGAATTATTATGTCGTCTAGATAACACTCTAGCCGAATTGGTCGGTTTCGGAGGTGGGCCGCCACCACTGCCAAGATTTTGGTGAAGGTCCTGGGGGCAGACGAGAGGCCGAATGGCAGGACCCTGTATTGATAGTGCCTCCCGTCGTAGTGGAACCTCAGGAACCTTCTGTGGGCAGGGTGAATGGGGACATGGAGGTAAGCTTCCTTCAAATCTATCGATGTGAGGAGATCCCCGTCGAGTGCAAGCCAGGATGGAGTGGAGGGACTGCATCTTGAACCTTTTGTATGCCAGATGCTGATTTAGGCACTTTAGATCCAAGATGGCCCTCCACCCCCCTGAGTTCTTTGGGACTAGAAAGAGGATGGAATAATATCCTCGTTTTTCCTGTTCTTTGGGAACCGGTTCTATGGCCCTGATTTCGAGCAGATGGAGGATCTCCTTCTGCATGAGGTCTTTCTTTTGGGGATTCTTGGGGATGGGACAACGAATAAATTTTTGTTGAGGGAAGGATAAGAATTCCAGCACCAGGCCCCTCCTGATCGTGTTGAGGACCCAAGTGTCCGAAGTTATCTCCTCCCACCTGTCGGCATATATTTGGAGCCGACCCCCTATGGGAGGATTCCTGTGATGGTCACTTCCCCCTACGAAACTGTCGGGAATTGGATAACCCACGAAATGGCTTCCGAAAGGAATGCTGTTGTTGCTGCCTTCCTCTGGACCCGTAATTTGTCCTGTCCTGTCCCCTGTCACCTGTCTGGGGAAATGGCCTCTGATAAGAAGAATTAGAGCCGGAAGCTTGAGAGTTATCCTGCGCTCTAAAGGGCTGTCTCCTGAATGAACCTGAACCCTTACGTTCGGCTTTCTTCAGGGTGGCCGGGAGAATTTTGCGTTTGTCCTTTGTTTCTATGACAAACTTCTCCAAGGCCTCTCCGAAGAGTTGCCCTCCCTTAAATGGGGCAGAAGCAAGCTTCCATTTGGCCTTCATATCAGCCTGCCAGTGGCGGAGCCACAGCAGGCGACGTGATGTCACATTGGACGCCAAGGCCCTAGATGCGAATTTGGCCGCATTAAGGGAGGCATCTGCTGAGTACTCTACAGCGGTTATTATCTTATTGATGTCATGCCGCCATCTAGAACCTGCTGATGGAGGTTTGGACCTGAGTTGTCTTAGCCAGAGAAGAGAAGCCCTGGTGAAGAATGATGCCGAGGTGGATGCTCTAATGGCCCAGGCAGCCGCCTGGTGCGTCTTGTGGCACGCCTTTTCTGAGCGTTTGTCCTCAGCCTTGAGTCCCTCGAGTAAATCTGCTGGAAGATTAGAAGTAGAAGTTAGAGAGACCACCGGGGCATCCACCTCAGGCAACTTCAGCACCTCATCCATTTTGTCTTCTACAGCGTAAAGGGATTTGTCCCCCCCCCCCCGCTGGGATTGGACAGGGTACCAGGTTGGACCCACTGCCTTTGGACTACGTCCAGGAATAAGTCCGGAACAGGGATCAGTTCCTGGGTTGGTGAAGGTTCCTGGAATAAACCTTCCTTGTGGTCCTTAGTGGGAGGGGGGGTGGCTGAGGCACTCTTGGGAGTGGGCCCAAGTTCAGTGGCTGCTATGGCCTTGTGAAGGATGGATTTAAACAGGGATGGTTTAAATAACCCTGTAAAGGCCGGTTTATCAGGAGGAAGATCCTCATCCTCCGACAATTCGAAATCCTCTATTTCCCCCTCCTCCAACCCCGTGTCTTCCGTGGCAATAGATGTGCCAGGCGAAGCAGGGGCTTGGTCTCCTGAAGGAGCAGGGGTTACCCTGGTCTTAGGATTGCCAGAAGAACCAGTTTCCTTCTGTTTGAGACCATCAGCTATTCCTTGGGAGATGGCTTTAGCTATGACCTCCTTCATCTCAGCAGATAATGCGGGACCCTTGTCCTCTTTTGGGTGTCCCCTGGAGCCCTTGGAGGTTCTCCTTTCCTCCCTCTGGAATACATCTTGGTATGGTTCCAATTCCTCCCTAACAGAAGAACTGGGGGAGTCTGGATAGCCCCATGAGGCATCTGGGGAGGAGTCCCTTGAAATCCCCCCAGTTGATGGAGGTGAGCCATCTTGGTGGGGAGTGTCCTGATCCTGAACCTTCCCTTGGGGAGAATGGGGCCTTGCCCATGCCTCCTCTTGATCTGGGGACCGGCTGGTTTTCTGGGCCTGCGAGGTATGGCCTCTACGGGTTCCCTCTTTGCTGGTGGGTAAATCCCCTGAGGCTCGGGAAGGGGATCTGCTGGGATTGCCTCTCCCTCCCTTGTTTCCCTTGGGGGGGGGGCTCCACCCTGGGCCTCTTGGAAGAGGGCCCAGCCTGCACCTCCAAACCTTCGTCTGCCATTGTTCTTCAAAAGTCACAGGAAGGCTGGATGGGTCTGGAGGACACCGCTAGGACGAGCCAGACGGCCACAAAACGTCCGCGGCAGCTGCAATAGGCAAGGGAAGCCCGCCGGCGAAATCCCTGCCTTGGAATACTAGACGGCTGTTTTCGAGACGTTCGGCCTTGCCGGAGCCCCGGACAAGGCCTCTCAGTCGCTAAGCGTTGCTGCTGCTGCTGCTACTGACCAGGTCTGACTGCGAGGTTGTAACTGCTGCCGTTTGAATCTTGAGGCAATTTGGTGCTCTAAAATGGCCGCCGCTGCGCGCGCCTCAGTAACCAAGGCGACCCTCTCCGAAGTGGAGAAAAGGGCGCGAGAGGTTTAAAATGGCCGCCGCTGTTGCCGGGCAGAATTTGGAAGCCGTTAGGACGCCGAAAGGGTCCGAAAAGGGCTTCCGCGGCTTAATAGAAGAGATCTGCCAGCGCCAAACAGCTGGTTGTCTCTCGTAGCGATTCCGCTCGCCGGCTGGAGCCGGACAAGCCTCAAGCCTACCTCGCTTAGCTTACAAGCAGCAGATGATGAATATCAAACCTCCTGAGCTGTCAAGAAATGCTTTAGCTGATGTCAAAATAAAATGGTCAGGAATTTCTTTAAATGCTGATGTGGGGAGTCCAAGCAAAAAGCCTAAACTGGGGAACTCCCCTGCAACAGTCCTATCGGGCGGACTGAGTTTTTAAAACTGACCTGCCAGAGGCAAAGGGGGCGTGGTCAAGGAAAAAACTCAGTCAGTCCTAGGGCAGTTAGGCTGTGTTAACCCATGCTTGGACTCTCCAAGCAGCGCACAGGAGAAATAAGATGTTGAAATCAGGATAAGCCTTAATATAATTCTCACTTTGTATATAAATCTAACTACATTCTGTTGTCCCATTCTAATTTTTTTGTCTTTTCCCAAATTTAGGAGTCTCAAATGAAACCCAGGTTGTTTTCACCCTGCAGAGTATTGCCATGGCACAGAAACTAAAAGGGACCTTGTCATTTATAGTCAAAGTAAGAACCTGTTATCCTTTGCTAATGCATGTAGTTCGTTGCTGGGAAAATATTAAAAAGGATTTAAAAAATGTTAACATCAACTTTTTATTTCTCAAAGAGATGACCCTCAGTAGTTAGCTTGAGTGAATTGGTTTTTTTTTCCAATCCTGGTGCTGAAATGGGCATAAGGGTGAAAAAGTCATCCTTGACTTTTTTCAGTGCCGTCATAACTTCAAACAGTCACTAAATGGAATGATTGCAAGTCGAGGACTACCTATATTCGAGGCAATTGGTAGATGGACAGAGATATTTCCCTTAAGGAAGTGCGAAATGAGCTCCCTGCTGCTATTTGTTGAGGCTTCCTCATAACAATAGCAATACTATTATAGCAATTTTACTCTCCCGGAAAAGTAGGGTTCCCAAGGGGTGTTGGGGATACAGTCCACACATCTTAAAGTTGCCAAGTTTGAAAAACGCTGTTCTAGGCAGTGATGGAGAATGGAGTTGGCTTTCCCTTGCTGCATATGAGGAGAGAACCAAATCAAACATTTGGCCATACTAGGAAGATAAAATGCCTGGGTTTTATCCAGAGGATAAAATGTCTGGGATGATGGTGTATTTTAAAGCTGTGTGACCTTCCCAGTATCTGTTTGGGCTGATGCCCTTTTAAGAATGTTTAAATTAAGTCTCATCCACTTGTTGGATAACTGATTTTGGTCCTGTGGTTTACCTCTATTTGTCATTATCCTGCAGGATGATGAAGGCTCAACACATGAAAAGTTAGACTTTAAGCTGTGCTTCAGTTGTGCCTCTTATCTAATTACGACGCCCTGTTACAGGTAGGTTAACGTTACTTCCTGAAGAAAAGCAACTTGTTCTTCATTTGTTATAGAAATATGCTGCGCTGCTACCTATAGATCAGCATTGTTATTCTTGCAATGATGTGGGTGTGACTTGATGAATTTGCAGCCAAAATTCAGTGAGAATGTATGAAGAATTCATAGCACCCTCAAGAGGGGAAGAATATGATGTTACTTCAGTTATACACACTTGAGCTTTATTACAGAGATCCGTAGGGTAATTCCTAAGGGTAGCAGAATATTTGTCACAGCCAAAAATTACCTTTGCACATTCTTAAAACTAATATTTTTTCCTTTAAAATCTCTTGAGCTTTGGTTAATTGCACAGAAAAATGCTGAAATTTGTAAAACTTGCAAAAGCTTATGTTCTCATGTAGGATTTTAGGATGTTGTAGCTAAAAATCACATCAACTGTGGCACTCTAGAAAAAATTAAGTACATTTAGGTGAAGAGTAACTAATGCCTGATCCATTAATGGAAAGTAGCAGACTGTGTCAATGTTTTCAGAGTCATTGTGGGTTTTGCAGTAAGTTTTGAAGAAAAAGAAGCAACATGCAGGCTGGGTGATGTTCAACTATACAAGGTAGAATCTTTTAGGATATCTTGAAAGAGCTAAAATGGCTTGAAGTGAGCATGTGTCCTTTCACAGGTTTCATCCCTGAGTATTTAATTGTATCTGTGAGAACACCTCAATGGGGAAATTAAAGGAAATTGTTGATTTTTGCATTAAAATTAGCATAGAATGCGAGGAATTCAGGGTATAATGTAATTAGAAAAGATTCCAGTTGAGTAATAGATTATTCAGATGTACAGTATAAAGTGTGCAGTATTCCAAGTGTAAGGCCACACTTGGAATACTGCATTCAGTTTTGGTCACCACGATGTAGAAAATATGTGGAGACTCTAGAAAGAGTGCAGAGAAGAGCAAGAAAGAGGATTAGGGGACTGGAGACTAAAACATATGAAGAACGGTTGCAGGAACTGGGTATGTCTAGCTTAAGAGAAAGAAGGACTAGGGGAGACATGATAGCAGTCTTCCAATATCTCAGGGGTTGCCACAAAGAAGAGGGAGTCAAACTATTCTCCAAGGCTCCTGAGGGTAGAACAAGAAGCAATGGGTGGAAACTAATCAAGGAGAGAAGCAACTTAGAACTGAGGAGACATTTCCTGACAGTGAGAACAATTAATCAGTGGAACAGAAGTTGCCTCCAGAAGTTGTGAATGCCCCAACACTGGAAGTCTTTAAGAAGATGTTGGATATCCATTTGTCTGAAACGGTATAGGGTTTCCTGCCTAGGCAGGGGGTTGGACTAGAAGACCTCCAAGGTCCCTTCCAACTCTGCTATTGTTGTATTGTAGCAGTTTCATGATATCTTGTGTAGTGAGCCTGTAGAGGAATAAATGGAGATGGCTGCCTGGAGGATTTTCTGTCAGTCAAATGATCACAGTTTTTGTGTTATTCTTTGGGTCTGACTTTTTCTAATATTGTCTAAAGAATACAGTAAACTGATGACCAATGGAGGAAGCATCCCCGAAGATTACAGAAAGAGTGTAGTGCCCTCTGAGCTTGATTGTCTGCTTGTAGATGTTTCACTATCCAACCAGATAATATCATGAGGTATTGGTTGCAAGCAAGCAATCAAACCCAGAGAGCACCAAGGACTCCACAGTTCAACTCCTAGTTACATATATTCTCTTTTATTCAAATTACAGAAAGTAAAAATGGACTGAGCTTGGAAGAAGTTTTTAAATCCCCTCTGATATCAGACAGGTCAAGGTAGATGTTAGCCGTTCTATAATGTCCAACTTCCTCCACTGCTCATCTAAGCTTTTTCCTTTTCGCATTTTCGACAGTGATGCTTTTGCCAAGCTGTTGGAATTGGGGGACCTGCATGCTAGCTCAATTAAAGTTGATGGCATCACCATCCCTTTCCATCATCTCCTGGCAAAAATTTGCTTCCACCATCATTTCTCAGGTGAGTTCCTGCTAAGAAGACTCCTTGACTCATACAGTTTTGTGTACATTGGCTTACAACTCTGCTGTTGGGCATAAACTTCCCCACTTCAGGGTCACTCAAAGATTGGTGAACCTCATTGTGCAAAGTTCTTCAGACAGTTGACATTCAGCCATTGTTAGTTTTTAGCCCTGGTTTCTTAACATTGAGCAGGAGGCAACCTACTAATCTTCTTAGCCTGGCAGCTCTCCATTTGTTGAGACTCTCACTTCCAGAGTTTCCGAGTTCTAAGCTCTGGACGTTGCTTCCCAGTATATTTAGGGAATATTAAGTTTTGAAAGACTGGGTTTTTTTTTGCAGAATCCATTCCAACTAGGATTCTGAAAATTTGGGGTTTGCTCCTTCTGAAAGTGTACCCTAAATTCCAAAACTTGCATGCCATACTTAAATGCTGATGGTTGTTAGTATGGTGTTGTTTTTGTTTTCTGGAACAAATGTAACTGCTTTTTCTGAAGTTATTTTTCCCCCTAATTGTTCTTCTTTGCTCCCTTTCTCTTAAACTCAGTGTCCCAATATAATTTTTGGGTTAATTCTTTTATAATGCAGCAGTCGCTTCTATCTCCCGTCTTGAATTACTTATATATGTGTAAAGCATATATTTTAAAAGAAATAAATGAAGAATGTGAGATTAAGCATTTTGTAAAAGGTACTCAAAAGGAAAATAGTTCTTGCTAATTTGTTGCTCCCACTCCAAAGTAACTTGTGGTTTGCACACAGAATATTCCTGGTTAATACATTAAATACCAGGAAAATGTAAACAAGTATTTTCACGACAATAACGCTGCAAAATTGCTATCACTTGAGAGTAGGAAATATTTAGTTAGATTTTGACTGAGTTGATCCCCTTTTTCAGATGCAGGATTGTTTATTACAGTGTTTTTCTATCTCAGCAACTTTAAGATGTGTGGACTTCAACTCCCAGAATTCCCCAGCCAGCATGCTGGGAATTCTGGGAGTTGAACTTGGCATATCTTAAATTTGCTGAGATTGAGAAACACTTATCTGTTATATAGTAAATAGGTTCTGCCCTGGATATAAGCCAGCTTTTCTATCCTAATTTACCACCAAATGGCAGTGAAAGTTCCCATCTTGGGAATGACAGGACAAGTCAATCCAAAAAGACTCCCTGATTTCCTTGGCACCCTTCAGGACAAATTTATTGAGGGCTGGCTGTGGTAGATGATGATTTCAATTTACGTACTACCCTTTGTCTCAAAAGTGTTCCTAGGGCAAGTTACCCAACATTGGTTAGCCAGATAACAGGTTAACACTGGAGATTTTTAAGAAGAGATTGGGCAATCATTTGTCTGAAATGGTACGGGGCAGTGATGGCGAATATTTTTGGCACCAAGTGCCACACACACACCCCGGAAACTCAAAGACCAGTTGGCTGGTACGAATGCATGTGCCACCCACCTGGTCTTTGGGTGCACGCCGGCCAGCTGGTCTTCAGGTTTCCAGGGCTCTGGCATGTGTGAAGATCATGCATGCCGGAAACCAGAAGAGCAGCTGGCGATGGCGCACATGCCCACAGAGAGGGCTCTGAGTGCCACCTCTGGCACACGTGCCATAGGTTCACTATCACGGGTATAGGGACCCCTGCTTCAGCAGGAGATTGGATTAGAAGACCTCCAACTCTGTTAGTCTGTTAAAAATTTACAATCATAATCCAGAGAGCAAACAATACTTTATGATCAGAAAAAGTGAAAAAAGAAAGAATAAAGTTCATTCCAGAAATTCCATGGAAATTTAGTGGAGTAGCTGAAATGACAATTTCCTACCAGCCAAGAAAAATCTGCTTCTCTCCGCTGGTAATTCCTAGACAGGTTTATAATATTTTAGACTTTTAGTTTCATATTTTGTATTGTTATCTCTTGTGTTTTTATTGAAATATGATGTGAATGTGCCATACAGTAGATAAATAAATCCTAGAGAGGTATCTTGGGGTTTTAAAAAGGGAATTAAAATCATGCAAGCTTGCAGGAGGCTTCTTATTGAACCTTGTGTGACTTGCTGTGCTAGTTTTATCTCATTATTAGAAGGAGAAACGTAATTGCTAGTGTTTCTCAAATGACTTCCCACGAGAAAACTGCTAATTCTGTGAGCCAAAAGCATCTCTCCTTAGAGATGTTTCGCTGTAGCAGATTTGTTGCACTGACCGTCTCAGTGCAATTATTTGCTGGCACTCAGTAATTTTGCTGCTTCTGCACCAATGTGATGTCATATAATCCAGGTATATATATGAGAATAATGTGCCCAGAGGAGGTGGGGGAATGGCTTGTTTCTTTTCTGAAGAATGGAAGAGGAAAGCAGACACTAAAAAGAACAGAACAAATCCCAAATGTCAATAAAAAATAGATAAACATGATTTTTGGTATTTGGGATTCTTCCCTCTTCCCATCATTTGTTGTTTTCCACCTGAGAGACCAGCTAGTGATCTACTTACCGTATTTTTCAGAGTATAAGACACATCTTTTTTCCCCCTAAAAGAGGGTGAAAATTTGGGTGCGTCTTATACACTGAATGTGGCCCCACCCACCCACTGGCTCCAACAATTTACCTCCCAGCAATTTACCTCTTTGCAGCAAACGGGGGCTTGCGGAGACTTCAATAAGCTACAACAATCCCTGCAGCCTGTAACAGCTGATGATCGGGAGAAATTGAAAGTGAAACTTGCTGTTTGCTCCACCTGGCAAATTGCTGGGAGGCAGATTTTTTTTCTTGTGCTAATCAGGCTGTTTGCTGCAAGGAGGCAAATTGCTGGGAGGCAGAGGCAGATATTTTTCCCTTGTTTTCCTCCCCAAAATCTAGGTGCGTCTTATACTTTGGAGCGTCTTATACTCCGAAAAATATGGTAGATCAGTGGCTCATGTAGATATGCACTCCTTAAAGCTGCACCATTTTTTAAAAAATCCAAAAGCCTTGTTTGGGGAAGAGACGGAAGCCCTTTAACCATTTTCTTTTTTCTTTCAGTTGTTGAACGTATGGGGGACTGTGCATCCATGTACAGCCGTTCTATCCAGGGCCATCATGTCTGCCTACTCGTGAAAAAGGTGAATCCAAAAACAAAGCACAAAATTGAACAAAATTGCACAACTGATACGTGGTGATAGCATATGTTTAATTAGTCAGCTACAAATGCTAAAGCATAATGGGGCACTGTCCCCTTGCGCATATGATGCTTTGCAGAAACCAGATACTTCAATCACAGGCATTCCCTAGTAGGTAGTGACTTTTCTCGTCTCTAGATTTTGTTACTTCCACGATAAAATTAAAATATGTAAGTAGTCCTCACTTAATGACTCTAATTCAAAATGGCAACTCTCTCACCAAGTGATATGATCAGAAAGCAGAAAATCACATGACCGCACCCACTTACAATGGAGGTTTTGGTACTTCCGGCTGCGTTTGTTCGGCGAATCCCGCATGCGGGGATTTAAGTGAGACATCACGTGTCCAACTTGCAACCTTTTGCCAGCTTTCCCATTGACTTTGCTTGTCGGAATCTGGCTATGAGGGTCGCAAAAGGTGATCCCCCTGTCAGCTGTCCCAGGTAAACCAAACAGGAAACACGATTAGACAGGCTAATTCTACTTTAAGGTGAGACTACATGATCAGAATCCTGCAAGTCTGAAAGTACAAACTCCCCTCCCCCCACCCCACCCCGCCACTTGAACAATTAGAACTGTCCTTACTAAGATTCTTTTTCTGGCCATTAGGCCACCGGGGCCCCCTGCTTCTCATGACTGATTGTTTCCTGGGCAGCATCTCTTCCCCTCTTTCCTCAGGGCCATCCGTGGATTTCATCACATCACATGACCACAGGCATCTGTAACTATCATCAAAGGTTGCCAAGCACCTGAGTCACAATCACTACTATCACTACTTCAATCACCCTTGAAGGATTAGATGTAAATCCATTTTTTCCAGCACAGTCATAACTTTCAGTGATCCCAAAACATGGCGCAGTGGTTAGAGTCAATGTTCCCTCTAAGGTGCGTGGCTGCGCAGCCACACACATGGCAAGAAAACACCGCGCAGCAGTTTGCAACTGCTGCGCAGTGACTTCTATTGTCACAGGCTCCGGAAGCAGGGGAGGTCCTTTGCAGGTGGCTAGAACTGGCCACCCACAAAGGACCTCCCCGGACTTGTTTTGATGAGCGCAAGGCAACTGACGGTAGTTTGCGCCCGCCGCGCCCGCTCAAACTATTATCAGTCGCCCCGTGTTCAGCAAAGCAAGCCGGGGGAGGTCCTTTGTGGGAAAATAGGCGGACTCTGTAAACCGCTTAGAGAGGGCTGTAAAAGTATGTGAGGTGGTATATAAGTCGAAGTGCTATTGCTACCTATACTCTTAATAATATCCTTAGTTAGAATATCTGTATTAAATAATAAATCAGTTCCAACAATTAAGGCAAAAGAAATTGTTTAATTTTTTTTGAAATTGACAGACTAGCTGTTGCTCTTGCAACCACTCAATATTCTTAATAATTCTTACGTGCATCTGCTTCTTTAAACACACCATTTACGGAACACAAAGAAGATGGCCATCAGATGACAGGTAGTAGCATTAGCAGTACTGTATATTTTGTCAACTTCCAACTTCAATTTGCTTTTTAAAGAGAAGAAGTTAAATCTTGTCTGTTCAACACCTCTCTCAATCTGACTCCCTGCTAAATCCATGATGTGGATTGCCCTCCCTTCAACAGGGGAGAAATGAAGTTGCTTCCTAACAGACAGATAAATCTTGACATCTCCTTGTAAGAATAGGAGAAAAGAATAAACATGATTCAGTTTCCAGGCAGATGAGAGGAAAGATGATTATGACAAACAATTTGATCTAGTGTTTAAGGCACCAGGCTAGAAATGGAGAAATTAGTTCTAGTCCTCATTTTAGCCATGAAAACCGCTTGAGTGACTTTGGGCTAATCACCAGGAGACAGTGAGTTCTAGTCCCGCTTTAGGCATGAAAGCTGGCCAGTGACTTTGAGCCAGTCTCTCTCTCACAGCCCAGCTCGCCTCTCAAGGTTCTTCTTGTGGGGAAAATAGGACCAGGAAGATGCATTGGATGTAATAAAGTGATGCAAACAAGAATCTTGCTTCCTAATCCTAAAAAACTATTTTTTTTCTCTCTCTTCCCCCCCCCTCCCCCACCTTCAATGAATCCTTTGGCAGGGAGAAAACTCAGTGTCCATTGACGGAAAATGCGATGATTCAACCTTATTGGGAAATCTGTTATCAGAATTCAAAGAAACCCTGTCAAAATGCTGAGTCTTCTCAGAATTGGGCACAGCCCCTCGTCCTCCTGGCCCTCCAGACGAACAGCATCCCGAGGCTCACGGGACTGAAACCAGTGGAGCATTCGATTTCTCTCCCTCTGTGCGCATGTTTGATCTCCCAGGGCATGTGTGTTTTCCATTTCCTCCTCCCTCCTGGGTTGTTGTGTTCGTTCTATTTTTGTTTTAATTTTGTTACGGTTTACACATCTCAGAACTGTGCTCTCCTCTGTTTGAAATGGTCCGAGCAGAGCAAAGAGATTCCCCAACTGGATTGACATCCTGGCAAGGGAGAAAACGGGGTCGAGGAGATGCAGAATCCATATTGGAAACCCAACCGCATCCCTGGGTGTGCTTGTGCCTCTCCTGGTGTGAGAGCTGGTCAGTTCTATTTATCCTTTTAAACTGCCCGTGCTTAAAAGGAGAAAAAGATCAGAATGCCCCTTCCCTGCAACCAATGGGGATGCGTCTTCCCTCCTTCCCTACAGCTGTTCTGGATCATTTCCTGCTGCCCCAGGCTGGGATTGGTTGATCCTCTCTCATCAGGGTGGGGCTTCCACAGGAATGTTTAAAGTCCAATGCAATATCTCATTCCTGGAATTAACGAAAAGTAGCCTAATTAGAAGTCCAAAGTCATTTGTGTCTGTGTGGATTTGGGGGTTTCGTGATTATTATTATTTTCTTTCTTCTATGTTAGGTTGAACAATCCTATAGTGGGGGTCGGTCTGTCATGCCCAGCTTTTACAAAGCCTACACTTAAGCAGATGGCCACCAACTAGTGACAGTTTGTTTTTGAAAGTGTCCTCACTCCCCATAGTTGCAGCCAGTGATTCCTTTTTCTTTCTTACTTTTTTTTTTTTTGGCAAACTTTTCTTTTTCTCCTCTGCAAGATTGGAAGATATTAGTGACGATCCGTTACAAATAGGGTGGGGCACCTTGATGGCGGTTAAACATTAATGAGAAATTGCACAATGGCAGCCCCTAACTGGATTTTTTTTTAATTTTCTCACAATGAAGCTTCCCTATTGGATACTCCAAACACTGATATTTAGAATCCTGAACTTGGGGAGGTGGGGGCCGGGGTGGGGGGTGGGGGACAGGATGGAACCAACAGAACCCTTTGGTCTCTGGCTTGCATTATGTCCTCTATGTTTCAAGACATTTGGTGCCTCAATATTCTTCTGTGTGGTCAGGGGTCTTTCTTTTTTTTTTTTAATATCAGTACAGTAATTATGTCTGTTGGGAGCTGAGCTGCAAGATTTACCGAGAATAATTTAGCATTCTCCCAATATTGCAGCAGAGGCTGGTGAAGCAGTTATGGCAGGGGCGTCCAAACTTGGGAACTTTAAGACTTGTGGACTTCTACTCCCAGAATTCCCCAGCCAGCTGGCTGGGGAATTCTGTGAGTTGAAGTCCACAAGTCTTAAAGTTCCCAAGATTGGACACCCCTGGGTTATGGCAAGGAGCAAGGCGGGGAGTGTGATTTGTTGACTTTTTGTGGATTAGTGCAGATTTTGTTGGGGGTTTGGAAATCTGCGCATATTCAGAAATGTCTTAAAAGGGCAAACGCTCCTTGAAGTTAGTGGATTTTAAATATATATATCTATACATATATATATATATATATATTCCTGGATGAAAACTTGTCACCTTAGCATGTAGAGTCTGTTCTCTTACAGTGATTCTAAAAAATCTCCTGAAAATTGTACAATATGTTATGTTTAAAAGAAAAAAAGTTATTTACTATCGACATTCCCCCACAAAACACATACCACAAAGCTGCTGTAAGAATTTTTTTGTGTCAAGATGATCGAATAAAATTTCAAAACTTACAGAATTTAAAAATCTGTTCAGTTGTGCCTTGAATCTTAACGCTGAATGCAGAATTTTTAAAGGTATCCAAGCCTTTTTCCAGCTCGGTTCAAATTGCCTCCAGGGCCCTTAACAACGGATAGTGGATTGAAATCCAGATTTTAAAGGAGTTTTAACGATGGTTCGTTTTGTAAGATTGTGCATAGCCATCATTGCTGCCTTCACCCACTCTCTTTAATCTGACCAGTAAGAGGAAGCCTGTCATTATTTTATTTATTTTTTTGTCCCATTTTGTTTCAGAAAGGCTCCAAGACATTTCCCACGCTGCTGGGGAACAGGGATATTAAGAAAATTAACTTCTTCAATTTGCATGTGAATATAGTGGGATTAATCTTCAGGATAGCAGTTTGGATGGATCTCTTCATTTTATTTTGTGTGTCCCATTTGTGTTACATAAAAGAAACAGCAACTCAACAATTCAACAACTGGGCTCAAGTAGTTTTAAGAGACTGGCATCCTCTTCCATATCCTTCAAAGCCATCATTTTGAGCCAGTTTTTTGACAGAGTATCTCCTATACCTATGAACAGAGAGAAGGAAACACACAGATATTGATAACTCTTAATATCCACAGATACTATTAATAACTCTTCCCACCGCCTCATATTTGTTAGATGAGCACCACACATTAGCTCAAGACAAAACAAGACTTGGGCTGGTAATTGAGGAAAGCACAGAAGGTTCTAAGGGGGTGTCTCAATTCATTAGAAATGATTTCTCCCTGTCGATTACCTCTAATCAAAATGTATGGCTCAGACTCAATATCCTCTTTGCTGTGATTCACTTGAATATTGTCTTTGACCAAAGTAGGGATGTCCAGCCTTGGCCGCTTTAAGACCGACTCGGATTAGATCCTGCAACATAATCCTGGGACACATATATTTGCTTTTATTCACTTTTAAGACCTGTGGACATCAACTCCCAGAATTCCCAAGGCTGGGGGATTCTGGGAGTTGAAGTCCAGGTCTTAAAGTAGCCAAGGTTAGACACCACTGGACTAAAAGTTCCACTTAGACACCGATTGCTCCAGGGGGAAGTCTCTTTTTTTAAAAAAATCCCTTTTTAAAATCATCAGTCAGCTTTGGCAACAACTTGGCGTTCAATAAAGGTAGCCAAATTTTATGGAAGGGAAGCCATTTTGAAGTTGCTATATAACCTGTAGCAAGGGGATATCATAAAAAAAGATCTACTTTATGGGGGATTAGTTTTGTTTCCTTTGTGGGGGATTAGTTTTGAAGGCGACACTTGTTGGGAAGAGTCTATGGAGGATTGTAGATTGGACAGTATAAATCAAGAAGAGCAAGATCAGCCTCTTCCATTTTGTCTTGGCAAAATAGGCCTTAGTTTGGCAGATGCGGCCATTTTCAAAGGGCCTTTTAAATTAGGTTCTGAATTTCATAATCCTGATCTAAGAGGTACTATTCTCCCAATCAAAAAATGCTGATCTTAACTAAAGGGAATCTTTCTCAGTCTTGCCCACTTGAAGATACTTGGACTTCAACTCCCAGAATTCCATATATAGGTAATCCTCAATTTTTGTTTAGTGACCATACAAAGTTATAACAGCATTGAAAAAAGGGACTTAACGACCACTTTCTCACATAGCCATTGTAGCATCCCCATGGTTTGATCCCCATAATCAAAATTTGGGCATTTGTCAATTGGCATTTATTTATGATTGTTGCACTGCCCTGGGATCATGTGATCATCATTTGTAACTTTCCAGACAACTTCTGCAAAGCAAGATTCACTTAATGGCCATATGATTCACTTAATAACTTCAGAGATTTGTTTCATAACTAGCAAAAAAGGTCAAAATAGGGCAAAACTCACTTAACTCTCTCGCTTAGCAAGAAAAATGTTGGGCTCGTTTGTGGTTGTAAGTCGAGGATTACCTACCGTGTTTTTCGAAGTATAAGACGCACCTTAATTTTGGGGGAAGGAAATCAGGAAAAAAAACCTTTCTGCCTCTTTCCCAGCAGCATCCATCAGTATTCATGGCCTGATTCCCGAAGCTACCTGGGGAACTGCGATGAACGCCTTTTCAATGAAAGAGTTTTTGGGCTGCAAGGTCCACTCCCCGATTCCAAAAAGGGCGCGTGCAGAGGCCAAACAACTGCAGGGAGAAAAGCAAGAGGGCAGCGCAGTCGGGCGAAGGCGCAGGAGCCGGGCATGGACACAGGGCAGGCAGATTAGAGACAGATGGCCGACTTGGCTGCTGGCCACCCGGAGTGCGCAGGCAGCAAAGGAAACCCGTGTCGTGGCTCTATTAAGATGCACATTTCACGGTGGGGTACAATTTGGGGGTGGCAGGTGGGGCAAGGAATGGGGTACCCTGGCAGCCGCTTCTTAGAGCCTCCGCCCTTAAGTGTCGCTGCCAGCGACCATGGTTTCGCGCCCCCTCTCCCGGATAACAGCCGACAGGAGAGGAGAGCCAGCACGCTGGGTGAAGTTTCACCATCCCTGCCCCAACGAGCGAGGGGAGGGGAGAGTCCAGCAGTGCCCAGGGCACTTCTTTGCCACCGGCAGGGATGTCAGGCACACCATCCCCTGCCCCACCTGCCACCCCCATATTGTACCCCACCGTGAAATGCGCATCTTAATACAGCCACGACGCGGGTTTCCTTTGCTGCCTACGCACTCCGGGTGGCCAGCAGCCAAGCCGGCAATCAGCCAGCTGCCTCTAATCTGCCTGCCCTGTTTCCGTGTCCAGCTCCTGCGCCTTCTCCCAACTGCACTGCCCTCTCGCTTTTCTCCCTGCCTCCCGCAGACGACGGTGCTGGCCAGGAGAAAACAGGCGGTGAGTCTGTAGAGGAGGAGGAGGGCGTGTGGCTCTGTGATGTGCACCGGGGAACTGGGAAGGAAAGCATTTTCAGGTGACAGTGTGTGCTGGAACTGTCTGCCACCTGAAACACGATGTACTTGTTTGGCCTCTGCACGCGCCCTTTTTGGAATCGGGAAAGGGACCCTGCAGTCCAAAAACTCTTTCATTGAAAAGGCTTTCATCGCAGTTCCCCAGGTAGCTTCAGGAATCAGGCGCCATGTGAAAGTGAGGATCCCCACAGCATGGAACCCCCCGAAAATGTGACACGCGGAGCAGGTGGGTGGAGCTACATTCAGAGTATAAGACACACCCAGGTTTTCACCCTCTTTTTTGGGGGTAAAAAGGTGCGTCTTATACTCCGAAAAATACGGTATATCTGCAAGTTGCTAGGGTTGAAAAACAAAGATGACTTAAGGCATTCCTCTTTGCATCAGCTATGGGTAATTGGGTAACCCTCCTCCCCGGGTGTGTCATAAATCACATTCTCCAATGGAGTTCTTTCCCGGGCTATAGAAACACTGCCTCTCCATCTGGCTCTGGTAACCTGGGATACAATCTGGAGAGAGGTATGCGTGAAATGTGCTTCTGGTCATGGCAGCTCCCCCCTCCTGCCTATGGCAACTCGAGAGCAGGCCAGGAGTGCTTTGCGAGTTGACAGTAGGAATCTACCTCTTCGGACCAGTGCGGGTGAACCCGTAGCTCCGAAGTTTAGCTGGGAGCGAACCAGATTGCTCAGTGAAGCGTGTGCTCAGTGAACCAGTTGTTAAACTGTTAGGATCCCTCCCCTGATTGCAAACCCCACACCCACTAGCATGCTTATGTTGCCTAGTTGGGCAACGAAATGTCTGCAAGCAAACAACCAAGGTTCAGAACTTCATTAGCTTCTTCTAAAGAAGATCCAGCTTCTCCAGTATCATCCCTAAAACATCCTTCCTAGGACTTGGTTCCTCATTAGTAGAGATTTGCAAATGTAGCCAATCAAATGAAAGTAATCAAGTAAAGTAGCTTAAAGTAGGTTAATAATAGCACTGCCTAAAATAACATAACCCTGCTTACTTAAGAATCAGCAGTCTGATTTGAAACCGCTTTCCCCAAAACTCCCTTGATAAATACAATACTTAGAAGTTCTTCAAATGTAAAATAAGATCAGGTACCCTGTTTCCCCAAAAATAACACCTAACCCGAAAATAAGACAGAGCATGAATTTTTCAGGATGCTCCTTATATAAGCCCTACCCCCAAAAATAAGCCCTGGTTAAGATTGTCAGCCAGATGGGTGCATTTAGTACCGTATTTCCCCCAAAATAAAACCTAACTAGGAAATGTGCCCTAATGCATCTTTTGGAGTAAAAATTAATATACGACTCAGTCTTATTTTGGGGGGAAACTGGAATTGATAAAGGAACACATTTCGCCTGCAATTACGTGGTTTTGATTTTGGATCAGTGAATTTGTAAACTCGGCTACTGCATTTTACTCAAACCACAGTTAAGCAAATCATAATTTAGCAGGGCGTGATCTCAACTGTCTGTATACGTTGATGAACAGTTGCATCACATTGGAGTTAGTGTTGGGGGGGGTGTGTTGAAGAAACACACACACCCCAAATTTGTAGGGGAAACTACATTGGTACACTGCATGTTAAACAATTACAAATGGATCTCTGGACCCTTTGAATTCATTCTTTGTAGGAATTAAATCTTCAGGCTCTTGGAAACTTACTTGTAAAATTCAGTGTCTCCGGGCTATAAAAAGGAGGAAATTAAAGTTAATAGCATATCAGAGGAAGTTTGAAGAAGGATAAATGCAAACTTCAAAAGAGGGATATTTTCTGAATCAAGCACCACCTGCAGTAGAATCCTATTTGTTGAGTATGTCAAATGCAAAAACAAAAATAAAGGGGAAATGTTGTCCTCCAGAGGCCTCCACAGGGTCATAGAAGATGGTGTGACTGCACATAACTGGCAGTGTCTTGATCACACCATTGTCTTTTTGACTTTTTGGACCAAATCTTGCAGGCCTCCCTAATAGTGGTTCTTGTGTGCCCTCAACAATGAGGAGAGGGTGAACAACATCAGTGTTTTTCAACCTTGGCAGCTTGAAGATGTGTGGATTCTGGGAGTTGAATCCACACATCTTCAAGCTGCCAAGGTTGAAAAACACTGTCCTAGACTACAGTCTTTGGTGGGCTATTGAACCAAGGGTAGGCTGCTACAGGTTCTCCCAAGTTCAGGAGAACCTGTAGCTAAGGTTATAGCCGGTTCGGAGAACCTCCAAATCACACCCCTGGCAGGAGTCTCCACGCGGACCGTTTTGGATGCGAGGTAAGTGCAAGGCCCACGCAGAGGCTCAGGGAGGAGGAGAAAAAGGCCGCCTGGAAGTTCTGGAAGGCCGGATATGGATTGGTTTCTAGCCGGAGGGCCTCCAGAGCCCAGGGGAGGCAGTTTTCACCCTCCCAGAGCTCGAGGAAAGCCGCCAGAGCCTGAGGAAGGTGAAAAGGGCCCTGCCGCCATGGTGCAGGAGGCCAACTATGCCACACCCACCATGGCCACGCCCACTCAGCAACCGAGCAGAGAACCCATTGCTGAATTTTTGGAAGCCCACCCTTGTATTGATCCAAATGACACTGAAATATCTAACTACCGCATGTAAGACATTTGCAAACTTTCCCGAGCAAGGCTCCTCACCTCCCTATCCCATACAGAGCTCCAGCCAACCAATGTGGAGGTATCTTTGTGGTTCTCTCTACAATCCCTTCATTCTTATTACTTTTTACCCTGAACAGCTTGGCATCTTCTCCATTTGACCTCCTCCTAACTCCAAATGGGTTATCCACAAATTGAAAGGCGGCTCTGATCCCCAGTTTTTATGTCTCTCCGATCAGAAAATAAACTTATCCATTCATTCTGGAATTTCCTGTTGTCCTAGACAAGTAAGGGGGGGAAATGTCTCCCCCTTGTTCTAAAATATCATCACATTTTTGTCTTTACAAAGAGCCATTGCTGAAGGATTTTCAAATCCTTTCAAAGGGTCTCTTTAACAAAGAGCCTCTTGGATTTCTTCTGGGTACATGCTAGGACTTTCTGGGTTTATGTGAGCCAGCAAAGCGTAACCATATCCCATGAAGGCAATATGCACAGCTCACAATTAGGCTGAAATGTTTCTGGCTAATTTATAGTTCAAAGTTGCGGTGCAAGCACTGTGAGGCAGGAGAGGGCTGCTGAGGGGTTCACAGGGGTTCGGGAGAACCTCTAGCCAAGATTCTGTAAAGTTCAGAGAACCCCCCCCCCCAATCCCACTCCTGGCTGGCCCCGCCCACCCACCCCCTCCCAGGAGTCTCCACGCGGCCTGTTTTGGATGAGGGTAAGTGCAGGGCCCGTGGAGGCTCGGGGGGGAGGGGAAGGGGGCCTACCGGAAGTTTGAGAAAACCCAAAATGTCCCCTCATCATGGGCACCCTGCCCCCCACCCATGTGTGTGTGACATCCATGTGCTCCCTGGCCCCCCCACATGTGCGTGTGACCACCCCATGCTCTCCCCACCCCCACACGTGTATGTGCAACTCCCTGCATGCACCCCCTGTCCACACACGCATGACCCCCCATGAGCACCCCCCAAATGCACACAACCCCTGCACATACGCCCTAGCCCCAGCACATGCGCAGCAGAGAACTGAAAACCAGCTGGCTGGTGGGAGGCCCGCACACATGCGCGGTGGAGCTGAGCTGGGGTGACGGCTCGCCTACCCACAGAGAGGGCTCTATGTACCACCTGTGGCATGCAACCCATAGGTTCCTGTGATGGCGAACCTATGGCACCCGTGCCATAGGTGGCACACGGAACCATTTCTGAGGGCACGCGAAGCGTTGTCCTGTCAGCTCCAGCATGCATGCATGCTCTGGCCAGCTGATTTTCAGCCTTGATTTTCGACCTTGATTTTTGGCTGTTTTTTGCCCTCTGGAGGCTTCCCTGCAGCCCCTGGAGGTGAAAAACAGCCCAAAGTGCAAGCCGGAGGCACGGGAACGGACTTCCACTTTGCACGTTGGGCTGTTTTTCGCCCTCTAGAGGCTTCAGGGAAGCCTCCTGAAGCCTTCGGAAGGAGAAAGACGGCCCAACAGGCAACCTGAAAGTCCGTTCCTGAACTTCCAGTTTGCCTGATGGGCCATTTTTTGCTCTCCCCGGGCTCCTAAAAAGCCTCTGGAGCCTGCGGCGGGTGAAAAATGGACCTATTGGGCCACCGTTTTTGCCCTCCCCTGCCTCCAAGAAAGCTGTGCGCGCCTGTGTGGGGCAGCGGGGTGTGTGTGTGTCAGGTGTGCTTGCGCAGAGGGCACGGTGCGGGGGGAGCATTAAATTATGGGAGTGGGCATGCGAGAGAGCGCACACGCCTGCTTTTGGCACGCAAGGCAAAAAAGGTTTGCCATCACTGCCCTATACCATTTCACACAAATGGTTGCCCAATCTCTTCTTAAAAACCTCCAGAGATGGAACACCAAGACCTTTTGGAGGCAAACCTTTGCACTAATCATTGTTCTAACTCGCAATAAATTTCTCCTTGGTTCTAGGTTTCTTCTCTTCTTAATTATTTCCTGCCTTCAGGTTCTTTGGACAAAAGGTGGACACCTGCCCCCCTCTTCTTTATGCCAGCCCCTTTGTAGTGCAAGTCACCCTGGCAACTAGATGTTTTATTTAAGGAGGTTTTGCATTCATTCCTGCAGCCATCCTTTTTTTTTTTTTTTTTTTTGTTAATTTGAAAAATCACTCCACCAATATTCAGCATTGGAATTTGAGCAACGTGGTTTTCAGGAGTCCATGTGACCCCCCACCCCCCACTGGGACATGATTTGATTGGGCGTAGAGAACACGGAACAAGAATCTGATTGGACAAGAGGCAGTGTCACATTCTTTCTACCAAATAACTTATTTTGTTTTAATATTTTTCAGTGTTCAAGGCTGCTTGCCTCCGCATCAGCCCTGAGTGGCTTACAATTAAAAAAATAAAATAAAATAAAGGACAACGGGATATATCAAAGAGCATTGCTGGCACTGATGATGTTACCTAAGTGGGTAATAAAGCATCTGCAAGAAAACCGCCAAGCTCAGAGAGCACTAAGGATACCATATATCAAAGAGTCGGTTGTCTGAAATGGGAAGCTACAGTGAATGAATGAGTGAGTGGGTGGATGGGTGGGTGGGTGGATGGATGGACAGACGGGTGTGCGGGCGTGTAGGCAGGCAGGCAGAGATGATAAAGAGAAAGAGAGGTGATAGAAAGAGAGAGATAATAGAAAAGATAGATGATAGTAGATAGATGGGTAGAGATAGAAAGAAAAGAAAAGAAGAAAGAAAGAAAGAAAGAAAGAAAGAAAGAAAGAAAGAAAGAAAGAAAGAAAGAAAGAAAGAAAGAAAGAAAGAAAGAAAGAAGAAATCGTGTTTCCCCAAAAATAAGAGAGGGGTTTATTTTCTTTTGACCCCCAAATAAGCACTTGGCCTTATTTTTGGGGAGGTCTTATTATTTTTGAGGTACTGCTGTGTTGCAATATTTTTGGGGAGGGCTTATTTTAGCGCATGTGGTCAAAAGCCCAACTGGGCTTATTATCCAGGAAGGTCTTATTTTGGGGAAAAACAGGGTAGGTAGGTAGATAGGTAGGTAGATGATAGATAGATAGATAGATAGATAGATAGATAGATAGATAGATAGATGATAGATAGATAGATAGATAGATAGATAGATAGATAGATAGATAGATAGATGATAGATAGATAGATAGATAGATAGATGGTAGATAGATAGATAGATAGATAGATAGATAGATAGATAGATAGATAGATAGATAGATAGATGATAGATAGATAGATAGATGATAGATAGATGATAGATAGATAGATAGATAGATGATAGATAGATTGATAGATAGATGATAGATAGATAGATGATAGATAGATAGATAGATAGATAGATAGATAGATAGATAGATAGATAGATAGATGATAGATGATAGATAGATAGATAGATAGATAGATAGATAGATAGATAGATGATAGATAGATGATAGATAGATAGATAGATAGATAGATAGATAGATAGATAGATAGATGATAGATAGATAGATAGATGAGAGGGGGAGAGGGAGGGAGAGAGGATAGATAGATAGATAGATAGATAGATAGATAGATAGATAGATGATAGATAGATAGATAGATGATAGATAGATGATAGATAGATAGATAGATAGATAGATAGATAGATAGATAGATAGATAGATAGATGATAGATAGATAGATGACAGATAGATACTATACAGTTTGCCTTGCTTGCTTGAGTAAGCTATAACTAGATTTTGTTTTTATTTCTGCTAATCGCTTGAATAACGCATGAACTGAGAAACAAACCCCATCCCCTTTAGCCCCACACATTCCTCCTTGCTATCGCTCCTTACCTTGTGGCAGTACAATGACTGAAAGACAAACAGAGAAACATAACCATGAGAATTTATTTTAGTCATCAGAGAGATATCAGTTCAGCCCCTATTCTGAATCCGTGGGTGGTGGTTGATTTTGTTGTTGCTGCTGCTGTTTCTTTGGCTTCTCGTGGATGGTTCTACTATTTACTGACCTCATTTCTGCTTAGCAGATTCCATAATTACGTTTTTTAAAACATCTGTACAGGTAGTCCTCAACTTACAACGGTTCATTTAGTGATTGTTCAAAGTTACAATAGCACTGGGGGAACAAAAGACTTACGACCGTTTTTCACACTTGCAACCATTGCAGCATCCCCACAGTCACATGATCAAAATTAGGCAACTGACTCATATTTCTATGATGGTTGCAGTGTCCCAGGGACATGTGATCAACTTTTGTGACCTGACAATGGGGACACCAGATTCACTTCACAAACTTGTTACTAACTTCAGAACTGCAGTGATTCCCTTAACAACTATGGCAAAAAAGTTTGTAAAATGGGGCAACATTCACTTAAGAACTGTCTCATTTGGCAAAAGAAGATTTGGGCCCAATTGTTGTCATAGGTTGAGGACTACCTGCATTTACCTAAAAGAAAGAATAAGTTTTCCTAATCCTTTAATTTTTAAAAACCTGTAAGAGGCCATCTGAAATCAATGTTTCTCAACCTAGCAACTTTTAAGATGCATGTTCCTGGCTAAGTTAAGGTCTATAGAGATTCTCAATCATCCAGGTCATGGTTATCCCAAAGGTGCTTCTTAAAAGGCAGTGGGATTTCTTGGGGGTTTTTTCCTCCCTCTCCTTGAAAACGTTTCACTTCGGTCAGAAAAGAATCAGAACTTCAGTCACAACTGAAGAAGCTTCTTGGATAAGAAGTTAAACATTTTAGGAGAGAAAAACAATCAAACTCCAGTTGCATTTTGAAAAACACCTTTTGGGAGGACTAAACCAATATGCCAAAATATATGTCAGCCCATCGGCATTTTTGATGTAAAGGTAAAGGTTCCCCTCACACATATGTATTAATCATTCCCGACTCTAGGGGGCAGTGCTCATCTCCGTTTCAAAGCCGAAGAGCCAGCACTGTCCAAAGATGTCTCCGTGGTCATGTGGCCGGCATGACTAAATGCCAAAGGCTCACAGAGCACTGTTACCTTCCCACCAAAGTGGACCCTATTTTTCTACTTGCATTTTTTTACGTGCTTTCGAACTGCTAGATTGGCAGAAGCTGCGACAAGGAACAGGAGCTCACTCCATTACACTGCACTCGGGATTCGAACTGCTGAACTGCCGACCTTTCTGATAGATAAGCTCAGCATTTTAGCCACTGAGTCACCACATCAGAGGTGGGCTGCTCCCGGATAGGGCGAACCGGTAGTAGCGGCGGTGGGAGGCTCTGCCCACCCGGCCAGACGCGGGACACGCGCTGGAGCCACCCAAAACGGTAATATAAAAATTGGCAACCCACCAATGCACCATGTCCCACGTACAATCATACATTTTTGATGCACGAAGCAATAAAAAATGAACTTCATTCAGCAAAATACATATTGCAGGAAAGCATCTGGCGAGGTAAGCTGCGTCCCTCCAGATTTTGCTGAACCACAGCTTCTAGTCTCCCATAGCACTGGCTGCTTGGAGTTGAAGTCTAATGTGTTTTGGAGAGGCACAAGGTACCTAGACTTAGAGAAAGGGAGCCTTAGGTATGGTAAGCTGTTTCCTGGATGGTGTGATCACATAGAAAGGAGATTGCATTGTGAGAGTCATTCCGGTGTTGCTTCTGTCAGAGTTTGTTGCAGCGATCACATCCAGAAAGCACATACAGGTAACTGATTCAGCAGGATTCATTAACTTCTCTTTATATATAATCTAACACATGAAGTAAATATACAATACCAAAAGCAGGTTTTCCAACGTGGTAGTAAATACAAGCAAAACACAAGCAGAGGAGAGAAGGAGTTTCAGTTTCAATTCCAGAGCAGCAGACTAGTTTTGAGCTCAGCACAGACTCAGAGCTACAGAGCTTAGCCACGCCCAGGCTCCAAACTATTTCAGCTCCCATTGGCTGGCCCTGTTACTAAGCCCTATTCCAGTTCATGAATATATCTACACTGACAGCTTCAAGGGGTCTCAGTCTAGTAGCTTTTGCAGTATCTATTTAACATCTCATCCTTGTCCCAGAATCCTCTGGTCAAGATGCTTAGTTCTCCTCCTCCCCCTTTTCCCTGTTTGTACCAAGAGCTTTTTTTACAGAGAAAAGCTCTTTGTTTCCCCCATGGCTTCCCAAAGAAACAGGCACTTACCTAAATGTAGGGACCTGTCTTAGGGCCGATGCCCACACCTCTGGTTCCCTGTGGATACAACCATCAGATGTTGTCACAAGAAGTTATGGCTTATTTCACTGTTTCTACCCCACCAAATCAGAGATTCTAGGCAGTCCAGAATGATGAAAACATGAAAACCAACGTAAATTGTAAGAACAAATGGATATCCAAGCTCAGACCAGCATCAAGAGGCTCTTTAGTTTCTCTTCACTTTCTGCCATTTGAGTGGTATCATTTGCATATCTGAGGTTTAACAGATTTAACAGATTAACACAGTTGGAAGGGACCTTGTAGGTCATCTAGTCCAACCCCCCCCCCCCCCCAGTTGATATTTCTCCTGGCAATCTTAATTCCAATTTTTGATTCATCTAGCCCCGCTTTTCTCATTTCATTCATAATGTATTCTGCATATAAGTTAAATAGGCAGGGCGACAGTATACAGATCTATCTATCATCTATCTATCTATCTATCTATCTATCTATCTATCTATCTATCTATCTATCTATCCTCTATCATCTATCTATCTACCTATCATATCTCTTTCTCTCATTATCTATTCATTCTCTCTCTCATCATATATCTCTCTCATCATCTATTCACTCTCTCTCTCTCAGTTATCATTCTCTCTCATCTCTCTCTGTCTGTCTGTCTCTGTCTCTCATATCTCTCTCATCTATCTATCTATCTATCTATCTATCTATCTCTCATCATATCTCTCTCATCATCTTTTCATTCTCTCTCTCTCTCATCTCTCTCTCATCATCTATTCACTCTCTCTCTATCAATTATCATTCTGTCTCTCTCTTATCTATCTATCTATCTATCTATCTATCTATCATCTATCTATCTATCTATCATCTATCTATCTATCTATCTATCTATCTATCTATCTATCTATCTCTATCATCTATCTATCTATTCTCTCTGTCTGTCTGTCTGTCTGTCTGTCTGTCTGTCTGTCTGTCTGTCTATCTATCTATCTATCTATCTATCTATCTATCTATCTATCTTTTATCTATCTTCTGAAGATGAAACTCAATTACTTTGGCCACCAAATGAGAAGAAAGGACTCATTGGAGAAGAGCCCAATGCTGGGAAAGATTGAGGGCAAAAGAAGAAGGGGACAACAGAGAATGAGGTGGCTGGATGGAGTCCCCGAAGCAGTAGGCCTGAACTTAAATGGACTCCAGAGGATGGTAGAGGACAGGAAGTCTTGGAGGAATGTTATCCATGGGGTCGCGATGGGTCGGACACGACTTCGCAACTAACAACAACAAAAGCTCAGACCACCAAGGACCCCACAGTTCAACCCTGAGCTACAACTATTCTCTTCCCAATGAATCCACCAGAAGCATATTAAATATGAAATATAATCATCACCTTCAATCTTGATCATTATGACTCGATGGAAAATAGCTTCCTACAAGGGAGCTCCATCCTAGCTCAGGGAGAAGAGAATTTCCAGAGGGCCATGGAGACCGTCAAAGAGAAAGTTTCTCTCACATTCCTGTCCTGAAAGCTATCAGGGGAAACTGCATCACAATCCTACCTTCGAGGTAGTCCTCGACTTACAATAATTCATTTAGTGACCATTCAAAGTTACAACGGCACTGAAAAAAGTGACTTACATCCATTTGTCACATTTACAACTTTTGCAGCATCCCCGTGTTCATGGGATCAAAATTCAGATGCTTGGCAACTGGTTCCTATTTATGACCGCTCTTGTGGGCCAGGGTCATGTGACTCCCTTTTGTGACCTTCTGGTCAGCAAAGTCAATGGGGAAGACAGGTTCACTTAACAACCAGATTGCTAATTTATAAACTGCAGTGGTTCACTTAACAATCGAGGCGAGAAAGGTCGGAAAATGGGGCAAAACTCACTTAACAAATATATCACTTAACAACAGAAAATGTGGGCTCAATTGTTGTCGTAAGTTGAAGACTACCTGTAAACAGGATGGAAAGATTCTGTTCAGAAGAAATGAACAGAGGACCCAAAGTGAAAATGTTTTACAGGTAGTCCTCGACCTACAATAATTTATTTAGCAACTCTTCAAAGCTATGGCAATGAAAAAATGACTTACAACAACTCTTCAGAGTTATGACCATCGCAACATCCTCACAGTCACGCGATCAAAATTTGGGCACTTGGCAACTGGCAGGTATTTACGACAGTTTCAGCCTCCCAGGCCATGTGTTCACTATTTATGACCTTCCCAGCCAGCTTCCAAGAAGTCAATGAGGGAAGCCAGATTTGCTTAATAACCAGGTGATTCACTTAACAACTACAGTGATTTGCTTAGCAACTGTGGCAAATCAGGTGTTCTGACCTAGGCTTTCTTAAAAAGCATGAAGCAGAGTCCTGGTCCAGGCAAAACCCCTTTTATTTACATGACTGAATTCCTTTCATTCACAGTCAGCAAGGCTTGGCAAACAGTCTTCCAGAGGAATGTTTATCCACACGAACCTTATCTCGCTTGGAGAGCTGCCAGATAATTAGTTTCCAAACACAGGGCAAGGCAAAACGTGGCACAGGGTCTCTTATAGTCACAAACAGAACTTTCCACTCTTGAAGCGACCAAATGAGCAAATTGTTTCCTGCAAAAGCCCACTCCCCGTTCCCTTCTCTTTTGTTTCCTATGGGAGGGGCCAATCACCTCCAAGGTGTGGCTTTACTACCAAGTCGACCCTACTTTCTTAGTTGTTCTTGTCTTCTGGCAGCTGTGCGCATGCGCACACTGGGATCAGGCTCCAGCTGTTCCTCTGCCTCACTGCTGTCTAGCTCCCTCTCTGCCTCTGAAGCAGCTTCGCTGGCCGCCAGCGGACCACAACATCAGGTCATAAAATTGGGTGCAACTTACTTAACAACTCTCTTGCTTAGAAATGGAATTTCCTATCCCAGTTATGGTTGTAAGCCAAGGTCTACGTACCAACAGTTTGAATTGTATCTCACATACAATATCTCTCTTGCTATTTGCAAGCACAAGGCTGTATTTTGTAGTTACGAATAATCTCCAAAGATACCCCAAGTAGATCTAAGTAATCCCAAGAAAGCTATCTCTGAAGAGCATCCTAAATCAGTAGGATTACGTACTTCCAAGGGTAAAGTATCATAGATGGTATTCAGCAAGTTCTGACCAGTTCTGGAGAACCGTTAGCGGATATTTTGAATAGTTTGGAGAACTGGTAAATACCAACGGTGACTGGCCCCGCCCCATCTATTCTCTGCCTCCTGGGTCCCAGGTCGGGAGGAAATGGGGATTTTGCAGTATCCTTCCCCTATAGTGGGGAGGAAATGGGGATTTTGCAGTATCCTTCCCCTATAGTGGGGAAGAAATGGGGCTTTTGCAGTATCCTTCCCCTGGAGTGGGGAGGGAATGGATATTTTGCAGTATCCTTCCCCTGGAGTGGGGAGGGAATAGGGATTTTGCAGTATCCTTCCCCTGGAATGGGGAGGGAATGGAGATTTTGCAGTATCCTTCCCCTGGAGTGGGGAGGGAATAGGGATTTTGCAGTATCCTTCCCCTGGAGTGGGGAGGAAATGGGGATTTTGCAGTATCCTTCCCCTGGAGTGGGGAAGGAATGGGGCTTTTGCAGTATCCTTCCCCTGGAGTGGGGAGGGAATGGAGATTTTGCAGTATCCTTCCCCTGGAGTGGGGAGGGAATAGGGATTTTGCAGTATCCTTCCCCTGGAGTGGGGAGGAAATGGAGATTTTGCAGTATCCTTCCCCTGGAGTGGGGAAGGAATGGGGATTTTGCAGTATCCTTCATCTGGAGTGGGGAGGGAATGGAGATTTTGCAGTATCCTTCCCCTGGAGTGAGAAGGGAATGGAGATTTTGCAGTATCCTTCCCTTGGAGTGGGGAGGGAATGGAGATTTTGCAGTATCCTTCCCCTGGAGTGGGGAGGGAATAGGGATTTTGCAGTATCCTTCCCCTGGAGTGGGGAGGAAATGGAGATTTTGCAGTATCCTTCCCCTGGAGTGGGGAAGGAATGGGGATTTTGCAGTATCCTTCATCTGGAGTGGGGAGGGAATGGATATTTTGCAGTATCCTTCCCCTGCCATGCCCTCCAAGCCATGGCACCCCCACCAAGCCACGCCCACAGAACCGGTAGTAAAAAAATTGAATCCCACCACTGTAAAGTATCTTTCTTTCTTTTCTCTCCATTCTATACACATCCAAGCATCCATTAATTTCAAACAAAGACACCTAGTGTTTAAACCAATGTTTTTTTTCAAACTTGGCAACATTAAGATGTTGGCAGTTGGACAGCTGGGAATTGAAGTCTGCATATCTTAAAGTTGCCAAGTTTGAAAAACGCCAAGTTGAGGGGGCGGGGGGAAGAACTACATAAGTTTCTGAATCCAATTGTTTCCGTGCCTGAGGATTTGTTCTTGTCTGCACTAAGGGATCTAATTTAGCCAAGGTATGTCTGTTACCCAGCTGCCAAGACAGCCTACAAAGATCAATTGATGGTTGACTGACATGTGTCATGACACTTCCAACTGCGAAACACCTCCACCCATCCTCCACTGCCTTGTCTAAATTTTGTAAAGAGGAATCTTCAGCAGCTATGTGTTTTGCAGATGTTTGCCAAATAAATCGGGATAAAATCAAATTCCCCATTTAATTAAAAGTTTGCACCAGGGGTGTCAAACTCGATTTTATTGAGGGCCGCATCAGGGTTGTGTTTGACCTCGGAGGGCTTGGGTGGGTGTGGCCAAGGTGGGTGTGGCCAGCTCAATGTCACTCGTGTCGGGGGGGCACCTGTGGTGGCCTGAGCCATCTGTGCATGCGCAAAACAGAAAAACAAGATGGCGGCGCTGGAAGAGAACCGTTTCGGGGGCGTGGCAAGCCTGGGTCGCTGCCAGTTCCAGTGATCCAGGCCGCCAAGTTACTATCGGTTCATCCGAACCAGTCCAAACCGCTAGGAACCCACCTCTGCCCTGCGGGGCCAGATCTGACCTTGAGTTTGACACCCTTGGCTTACACTCTTTGGCAGATAATTCTCAACTTACTTGTTCAAGCTGTTCCTGGGAGAAGAAAAGAAAAGAAAAAGGCATGTAAAAGTGAGAAATGTTACTGCATCTTGTTTCTAACTTGCTTGAACATTGAAAAATGGCTAAATTTGCACAGAATAGTAGGTGCAAAATCTGATCTTCTGCCTGCATGGTTAGATGTGCTATCAGTTCCTTGCTTCTATTTTAGAATTAAATACATGTACATGTAAACGTACTTCTTCAAGTTAACAAGAATCATCATTCTTGCCAGACAAGGCCCATAAAGGTAAAGGTTCCCCTCGCACAAGTTGTGCTAGTTGTTCCCGACTCTAGGAGGTGGTGCTCGTCTCCATTTCAAAGCTGAAGAGCCAGCGCTGTCCGAAGACGTCTCCGGGGTCATATGGTCGGCATGACTAAACGCCAAAGGCGCACGGAACGCTGTTACCTTCCCACCAAAGGTGGTCCCTATTTTTCTACTTGCATTTTTACCTGTTTTCAAACTGCTAGGTTGGCAGAAGCTGGGACAAGGAAAGGGAGCTCACTCCATTATGTGGCACTAGGGATTCGAACCGCCGAACTGCCGACCTTTCTGATCGACAGGCTCAGCGTCTTAGCCCCCGAGCCACCAACAGAGCCCATTACTACCCCAAAACAACTTTAATTGAACTGCACCTGCAGAAATTTAGAATTGGTTATAGGTAATCCTTGTCTTACAACAGTTCAATTAGTGACCGTTCAAAGTATACAGCACCACTGAAAAAAAGTGACTTGTGACAATTTTTCACACTTATGACCATTGCAGCATCCCCAGGGTCACGTGATTTTCATTTGGATGCTTGACAACCGATTCATACAATAATACAATAGGAGAGTTGGAAGGGACCTTGGAGGTCTTCTAGTCCAACCCCTGCCTAGGCAGGAAACCCTATACCGTTTCAGACAAATGGCTATCCAACATCTCCTTAAAGACTTGCAATGTTGGGGCATTCACAACTTCTGGAGGCAACTTCTGTTCCACTGATTAATTGTTCTCACTGTCAGGAAATTTCTCCTCAGTTCTAAGTTGCTTCTCTCCTTGATTAGTTTCCACCCATTGCTTCTTGTTCTACCCTCAGGTGCCTTGGAGAATAGCTTGACTCCCTCTTCTTTGTGGCAACCCCTGAGATATTGGAAGACTGCTATCATGTCTCCCCTAGTCCTTCTTTCTATTAAACTAGACATACCCAGTTCCTGCAACCGTTCTTCATATGTTTTAGTCTCCAGTCCCCTAATCATCTTTGTTGCTCTTCTCTGCACTCTTTCTAGAGTCTCATATTTATGACAGTTGCAGTGTCACCATTTTCTACCTTCTGACAAGCAAATTCAATGGGGAAGCCAGATTCATTTAACAACCGGGTTACTAATTTAACAACTGCAGTGATCCACTTAACAAATGTGGCAAGAAAAGTCGTAAAATGGGGCAAAACTCACTTAACAAATTTCTCAACATAAATTCTAGGTTCAATTATGGTTGCAAATCGAGGACTTAGCATCTCTTTTTGTTCATGCTGCATTTTCAATATACTATATTATGGTTGCTTTCTATGGGAAAGCATTCAAATTATGTCCCCCATGAGAAGCACCATTAAAATCAAGGAGATGGTCCTGGTGAGTAGCCTAGGACTTGTGGTGCTAACTAAATCTCCATTCCACACATGAAAGCAGTGGGGAGGAAGGGAAACTGGCTCACAAATGCGGTAAATTATATTGTTTAAATAAATGTCATCCATTGCTTCCATTCCAGTCTTGAGAAATGTAATGCAGTACAGTACGTTCTTACAATGTATTCTATTCTGAGGCAGGAAAAGTACAAATGCTATTATGCTAGCTCTAAAGTAGGTTAAATACATTTTAATTAAAAGAAGCCCAATCCTAAGGGACAATGAGATAATACTGAATCCGGAAGACTTATAACTAATTGTAGACTTGTAACTAACTATTATTGAAGACTTGTAACTAATTATAACTAATTATAACCTACCCTGACATCAACTGGGAAACAAACTCTGCACCAAGTGGAAGATCCAACAGGTTCCTAACAAACCTAGCAGACAACTTTGTTTTCCAAAAAGTAGAGAAGGAAACAAGGGGATCAGCCATACTGGACTTAATTCTCACTAACAGAGAGGAAATGATAGAAGGTGTTGAAGCCATAGGAACCCTGGGGGCAAGTGACCATGCAATATTGGAATTCAACATTATCCAAACACAAGTAGTAGAACAAAGTCAAACTAGAGTCTTGGACTTTAAGAAAGCTAATTTCAATAAACTTAGAGAGAGCTTGGGAAAAATTCCATGGATGAGAATCCTCGAGGGGAAAACAACTCAAGAAGCTTGGGAAATTTTGAAAAATGAGATTAGAAAAGCCCAGTCTAACACAATACCAATGAAGAAGAAAAACAACAGCTCCCAAAAGAAACCAGCATGGCTGCATAAACAACTATCTGACAAACTGAAAGACAAAAAAAGTAAGTATAAAAAGTGGAAGGAGGGGGACATAACTAAGGCAGAATATCAGCAAATAGCCCGAGCCTGTAAAGATGAAGTGAGGAAAGCTAAGGCTCACAATGAAGAAAGGCTTGCCACAAAAGTAAAAATTAACAAAAAAAGCTTCTTCCAACATGTTAAAAACAAGAAAAAAGTTAAGGAAACAATTGGTCCATTGCTAGGAGAAAGTGGCAAGAAGGTGACAAGCAACAGGGAGAAAGCAGAACTATTTAACTCATGTTTTGCATCTGTCTTTACACAAAGGGATAAAACAGTCCAACCTATCAAAAGCAGCACCACAAAATTAGGAACACAAATTGAAATAGGGAAGAAAATGGTAAGTGAGCACCTGTCTACCCTAGACGAGTTCAAATCACCAGGACCGGATGGATTACACCCCAGAGTTCTGAAGGAACTAGCAGACGAGATCTCAGAACCACTGAATTATATCTTTCAGAGATCCTGGAACACCGGGGAACTACCAGAGGACTGGAAAAGAGCTGATGTGGTTCCCATCTTCAAAAAAGGGAAAAAATTAGATCCAGGAAACTACAGACCTATCAGCCTAACCTCAATACCAGGAAAGATTCTGGAAAAAATAATCAAGCAACGAATTTGCGAACACCTAGAAGCAAACAAAGTAATAGCCAAAAGCCAACATGGACTTGTCAAAAACAGATCATGCCAGACTAATCTTATTGCATTCTTTGATAATGTGACAAAATTAGTGGACCAGAGGAATGCCGTTGATATAGTTTACTTGGACTTCAGTAAGGCTTTTGATAAGGTAGACCATAACCTACTACTAGATAAAGTAGAAGAATGTGGGTTAGACAGCATCACCACCAGATGGATTGGTAACTGGCTGACCAACCGCACTCAACGTGTAGTTCTCAATGGAACTGCATCTACATGGAGGGAAGTATGTAGTGGAGTACCCCAAGGCTCTGTTTTAGGCCCAGTACTCTTCAACATCTTCATCAATGATTTGGATGAGGGAATAAATGGGGAACTCATCAAATTTGCAGATGATACCAAGCTGGCAGGAATAGCCAACACTCCAGAAGATAGGCTTAAGATACAGAAGGATCTTGACAAACTTGAACATTGGGCACTATCTAATAAAATGAAATTCAATGGTGAAAAGAGTAAGGTTCTACATTTAGGCAACAAAAACGGAATGCACAGGTACAGTATAGGTGATACCTTACTCAGTAGTAGTAACTGTGAAAGGGATCTTGGAGTCCTAGTGGACAACCATTTAAATATGAGCCAGCAGTGTGCAGCAGCTGCCAAAAAAGCCAACACAGTTCTAGGCTGCATCAACAGAGGGATAGAATCAAGATCACGTGAAGTGTTAATACCACTTTATAATGCCTTGGTAAGGCCACACTTGGAATACTGCATTCAGTTCTGGTCGCCACGATGTAAAAAAGATGTGGAGACTCTAGAAAGAGTGCAGAGAAGAGCAATAAAGATGATTAGGGGACTGGAGACTAAAACATATGAAGAACGGTTGCAGGAACTGGGTATGTTTAGCTTAAGAGAAAGAAGGACTAGGGGAGACATGATAGCATTATTCCAATATCTCAGAGGTTGCCACAAAGAAGAGGGAGTCAAACTATTCTCCAAAGCACCTGAGGGTAGAACAAGAAGCAATGGGTGGAAACTAATCAAGGAGAGAAGCAATTTAGAACTGAGGAGAAATTTCCTGACAGTGAGAACAATTAATCCGTGGAACAGCTTGCCTCCAGAAGTTGTGAATGCCCCAACACTGGAAGTCTTTAAGAAGATGTTGGATAGCTATTTGTCTGAAACGGTATAGGGTTTCCTGCCTAGGCAAGGGGTTGGACTAGAAGACCTCCAAGGTCCCTTCCAACTCTACTATTGTATTGTATTGTATTGTATAGATCCGTTATGTAAAGGGGAGAAGAATTCATCAGGGTTTTTGTTCTTTATTTTATTTTTTTTCCAGCATCCACCAGGAGTGGAATCTATATGTTTAATGTTAAATTTATTTGATGTTTGGGTCATTTTCTTGCCTTTCCTTATACACAATGTTTTTTCTTTTTTCTTTCTTTCTTTCTTTTTTTGTTGGTGTTGGATATATGTTTTTGTATGTATGTATGTATGTATGTATGTATGTATGTATGTATGTATGTATGTATGTATCTATCTATCTATCTATCTATCTATCTATCTCTATCTATCTATCTATCTATCTATCTATCTATCTATTTATCAAGTGTTTTTGTCAAAGCACTTGGTATGCCCAAATATGGGAGGGAGCATACTGGGAAGCACTTAATCATTCCCCTGGCTCAGCTGATAAAAGAGAAGAGCTTGTGGCTTAGAGGTTAATATACGTGCCTAAGATGTAAAAACAGCCCAAGTTCCAATCCCAGTAAGAGTATGGCTAGTTGATGAGAGCTAAATAGTTTGAAATAGATCTATACTAGTCTCCCTTCATTTATTTATGAGCAATAAATATGTATGTATGTATGTATGTATGTATGTATGTATGTATGTATGTATGTGTGTTACAACCCCTGGTATGCCCAAATATGGGAGGGAACTCACTACTCCCTCTTTCTGTCTATCAGCTCACTGCAGGAGACCATCCAGGCAGAAAACCCTATTTTTAATGTTGCCTTTTTATATTTGTGTTGTATTTGTGCTGATAAATAAATAAAGGGAGACTAGTATAGATCTATTTCAAGCTAACAGTGCTTGTTGTGCTCTTGGTTGATCCATAGAAATCACTGCATGATTTTGACAAACTATAGTCCTTGCATTGCAGGCTACTCTAAACGTGATTTACTCAACAATTCTCTTGGTTGCCCAATTAAGGAGGAGATCTGAATCCCCTAGGATTATTTGAGGCCTGACCCAGAGTTGTGTTTGACCTCCAGGAGGGGGCAGGGCAGGGGGGAAGCATGGCCAGGGTGGGTGTGGCAAGCTCGACATCACTCACGTTGGGGGCACCTGTGGTGGCCAGAGCACTCTGCCAGCAAAAACAGGCTCCCGAGCTCCATTTTTGGCTGCAATGGCTTCCTGCAACTCTCTGTCAGTGAAAACAGAGCTCCAAGCTCCGTTTTCACTGGCAGAGGCACCGCAGGCCAGTCCTTTGCTGCTTCCAGGGCGGCCCGCAGCCCAGATCTAAGCACTCCACGGGCGGGATCCAGCCCACGGGCCTTGAGTTTGACAACCCTGCCCTAGTGCCTAGGCTACATTTGGTTGTCTAAACTAGGAGTTTGGAGAGTTACGAGATGATCACTCATATCAACTCATCTCCTGTGAGGCATTGAGCTCCCAAAATAAGGATGGGTTAAAAGTTCAATCATTAATAAATGAATACAAAGGAAATAGGAGTTCAATCCCTGACAGCTCTAGTCAAAAGGATCCGTTTGCAGGTGGTACCCGAGACCTTGAAGTACTGCAGACCATCCAAAGAGATGCTGCCAGATGTTAAGGTCTCCCTTGGACTGGCCATTTCTATCCTTTCTTTTGGCTATGGCTACTGTAGGTTCATTTTGGCCTTCAACCTTCAAGGTTTTATTTTGTGACTGGAACATAATACAATGAGACTTACACATAGTCATAGAGTTCATTCAAGGCCTCTTTCCATTTTTCTGAGGAGCTGCAGAAAAGGAACACAAGACGTGGAAATGTAAGCGAGAAGGACATTGTTAAGTAAGTAAGCTCCCCGTTAGGAGAGCGAGTGTGCAGAGAAGCGTAATGAGAGTGGTATGGAAGAACACACACAAACCAGCATACAGGGACACTGAATAGTATAAAATATAGTAGTTTACTATGTGGAAATATAGAGGTATTCAGAGTTCAGTTTACAGTCCAAGTCATACACGGTTCAGTCAGTCAGTTATCAATATTCTTAGTTTAACACACAAAGTAGCTAACAGTAGCAAGACTCAGTAACTCACGATACAGTATCCGATCAGCATCTAACAAACAGAGAGCTAACAGTCATTCTGGCTCCCTCTTATGGCTGCTTGAGGTAACAGCAACCAATTACATCTCTCTAGCATTTAAAGTAACAGATACATTTGTTACAATCATGGCTTATATACATTGCCAAGCCAAGACCAGGGTTACATCCCTAACAGAAATCGCAAGGACATATACCATGTTCCCCCATAAATACGACCCCTAGTCCGATTTTCATGCCTGCACCTAATATAAGCCCTACCTCCCAAAATAAGCCCTAGTTATACCCTTCCCATCGTCTGGTTGTATGAGGTGAGGCGAGGTGCAGGCGTAAAAATCAAGCTAGGGTGTGGGTGGGAGGATGGAGCTGCCCCATGCGCCCCACACCCGATTACATTAGGACTGTTGCAGCCAAGCCTCCCATGCTCCAACACCTGTCGTGCCATTGGCCGACTTCTTCTGCAGTCGCTTGCAGCAACTCGTGGCCAAACACCATGTGGCGCATTGTGTCATTGCCGCTGCTTGTGGAAAGATGCACTGGGGCTGCCACTGGGGCACGCAATGCAGGGGTGGTTTCCAGCTGCTGTTACTGCCGGTTCACTCAGGGATGCGCTGCGCGCACTTACACACACATGCGCAATACAACAAAAATTGTGCCCGCACATGCGCAGAAGCAAAAAAACAAGAAGGAGAGAACCGGTTCGAGGGTGTGGCAGACCGAGTTACTACCTACTCGGCCAAACCGGTCCGAATCAGTAGGAGCCCACCTCTTCCGTAATGGCACAATGCGCCACACAGCTTCCTGCATGGTCGGGCAATGGCGTAACAGGTGTCAGGGCATAGGAGTCATGGCTGCAGTGGTCCTAAGGTAAGTGGGTAAGACATCCCCCCGAAAATAAGACCTGGTGCTTATTTTGGGGCTGAAAAGAAAATAACACAATATAAATCGTAAGAATACAAGCAACAAAGTTACAGTCATACAGTCATAAGTGGGAAGTGATGACTGATAGAACGATGAGAAGATTAATAGTAGTGCAGACTTAGTAAATAGTTTGACAGTGTAGCGGGATAGAATAGATTAACACAAAATATACAATATATTAGTCCACGTACAGTATGCCATTTTTCTCACTGTATATTGTTTATCATTGTTTATAATAAGGGCTATCTTTGCCAGGCCTAAAGTTCAAACTTTTCAACAATTAGGAGGGAGGGAGGGAAGAAGGAAGGAAGGAAGGAAGGAAGGAAGGAAGGAAGGAAGGAAGGAAGGAAGGAAGGAAGGAAGGAAGGAAAAATGATCCATACTCGCAGTTATAGCCAAAGCAAGTTGGTTTGGTTGCATTGCACGTCTCACAGGAGATAGCTTCATAGTGGTTTACGCCTGGAAAAAGAAGAAACAAGGCTAATGAATTAATCACCAAAAGAAAAGACATAATATTTCAAATCAAATATACACAGGCACGCCCACACACACATATACATGCAAACTATGCTGGATAAAAGAATAAATATTCCACACACCAAATAACGTTAGAGAGCTGGGAGACAGAGGCTTTCTGGAATCTTGAAGAGCTGTTGGTTGGTTTGTTATATTTTGTATTTCTTAAATGCTCATCTTTTTCAGGTGGAAGGGAGAACTGTTAAGGCACTGCAGTGGGCTTGGTTGAAGAGTGGAAGGTACTTTAGAACAAGGGTCTCCAACCTCGGCAACTTTAAGACTTGTGGACTTCAACTCCCAGAATTCCTCAGCCAGCTGGCTGAGGAATTCTGGGAGTTGAAGTCCACAAGTCTTAAAGTTGCCGAGGTTGGAGATCCTTGCTTTAGAAGGCATGGCCCAGGAACTCCTTTCTGGAACTCCTTAAAGCAGCTGCATCACTATGGCTGTTCACTGAAGCAGAATCCCCCCAAAAGACCTCTTTGGTTTAAGGACCTGGGGTCAGGCAACAGGCATACATCAGTGGCGGGTTTCAATTTTGTTTACTACCAGTTTGCTTATGCATGCTCACATGCTTGTGTGCACACCCAACATTTCTGTGCACGTGCAAGAAGCATCCAGGTGGGTGGGTGGAGCTCCCGCCGCCACCACGAATGGTTCGCCTAATCTGGGCCAAACTGGGAGCAACCCACCACTGGCATACATCCCTGCCAGGAATGTCCACAGAGTGTGGCCAAAAAAACCCAAGATGGTAGCCACAATCTATGACCAACAGTCCCTGTTTTTTAGGTGCATCATTTGTTCCATCTTGACTATTTTGACCAAGTCTTGCAGGTACCCTTCATCTCTGGATACATCCACGCACCTTCTTACCTTCACATCTACAATGTCCTGTAGCTGAGTTGGTAGGTGAGATGCTCTCCCTTGAACCAAAACAACTGCCAATGTCATCAAACCCTAGCTTGCCTATTCATTGACCAGACCTATAGACCACTGAGGAATGTGGTGGCTCAGTGGCTAAGATGCTGAATTTGTCGATCAGAAAGTTCAGCAGTTCGGTGGTTCGAATCCCTAGCGCCGCGTAACGGAGTGAGGTCCCGTTACTTGTCCCAGCTTCTGCCAACCGAGCAGTTCGAAAGCATGTAAAAATACAAGTAGAAAAATAGGGACCACCTTTGGTGGGAAGGGAACAGCATTCCGTGTGCCTTCAGCGTTTAGTCATGCCGGCCACATGACCATGGAGACGTCTTCAGCTCTTCGGCTTTGAAACAGTGATGAGCACCGCCCCATAGAGTCAGGAACGACTAGCACATATGTGCGAGGGGAATCTTTACCTTTAGCTTTATAGACCGCTGGCTGCAACAGACTCAAGGCAAAAATCCAAAAAAAATCAATATTAAATCCTGGTGAGAGAGAAATTCTGTGTATCTCCCCCACCCAGAGGTGGGTTCCTACCGGTTCGGACTGGTTCAGCCGAATAGATAGCAACTCAGCCTGCCATGCCCCAGAAATGGTTCTATCGGTGGCGTCTTTTTGTTTCTGCGCATGTGCAGAAGCATTTTTTTACTACTGTGCATGTGTGTGTAGCATGCATCAAGTGCATGCACACCTAAAGCGCATCCCTGAGCAAACTGGCAGTAGCAGAAGCCAGAACCCACCTCTGCCCCCACTAAACCCCCCTCTTGGTTGTCCTCTGAACTAAGGGAGAGAGAAATTCACGGAGGACGGGCTCGAGCATGAGTTCAAAAGCTCAGAAGACTTAACCTCTGGTCCCAGTGACCAACGCAGATTGGATCCTCCAACATTATCCTGCGACATGCATATTTGCCTTCATTCGTGTCTCCTGAATCACGGCAAGAAAGGTGCCATTTGAACCTTCAGACACGAGATGGTTCTGAGGAGACCACGAATGAAACTGAGAGAGGACTCAGAATCGCTCCATTGTTTTAAAGGATGTCTCTCCTCCCCCACTTACCGCAGTGGTTTTCGCACTTGATTCTGCCTAAGAGAGAAGATAAAAAGATTTCAACAATTAACCAAGCTGAAGCATTCCATCCGTTCACTGTGTATTCCTTTGCGGATCTACTCAGAAGTAAGCACCACTGCAATTTTTAAAAAAGTTTTTTGATAGGTAACCAGAGGTGGTATTCAGCCAGTTCTGACCGGTTCTGGAAAACCGGTAGCAGAATAATTTTTTTTCCCAAAAATTTTTATTGGTTTTTACACGTATATAGGGAAAGGTAAATGGGTACACAAAATTTTTTGGCAGCTCCCACACTGGAGTTAGTAACCCATCCAGCACTCACAGTTTTTACAATCTTAAAAACAAAATACAAAAGATAAGCAGAAAACAAGATCTTATTCTATAATGTTAACCATGTGTTCATTCATTTTCCTTTGTCACTTTCTAGAGTATCACCAATTGCTATTTATTTCAAATACTTTTATTTTTGTGATCTGAGCCTTTTCGATATTGCTTCTTCCTCCCTGTCCCCAGAGGAGCCTTCAGCCCCCCCCCCTCCTTCTTATCCTGTAGGATAAGGATATCCTTATCCTTTCCGGTAGCGGAAATTTTGACTAGTTCGGAGAACCGGCAAATGCCACCTCTGACTGGCCCTGCCTCCAAACTATTTGCTGCCTTCTGAGTCCCAACTGATCGGCTGGGTCGTCTTTTGTTGCCCTGCACAGGAGAACGGAGCTGGAAAGCAGATTAGTGGGGTAGGGTGGGAATGGGGATTTTGCAGTGTCCTTCCCCTGCCACGCCCACAAAGCCACACCACGCCCACAAAGCCACACCCACAGAACTGGTAGTAAAACTTTTGAATCCCACCACTGTTAAGGTAACTGTGGAACCGCTCAACAGGCAGAAGATTCGTGATTTTCAGTTACATTTATTGGAACTATCTTCAATAAATTTTACCTTGGAAGAAGCATTCTCACCAACCGCCACATCAAAAGAGATTTCATCTTTGAAGAGCTATTGCCGGTTGCTCTATTTAAGGGAAACATACCCACCCGGTGCCATCTTAGAAGAAGGGGCTGATCAGCAACCCGTTTTGGGAGATTCCACTGGCCTGGCATTAGAGGATGCTCAATTTTAGAAGAGGCATCTCCACTTCATGTGTCCATGCTACAGCAGGCCCTGCCTTATAAGAGGCATTCCCATCAGCTATCAAACTAATTCAGAATAGAAGAAGGAAAACTCACTTTCAACAATAGCGTCCTGTAGCATTCTGATTTGTTCTTCAAAAACAGAGTCCAGTTTTTTGGGAAGATCACCTGGGAAACCAAGAGATCCAACAGGTCAGAAATATGAGAACAGAACAACAAACCAGCATTATTGTCAAGCTATCAGCCACCCAACCAAATGCAATTAGTCAACAGAATACTTTTTTCCAATTGCTATTGATGGCTGCGAAACCTGGACTCAGAAAAAGGCAGATGGGAGAAGGGTGGAAGGCTTTGAACTGCGGTGCTGGAGACAATCATTACCATAGACTGCAACAAAGTCCTAGACCCGTGATGGTGAACCTATGGCACAGGTGCCACAGGTGGCACATGGAACCCGCTCTGCGGGCACGCGAGCCATTGCCACAGCTCAACTCCACACACGCGCGCCTCCCACCGGCCAGATGGTTTTTGTGTCTCTGCCACACATGCGCGGGGGAGCAGGGAAAGCAAAAGGGGTCAAGCGTAGATGTTGGTTCCTACCGGTTCAGCCCAGTTCGGCTGAGTAGGTAATGACTTGGCCAGACACGTGCCCGAACCAGTTCTATCCTCGGCATTGCCATCTTGATTTTCTATTCTGCATAAGCACAGAACTATCTTCATTGAAAAAAATGTGATTTTTTTTCTTTTTCTAATGTGCGCCTGCGCAGATCTTTTGAGGTGCAAGTGCACATGTGTGCAGAACATGTGTTTGGTGTGCGCACTAGCAAAGTGAGCGTGCACAAAACAATATGCGCATCGAACCGGTAGTAATGCTGGTGGGAACTCACCCCTGGTCACATGTGCATGTGCAGGGGGGAGGAGGAGCATTGGGTAGCACTTGTGCATGCACAGGGATGGCAGGGCGCATGCAGGGTCTCACACGCCCATTGCATTATGGGTGAGAGTACGTGAGTGCGCTCTGTCGCACATGCTTGCTTGCTTTCAGCATGCAATGACAAACAAGTTAGCCATTTTTATTCTAGACCAGCGATGGTGAACCTTTTTTGGCTCGCGTGCCCTAAGCGGGAGGAGCACAGGGGGGTCGTGCACAGGCATGCCTCACCCATAATGTGCGACCCCCCCATCGCACATGCACGCATGACAGCCGCAACCCCCCATTTTTAGCATGCTTAACAAATGGCTCCACGTGCCACCTGTGGCACGCATGCCATAGGTTCACTATCCCGGTTCTAGACCATACCTCCCCAAAAATAACTCAAATTCATCAAACAAAAGGTTATCATACTTTGGCCATGCCATGTGAACTGACTCACTCAAAAAGTCAATCATGTTGGAAGTGATCAGTGGAAAAAAGAGAAGGGAAACACCCTTGTACCTTGATTGGATGCTATAAAGGATGACACTGGGATGACCATAGAGCAGAGGTGTCAAACTCGATTTCATGGAGGGCCGCATCAGGGTGGTGTTTGACCTCAGGGGGCTGGGGTGGGTGTGGCCAGGGTGGGTGTGGCCAGCATGACGTCACTCATGTCCGGGGCGCCTGTGGCGGCCTAAATACTCTGCCAGCAAAAGTGGGCTCCCAAACTCCATTTTCGGCTGGGACAGCCTCCTGCAGCCCTCTGCCAGCAAAAACGGAGCTCGTACGTAGCCCTCTGTTTTCGCTGGCAGAGGGTTGCAAGAGGCCGTTCCAGCTGAAAATGGAAATTGGGAGCCCGCTTTCGCTGGCAGAGGCACTGCGGGCTGGTCCTTCACTGTTTCCAGGGCAGCCCCGCCGGCCAGATCTAAGCATCCTATGGGCCGGATCCTTGAGCCTTGAGTTTGACACCCCTGACATAGAGGATCTGAAGGAGGAAGTGCAAGTAGTGGGGCATGGAGAATTCTGATCCATAGAATGGCAAGTGACTGACATGACTCAGTGGTTGATGCCAAGCAATCCAATGCATGAATGTTTGGGGACAGCTCTGCTGAAATGTAAATGGATTAGTAAATATGCAGAATATATTTGGATCATAGGATTTTAGGATCTCCCAGAATTTGGACAATTCAGCCACTGGATTTATAAAATCCCCTTGATTTAGGGAGATAATGGCTGAGATTACACTCCATACTGAGCCATAATATGATTTATTTGTTTTGACTTAACACAATGCTGTACCTATATGCGATTTCTCTATCTATTCTCTTTTTTTAAGCATTACTGTTCCACTGTCATTTCTGTTCTCATTCTGCGAATTCTAGTATGATGTTTCAATTATAATTCCAGGTAGGAAAAAAAATCCAAACCTCTTTAAACCACTCAGGTTATGAAATAGCAACCCTTGAGAATGGCAGGATTTTTTACTATTTGAATTTAATAGAAATATCGCAGTTAATTTTGGACTTCTAGGCTAGAAACCAAGACACTCTAAATTCTAAGCCAGTGAGGGCAAACCTTTTAGACACCATGCCCAAACTGTGTGTGCGTGTATGCCCAAACTGAAAGGTCCGTGCATGTGCAAATGCGTGCATGCACAGACATGCGCGGACCAGTGGTGGGTTCCGGATCCCGTCGCAACTGGTATGCTGCCACAGGGCTGGGCATCCACCTTGGGCACACGTACTGCGCATACATGCGCACCAGTGGTGGGTTTCAAAAAATTTTAGAACCTCTTCCGTAGGTGTGGCCTGCTTTGTGGGAGTGGCTTGGCAGTCATGTGACCAGGTGGGAGTGGCTTGGAAATCATGTGGCTGGGTGGACGTGGCCAAATTGTAAAATGTGGTGAAACTCACTTAACAACGCTCTTGTTTAGCAACCAAAATGTTGGCTCAGAAACTCTGGCATTGAAGCACGCAAGTCTTAAAACTGTCAAGTTACAAGGCCCTTGCACCCCTAACCCTTTAAAAAAAAAACCCAGGGATGTTCAAACTTGACAGCTTTAAGACTTGTGGACTTCAACTCCCAGAATTCCTCCTCCAGTCATGTTGGCTCAGGAACTCTGGCACTGAAGTGTGCAAGTCTTAAAGCTGTCAAGTTGGCTCAGGAACTCTGGCATTGAACTCAGTCTTAAAGCTGTCAAGTTACAAGTCCCTTGCACCCCTAACCCTATAGGAAAAAAAAACCCCAGGGATGTTCAAACTTGACAGCTTTAAGACTTTGTTTGTCAGAAGGTCGCAAAAGCGGATCACATGACCCCATGACACCTCAACCGTCATAAATATGAACCAATTACCAAGCCTCTGAATTTTGATCATGTAACCATGGGGATGCTGCAATGGTTGTAGGTGTGAAAAAAAGATCATAAGTCACTTTTTTCAGTGCCATTATAATTTTGAACGGTCACTAAATGAACTGTTGTAAGTTGAGGACCCCTGGTTTGAATTTGCACAGGAGGCTAGCTTGTTGTTCTGTGTGTCTTGCAAACCCAAGAAGACAAGAGAAAAACAGCTTAAAGTGAATACACACAGACAGAAGGGGAGCAGGTGAATTGAAAGGTGAGTTAAGTAAATTTCATACCAATCCAAGTAAAAGCATTTGCATCTAAGGTAAAGGTTCCCCTCGCACAAGTGTACTAGTCGTTCCTGACTCTAGGGGGCGATGCTTATCTCCATTTCAAAGCCGAAGAGCCAGCACTGTCCGAAGACGTCTCTGTGGTCATGTGGCTGGCATGACTAAATGTCGAAGGCGCATTGAACCCTGTTACCTTCCCACCAAAGGCGGTCCCTATTTTTCTACTTGCATTTTTACATGCTTTCGAACTGCTAGGTTGGCAGAAGCTGGGACAGGTAACCGGAGCTCATTCTGTTACGCGGCGCTAGGGGTTCAAACCGCCGAACTGCCGACTTTTCTGATCAACAAGCCCCTGAGCCACTGTGTCCCTCATTTGCATCTACCTGATGACTAAATATAGCAAAGGTAATTCACAAGGAAGGCAAGAAAATGACCATGAACTGTAGTAATCTCTCTCTTGTCTATTTACCTGGTTTGTAGGTGTGGTTTTTGAACAACATATCAAGTTTTCCATACACCGTGGAAGCTATGGTGTGCAACTTCTCTACAGCTGGAGAGAGATGGTTGGGTTGGGGGAAGGAGAAAAAGCAAGAGAATTGTAAACATCCAACTCATCTCCATCTAGATTTTCTTGGGGAAATATCTACAATCAATCAGTGCTTGATAAAAGTGGCAGTATGCTACTTATTGTCTTGGAACCAGTGGTTGGATTCAGTCGGTTCGCACCACTTCCGGAGAACCGGTTGTTAACTTTCTGAGCAGTTTGGCGAACTGGTTGTTGGAAGAAAATCAGTAGGGCAGAGAACCCGGTTGTTAAATTATTCAAATCCCACCACTGCTTGAAACCTTCCTTTTCTCCCAATTCAGGGAACTCATTCTCGTGGCAGTGAGTTCCAGAAGCTGAACTATTATTCCATTAAAGGCATCTTGTATTATAGAGGCAGAATAATGACTATTTCAACAGGCAGCAAGAACGCTCCAGATAGTCCCAGACCTTGAACTGTCAACAGGGATCCCCAACTCCCAGCCCACGGACCACTACTGGGCTGCAGCTCGTTCAGAACTGGGAGGCAGAAATGGCAGGCGAATGCAGGCAAGCACTCCTCCACTTGCACACAGAGAAAGTGGGCAAGTGTGTGCACCGCTCCATTTGTGTGAGTGGGTGGCATGCTGCCCGCCACTCACGCAAATGAAGCTGCACACACACGCGTGCCGCTCGCAGAGAACCATCCCCTCTCACCCGCCAGTCTGCAAAGCCAGAAAAATTGGAGACCACTGGCTTAGAACATCCCATTCATACAGATTAAGCTGGTTTGTTATGTCTTAAGTACCTATTTTTCAGAGTATAGGACGCACTTTTTCCCCCCTCAAAGAGGGTGAAAATTTGGGTGTGTCTTATACACCAAATGTAGCCCTGCCCGCCCACACATCCACCCCATCCTTTGGCCTCTGCCTCCCAGCAATTTGCCTCCTTGCAGCAAACAGCAAACAGCCTGTTTCAGTTTCATCTTCAGCACAGCCTGATTAGCACAAGCAGCTGATTGTTGGTTGGATCGGCCTCCCGACCATCAGCTGTTTTGGGCTGCAAGGATTGCCTTTGCCTAGTGCGCCATCCACATGCCCTATTTTCCACCTCTACATCCCATTTTCGGCCTCTGTGCCCCCGTTTTCTGCCCATTTTGATCCCTGTTGCCTGGAATGGATGGAAAATGGGGCGCACAGAGATCAAAGATGGGTCGTGTGGAGGCAGAAGCCGAAAATGGGGTGCAATAGAAGGTGGCAATAGGTTAAGGAAAACCCTGCAGACTGAAACAGCTGGAGGTCCAACAATCAGCTGCCTGTGCTAATCAGGCTATGCTGGAACTGAAACTGGCTGTTTGCTGCAAGGAGGCAAATTGCTGGGAGGCAAAGGCAGATTTTTTTTTCTTGTTTTCCTCCCCAAAAGCTAGGTGCATCTTATACTTTGGAGCATCTTATACTCTAAAAAATATGGTAGCTTGCAACAAACAGAAATCCAACTGGTGAAGCCTCCTTTTCGACTCGGCTACCATATTGGGGAGAGAGAGAGCCAGTGACTCATGAGAGAAGGGGAGGACCAAATAACCTGGTTCTATGAGCCAGAATGAGTCGGCAACCCTAGTTATACATTGGTTTGGAGAATCTAGAACTGAGCTTTGTTTGATGCCCAGAAGAAATAAATATATGGGCCAGCCCTGCTTGGGAGGCAACTCACGGATGTCGGGCGCAATCTTGAGGTTCAATTCCTTAAGAGTATCTTGAGCCCAGCCCCGCAGCCTGCGTCCTGCCGCTGGCACAACACCGAGGCCCCAAGACTTGCGACTCAACTTTGGGGCATAAGAGGAAAAGTGGCTGGCGAAATTGGGGTCACACTGCAAGCAAGCCAGAGAAAGGCGAGGCTCAAGAAACAGAACAATTGCTAAGGCCATAGAGAGGCTTTCGCAACCCATTCTTGGCTGCGTTCCTTATTCCAGAGCATGACATCCCCAGACCAGACAATGGGGGCCCAGGTGGGGCATTCTGCTTCCATAGAACTCTCCAGAACAGATGCAGCTGTTCCAGAACAGCCACACCCAGTCTGGTGTCCTCCAAGAACTTTGAACTTCAATTCCCAGAATTCCTCACAAGAAGGAAGTCAGGCAGGAATCCTGGTAGCAAAAGATCAATGCCTTTGGAGTCACCAAATTGAACGTGGCGATTCAAGAACCCTTAAATGAACATTTCTCAAACTTGGTCATTTTAAGTTGTGTGGACTTGAACTCCCAGAATTCTCTAGGCTGAAGTTACGTGTTTCAAGAACTAGGAGCACCAAATAATAGCATAGTTTGAAACATATGGCTATGTCTTTCTTTTTTTTAAAGGAAGATTGAGATAAAGATTAGGGTATTGTTTTCTACTTGACTGTTTGTCTGGTATTAATCTCTGCTTATCTGGTTGCTTGCTGCAGGAGGGAATGTGTTCTGATCTTCTGTGTTGTGAGATTATGGCGTTTTCACTGTGCCTTCTGATGGCTAGTTGGTGTTCATGAATGTGCCCTATTAGCACATTCTAATCACAAACTAAAGCACTCTATTCATTTTCTGCCTGTCTCTCCTAAACGGTCTATAAATTTAATAAATATAATAAATAAAAACAGAGGTTGTTACAATCCTCACATTGTGCGTGGGAGATGACTCCTATTTTTATGCTTGAGCTACTGGGTTGGTGTGTTTTACTTAGGATGTTTTGAACGGCTTTAGTTACGTGCTACGATGAAGCTCTACGGTTGTGAAAGGATTAGAGCATACACAGAGTATAACCTAATTCAGCTTTTGTTAATTGCTGCTGAGAGGAGCTCCATTGTAACCTAATGTGCCAACTGCAAAGATAAAGTCCTTGGGCCGTGTGTGTGTGTGTGTGTGAAATCCACTTACCTTTGCTACAGGTTCAGTAGCAATTTGCATTTGCGTGAACACACACACCTCACTCGCATGCTTCGCTCACACACGCCACCTCTGCGCATGGGCAGGACCTTCTGCGCATCGCGGAGCACGCCTGCAAAGGTAAGCGAACAGCGGGGGTGGGTGGGAATCTGCTATGCCAGGCAATTTATATTAGCTAGAAAGCAGGAAATCCTGCTTTCTAGCTAATATAAATCGCGCGTCACAGCTGATCGTTGGAAAAATCAGTTCGCCCAAACCAGTAGCATTTTTTTTACTATCGGTTTGGGCAAAAGGGGAGCATTTTTACTACTGGTTTGTGTGAACCGGTCTGAACCGGTAGCATTTCAATCCTGCCAACTACCGTATTTTTCAGAGTATAAGACGCACCTTTTTCCCTCAAAAGAGAGGCTGAAAATCTGACTGTATCTTATACACTGAATACAGATTTTTTTTTGCCTCCCGAAACCCCGCCCCCGTCACCAAAATGGCCGTGCAGAGCCTGTAGGTAAGGTGACCAACCGTCCTCCTTTAGGGAGGACAGTCCTTCTTTTGTAAGTTCTGTCCTCCCTCGAAAAGTGTCCTGCTACATGTCCTCCTTTTTTATATTTGAAGGCTAATCTGTTGTGCTTTATGTGACGTATTTTATTAAACAGTTTTTAATGGTGTTTTTTTTACTTCATCGCAAGTATATTGAACAGATATTGAATCTTGTGTTGAATTTTTATCTAAAGAAATGCTAGACATTAAAATAGACGACAATTGTCTCTTTGAAGAAATTAGAAGACTGAATGTATATTTAAATTCTGAAAAATTAATACAATGGGAAAATCAACACGTTGAAATTGAAAAAAGATGGGTGGATATTTTCAGCCATTTCAAAAATGAACATATTCCATGTGAACATTTATTTATACTTGTTCAATTTACGTTGTGCTGTCCTGGAACTAATGCAGCAGTTGAAAGAGTTTTTTTCAATTGCCAATGATTTTTGGACAAGTGAGAAATCGAGATTGAATGTTGATACTCTAGCTGCAGCACTTGCCGTAAAATTCAATATGAAGGATATTTCTTGTTCAGATATTTCCAATATATTGTTAGAAGATGATACATTGACAAAAATATTAATTCATTGGAAAAGTACTCATTTAAATAATAATTAACAGGCATGTAAGCATAATTACAATATAAAATGTTGCAAATGTTTTTATTATGCATATATCATATTTTAGTGTATTATATAATATTTCTTTTATTTACGATATATTTTTTCCAATTTATTTGTCCTCCTTTTCATTGTAAAAAAGTTGGTCACCTTACTGTAGGAGGCTTTCAGAGTGCTCCTGGGGGCTGGGGAGGGCAGAAATGAGCGAAAAACTGGCCATTTTTTGCTCAATTCCCCCCCCCCCCCAACCACCAGGAGCACTCTACAAGCCTCTTAAAGGCTATTCATGCCTTTTAAAAAAAACGGGTCAGTTTTTGGGAGGTCTGCAGAGTGCAAAAACTTTTTTTTTTTTAAATTTGCCTCTTCAAAACTTTCGTGCGTCTTGTGCTCCGGTGCATCTTATACTCCGAAAAATACGGTAGCCTAGCTAAAGTAACTTGTGAAATGCAAAATGTGAATTCTGCCTGTTTGCTGTAACTTAAAAAGTGTATTCTCAGCAACTTAATGTGAGCTAGCATTCCTTAACAAAGCTCTCTGGGTTATATGCCAGAAAATATATTCTTTTCCCCTTCTAAGGTCCTTTGATTTCAGAGCGCTGAGAAAAATCATGAGGTTTGCATGAACCATGGATATGAAATTATGTTTCTATACCAATCATGATCTATGCGAGCTGTGTAAAAAGTTTGAGAAAAAGGGTGGTTTTTTTGCACGCATATGCTTTTCTCTCTCTGCCTGCTCTGTTTAAGGTGAGAGATTAAAGGTCGCCCCGTTTTGCTTTCTGCAGAAAAATAAAATTGATTGTCAGTAGCCTCATGTTCAGAGTTTCATTGGACTTATCAGATTCTGAGCTGCATTCAAAAACCTTAAAGTCTGTTATTTATTTCTGACATGTTTTGGATGTTTTGGAGTCACTGTATTTGAACTGGGCAGTTATAGAAATGTGTTAAATTTTTAAAAAATGACAGTGTTGTGCTTTTCATCGTTTGCATTGATTGTGCAGTAGTGGTCGGACACTTTTTGATAAAGTTGGGTGGGTATCCATTTTCTGGAAAATGTTGTTGAATAGGTGATCTTTTTCCTGTTTGTGCGGTTCCGGCTGCTGCAGTTTGTTTGTGCTTATTTGAATAATGCTCTTACACAACTCCTCTTTGGAGGTAGGGTTGTTAATTTGATAGCAGCAGAACCCTTGTTTAGTGAGGGATGATGTCCCAAAGGTGCTTTTTCAGGAGGCAACTGGGTTTTCTTCTTTTTTCTTTTGAGGATGTTTCACTTCTCATCCAAGAAGCTTCTTCAGCTCTGACAGGATAGTGTGGAATGGAAGGATTTATATTCCTTGCAGACAGCTGGTCATTTGCATCCTTTTAGAGAGTCATTGAGGCCCCCTGGAGGTTTATCTGTGTCCTAGGGTCACAAATGCAAGGAATATACCATATATTTCAGAGTATAAGATGCACCCTTTTCCCTCAAAAAAAGAGGCTGAAAATTTGGGTTTAGGTTTAGGTTTATTTAGATTTATATGCCGCCCTTCTCCAAAAGGACTCAGGGCGGCGTACAACATTAAAAACACACATCACAAAAGTAAAAAAAAAAAAAGATTAAACCCATTTCCAAAAAGACCAAACCGATTTTTTTTGCGTCTTATACACTGAATACAGCCTTTTTACCCACCTGAAACCCCACCCCCTTTGCAAAAATGGCCGTGCATAGCTTTTAGGAGGCTTTCAGAGTGGTCTGGGGGCTGGGGAGGGCAAAAACGAGCAAAAAATAGGCTGTTTTTTGTGGGGCCCCAGTCCCAAGGAGTACTCTACAAGCCTCCTAAAGGCTATGCATGCCCTTTTTTTGACGAAAAACAGGCCCGTTTTCGCGAAAAACAGGCCATTTTGGGGAGGTCTGCAGAGTGCAAAAACTTTTTTTTTAAATTTGCCTCTTCAAAATCTGGGTGCGTCTTATACTCCAGTGTGTCTTATACTCTGAAAAATACAGTAAATCCTTCCATTCCCCACTATCCTGTCAAAGGTGAAGAAGCTTCTTGGATGAGAAGTGAAACATCTTCAAAGAAAAAACAAGAAAGTCCATTTGCCTCCTGAAAAAGCACCTTTGGGACAACCATGACCTGGATGACAAAATCTCTACAGAATTTTGGTGTGGTAATGTTTCTTGCTAGACTTGTGTTTCTAATTTGCCAGCATTTCCTCTGCTAATGAGGAAGCTAGGAAGGGTAGTGGGTTGTTTTCTTCTTCCCTTGTGAATTTCATTCCTTTGAAGATGTTGGTTGCTTCATGTCTTCTCCAGTTGTTCCTTTTTTATTACGATGAAGGTGTCATATACGTACCAGATCCATTCTTTTAGTTGTATGCATGGGAGTGCTATAGTTTCTAGACCCTGCATTATGGTTTCTTCTATGAACCGTGAGAATGGGCATCTTATGGATGTTTCTGATTTGTTGGTATATAACAGTGGTGGCTAACCTTTTCAGTGCAGAGTGCTGAAAGTGAGCATGTGTGCGTGCATGCATACCCGTAATGCAATGCATGCACGCCCCCTCGTGCATGTGTGTGACCCCCATATCATGCATGACCCCGTGTACCCCCATACATGCGTATGAACCCCTGTGCATGCGCATATGTGCCCCCATACATGCATTCCTGCCTCCCACGCATGCACACACATCTCCCGCTGTTCTGTCCAGTGACTCCAATGAATATGCAGACACAGGCTTGGCTGTGTGCCATGACTAATTACAGAGATAAAAGCACCCCTTGGCTAGGAGCCTAGAAAGCTATCTTCAAGAAATCAAGATTAGACTTACGGAATGCTTTCTCAATGGCTAGTAAAATGGACTGTTGTTTCCTGCCAAGATTCCCCTCCCGTCACTCCACCTATAAACTCTTTGGGAGGGGCCACACCCTTAGCCAGCTGTCCTTACTTCCTTCTATGACGTCTTCTCCACAGCTGTTCCTTTCTCTTCTCAGCTCTACGTACACGCACATCAAAGACAACCTCCCTCTGTTCCTCCTCACTGCTCTCCCTGACTCACATGCCACCTGGTGGCCAACAGGCCTCTCTAGTTCCTGCTCTGACTCCAAACACCTTCCAGAGTCTTCTTCATCCTCCAGAGCAGTCCCATAATGGTCCTCGCTGTCAGAGTCCACCAACAGCTCAGCCGGCCGCTGCTGGGCCACAACACCTGCATGCACCCTGCCCCCACACATGTGCAGCAGAGACCCGAAAACCAGCTGGCTGGCAGGAGGCACATGTGCATGCGCGGTGGAGCTGAGCTGGGGCAGCGGCTCGTGTGCCTGCAGAGAGGGCTCTGCGTGCCACCTGTGGCACACAGGCCTTAGGTTCACCATCACGGGCATCTAAATTCATCAAACTAAAAATAAGTAGTGAGGCAGCAGTTGAAGTGGTCCATGATTCTAGGTATTTCGATCTGATTGTATTTGACTCGTTCAGGTGTTAGAATAGAATAGAGCTGGAAGGGACCTGGGAGGTCTTCTAGTCCAGCCCCCTGCTCAAGCAGGGAAACGTATTTCAGACAAGTGACTGTCCAGTCTTTTCTTAAAAACCTCCAGCAATGCAGCGCCCACGATTTCTGAAGGCAAGCTGTTCCACTGATTAATTGTATGTTGTGGTTGTACAAGTAGTCCTTGAGAAAGGACCGTAATGGAGCTTGGGTGGGTTTTGCCCGAAACAGGAAGTAAATCAGGGGTGGTATTCAGTAGGTTCTGAGCAGTTCTGGAGAACCGGTAGCGGAAAGTTTGAGTAGTTCGGAGAACCGGTAAATACCACCTCTGACTGGCCCCGCCCCATCTATTCTTTGTCTCGGAGTCCCAGCTGATTGGGAGGAAATGGGGATTTTATAGTAACCTTCCCCTGTCACGCCCACCATGTCATGCCATGCCCACCAAGCCACGCCCACAGAACCGGTAGTAAAAAAAGTTGAATCCCACCACTGAAATAAATGCCATTTTCCAGCAAAACCTTAGTAAATTGTAATTACTTGCCCCAGGCACTGTATCTAGCCATACATGAAGACTAATATCTGAGAAGCCAAAATATGATCATTTGACTGCAGGAGGAGGAAAGAATATCATAACTTCAAAATCAGATAATAAGTAGCTTTGGGTGGGTGGGGGCTCATCATAACTTTGAACAGTTGTTAAATGACCAGCCATAATTTGAGGTCTATCTTAAATTGCCACCCTTGGATGCTTTCATTAGTTCTGGGTTTATGAATTTGTTAAATTTATTTATTTGATAAATGTATTTGCTGCCCATCTCGTCGTGGCTTACAACCGTAAAACGGAAAAAAATAATGAAAATGTTAAGATAACAGTAGCAAAAGCAATGAAACAATAAAGGAGAGTACAATAATACGAGCTAAAAGAATGAATATGAATAGGAAGGTGACATGGAATGAAACCATAATTTTTATCTTCTATTTTTAGATGAGGGACGCGGTGGCCCAGTGGCTACAGAAGCTGAGCTTGTCGATCAGAAAGGTCGGTAGTCCATCCCTAACGCTGCATAACGGAGTGAGCTCCCATTACTTGTCCCAGCTTTTGCCAACCTAGCAGTTCAAAATCATGTAAAAAATGCAAGTAGAAAACTAGGAATCACCTTGGTGGGAAGGTAACAGCGTTCCGTGCGCCTTTGGCGTTTAGTCATGCCGGCCACATGACCACGGAGACGTCTTCAGAGAGCGCTGGCTCTTCGGCTTTGAAACGGAGATGAGCACCGCCCCCTAGAGTCAGGAACGACTAGCACATATGTGCGGAGGGAAACCTTTATCTTCATTTCATTTCATTTTCTGTAGATTCTGTAGTGGGGCATTGCTAGAAAAATGCCCAAGCTTTTTAATGTATCCTTTAGATCAGGGGTGTCCAAACTTGGGAACTTTTAAGACTTGTGGATTTCAACTCCCAGCATGGCTGGCTGGGGAATTCTGGGAGTTGAAGTCCACAAGTCTTAAAGTTCCCAAGTTTGGACACCCCTGCTTTAGATATTATATTTGTATATTGGGCTCCCCCATAACCAATTTAATATAAGTGTTGATAAATTGAAGCGGCAACTTAAGTGTTTTTAACCATTGATATTATCCTTTATTCCTTCGCTGCTGCGGTTGGGTGGGGTGGGGGATAAAAATAGAAAGAGCCATCAGGAAGAGTGAGCCAAAAAGGAAAAAAAAGCAGAAACAGAAATCTAGCAAAATAAAAACAAACCTTCACCCATCTACCTCCTTTGTCCACTTGAGAGGCCGTGTAGGGCAATAAAAAAAAACACCGCTTGATTTTTCCAGGGAAGGATTTCCGGGAAGGGAATTCCCCACCCTGTGTCATCCTTACAAGCAAAAGATACGGGTATTATCCGTTTAAGGGAAGGCAGCCGGGCGGAGGGGAAGGAGAGGCGGAAGGGGTGGCGCTTGGTTCAAATCTTGCCTGCAGGGCGGACGGACGCTTTTTCGGGCTGCGGAGAGAGCGAGGCTTTTCTCCCGCGTTGGGAAGGTTCGTCAAGACCGAGGCAGGTATGGATGCACGTGTGGATCTGCCCGCGTCCGCAAACCCCTTTTCTTTGCTTTCTTTTGCTTTTGCTTGTATTGCATCTTCTCTCTCCCCCCCCACCCCCCCGGCAGCAAAAGCACGATCGCCGGCTCTCTTTAATCCGGTGTTGCAATCAAAAGCAGCGCCTCGTGCAGCTGGATTTCCGCTGTCTTCTGTCCCAATCAGCCCTCCTTGCCCGCGGGAGGAGTAAAGGCGTAGTAGAGGAGCAACGTAGTAAAGGCAGAGTAGGGGGCTCCAAACGGCCCCTTGAGGGATGAAGGGCACAAAGAAAAAGAAATGCTTTCCGCCTAGGATCGCTCCCCCCCCCCCCCCGGTGCGCTTTTCTTCATGAGATTGCCAACCTGGTCGGGGGAAATGCGCCCGACCTCGCCACCTTTCCTACTCCGGGTCGGTGGATTGATGCGGTTTACCTCCGTGGTATGGAAACTTCCTACAAGCTGCTTTCTGCGATTGTTAAATAGCTGTGAATATCCGTCATGTGGAGGCGGTTTGAAAACAGGCGTTTGTGTTACTTTCCTGACCTTCAGGCGATCTTTCCAAAACCCTGGTTCTCACCCTTGGGAACTTTTTAAGATGGGTGGACTTCAACTCCCAGAATTCCCCAACCAGCATAGAAGAATTCTGGGGGTTGAAGTCCACCCATCTTAGAAGTAGGTTGGAAAACACTGTTTTAAAGAATCGACTTTTCTGTTGCTTGTTTCATGATCCCTGACAGAGCTAACAGCATTGGCAAAATGATTTTGGCTGCTGATTGAAATAGTACAAAAATTTATTTTTTTTAACTTGGATGATGCCAAGGCGCTCAGCCATCTTTAGAACATATGAAAATGTGGTCTTGGGACCCCTGAAGATCACAAAATCAAAATTATTTGCCATCCTATTAAACAATTCCCATCAAACTGTCAGGAGAAGCAGTAGCGGCGGCAGTTTTAATTTTTAGTATGGTAAATATCAATAAATGCAACGCATATAAATAAAACCTCTGGCTGCAAGGCGATCCAACCGGTCAGTCCTAGAGGCAATCAACCCTGATTGCTCTTTAGAAGGCCAGATCTAACCCTAACCCTGAAGAGGAAACTCAAAGACTTTGGCCACCTAATGAGAAGGAAGGACTCACTGGAGAAGAGCCGAATGCTGGGAAAGATGGAGGGCAAAAGAAGAAGAAGGGGGATGACAGAGAAGGAGGTGGCTGGCTGGAGTCACGGAAGCAGTAGGCCTGAGCTTAAATGGACTCCAGAGGATGGTGGAGGACAGGAAGGCCTGGAAGAACATTGTCCATGGGGTCGCGATGGGTCGGACACGAATTCGCAACTAACAACAAAAAAGGGGTTTTCCGTGATTTTTGCAAGTGGGGAAAAGTCCTGAGAGAAGAGAGGTCAAGAAACACCACCCCACCCCACCTTCTCAAACATGATGGGTTATACATCTGGTCATCTCAAAATCCCAGCCTGGTAGCTCTGCATTCTTGTCAGACAGCCAAGATGGTGGAGGACGATGAGAGTTATAGTTTAACAAATCTGGAGGACAGCAGACTTGTGAATGCTGTTGCTTAATACATTTCCAGATTTCCTTGGCACTGGGGTGGAGCTGTATTGGGAAAGAGAGTTGCCGAGTTTCTATATCTCTTGCAAGTCCAGGAAATCTGAATGGATTTTCTTGCTTTCATTCACAGTTGTTGGGTTTCACACAACAAACTGAAACCAGGTTAACAAATATGGTTTGCTTTCTTGTAACCGCTGGTATACTTAGTAGATTGACATCGGCTGCCAGATCGGGGCTGCATAAATCTAGACAACATCTAATCGTTTTTTGAGTTTTGTAACCTAGAACTAATACGACTGGTTTAATACAAAGTTCCCACAACCTCTTAAAACAGTGTTTGGATTCCCGTTGTATGTTGCTGTGCCAACTATTCAATTTAGCGTAGCGTAATCTGGTGCATTAAGTCAGTGAGTATATATTATACTTTATATGGACTCTTATATTTAGCTCAATGCTATTTATTGTGTTCTTCATAAGTGCCAAGTTTGGAGTTTTGGCACTTATCCTATCTTGTGTACACACAATTCAAAAGAACCTTGTGACCTTCAGCAGATTGTTGTTTTCTGTTCTAAAGATGATAAATGTTTATTGCTACTAAGTGACTTATTATCTATCCTAGCCTTTCACATTATCTCATACTGCCTGGGGCCCAGTGGTGGGATTCACTTCCCTTCGCTACCGATTCGCAAATGTGAGCGCGCTCACATGCACAGACGGTCATGTATTACGTTGGGGGGGGGGCGGAGCCTCCAGCAGCCGCCGCTACAGTTTCACTCAAACCGGTAAAAAGCAGCTGCATATCACCTCTGCTTAAATACTCACTAGAAACCCTATTTTTCAGGTAATGAATCCTGACGGTGAATTAGGGCAATCAGGAAATTCACCACAGAAGTTTTGGCTATCTAAAGATTGGTTTAGGTTTAGGTTTATTGGACTTATATGCCGCCCTTCTCCCAAAGGACTCAGGGCGTGGCTTGCTGGAAAAGCCAACTTTTTAGGGCGTGTCGGAAGGACCGGAGGTCGGGGATTATGCGAAGCTCCGGGGGCAGCTCATTCCAGAGGGAAGGTGCTCCCACAGAGAAGGCTCTCCCCCTGGGGGTCGCCAGCCGACACTGCCTGGCCGACAGCACCATGAGGAGGCCACCTCTGTGGGATCGCACTGGACGGTGGGAGGCTACTGGTGGCAGTAGGCGGTCTCGCAAGTACCCTGGGCCTAAGCCATGGAGCGCTTTAAAGGTCATAATTAATACCTTGAATCGCACCTGGAAAACAACCGGCAACCAGTGCAGGCCGCCTAAAAGAGGTGTAAAATGGGAGCACGTAGGTACCCCCATGACAACCCGCGTGGCCGCATTCTGGACCAGCTGAAGCCTCCGGGTGCTCTTCAAGGGCAGCCCCATGTAGAGTGTGTTACAGTAGTCCAGGCGAGAAAGGACGAGGGCGATAGTGACTATGCACAGAGAATCCCGATCCAGGAAGGGGCACAACTGGTGTACCAGGCGAACCTGGTAAAAGGCACCCCTGGTCACGGCCGTCAGGTGTTCTTCTAAACTAAGCCGCGTATCCAGGAGAACTCCCAGATTGCGAGCCTTCTCTGAGGGGGCTAAAATTTCTCCTATCATCAAAGATGGTACAAGATGCACAAATCGGGATGACAGGAACCACAGCCACTCAGTCTTGGAGGAATTGAGCTTGAGCCTGTTCGTCCCCATCCAGATCCGTACAGCCACCAGGCATCGGAACATCACGTCGAGGGCATCGTTTGGGTGGTTTGGGGTAGAGATGAAAAGTTGGGTATCATCAGCATATTGATGATACTGTATCCCAAAACCACGGATGATCTCACCCAGCGGTTTCATGTATATGTTGAACAGGAGGGGTGAGAGAATCGATCCTTGGGGCACCCCACAAGTGAGGCGCCTCGGGGTCCATCTCTGCCCTCCAGTCAACACGAACTGCGATCGATCCGACAGGTAGGAGGAGAACCACCGCAAAACGGTGCCCCCCACTCCCAACCCCCTGAGTCGTCACAGTAGGATACTATGGTCGATGGTATCAAAAGCAGCCAAGAGGTCTAATAGGACCAGGACAGAGGAACAACCCCTGTCCCGGGCCCGCCAGAGATCATCAATCAACGCGACCAATGCCATCTCCGTGCTGTACCCGGGCGTGAAACCCGACCGAAACAGATCCAGATAGGCAGCTTCATCCAGGTACTGGGGAAGCTGACGTGCTACCATGCTCTCAACCACTTGCTACAAAGCGAAGTTTGGAGACCGGACGATAGTTGGCTAAAGAAGCTGGGTCCAGGGAAGGCTTCTTAAGGAGGGGCCTCACCACCACCTCCTTCGAGGCAGTGGGAAAGAACCCCTCTCTCAATGAAGCGTTGTTAATCGCCTGGAGCCAGCCTCGTGTCACCTCCTGGGAAGCCGAAACTAACCAAGAGGGACACGGGTCCAACACACAAGTGGCAGCACGGAGTCTCCCCATAATCCTGTCCATGCTCTCCGGAGTCACAGGGTCAAACTCATCCCAGATAGTTTCCACAAGATTCAACCCCGTCGACTCGCCCGAATCTACCCAGTCAGAGTCCAAGCCAGAGTCCAAGATTGCAGGCTAAATTCTCTGTATTCTGGAACAGCAGCGTAGAATCAATCCAAACCAACATCCTGTTGGAGTGTCGTTTCTAACACGGTGGAGGGAATAAGATTTTCTCTGAAAAGCCTGGCTGAGTTCCACTTAGAAATACACAAAGAATTTCCTGTAGCTGGAACTCATCTTGAAAATGTGATCATTTCAAAGAACTATTAAGAAGACAGAAGTCTGATTATTCCAAGCCTGAGTTTTGTCTTTTAAGTAGCAAGATGTGATTTGGGTATGCTGGAAGCGGAGAGCACAAAAGATTTTCTACTTTTCCGATGACCCGTAGCTACTTCTCCTTGTTTAAAAACTGAGCTATTAAAATACTTCCCCTCCTCTTTGCTCCAGGATCATCTACTAGGGATAAAGGGAAAATCCATAAAACCCACACGGTCGTTCAATAGGTTCCCCCATTAATTTTGCTTATTGGAAGCCCCATAAGAAGGTCGCAGATGGTGATCCTGTTACCCTGGGACGCCGTAACCATCAGAAATACAAGCTGGATCTCAAGTGTCCAAATTTTGCTCACATGGGGGTTTTGTGATATCAACAGCACAAAGACTTATATACCGCTTCACAGTGCTTTTACAGCCTTCTCTAAGCAGTTTACAGAGTCAGCATATTGTCCCCAACAGTCTGGGTCCCCATTTTACCAACCTCGGAAAAGATGGAAAGCTGAGTCAACCTTGAGCCTGGTGATCAGAGGTGGTATTCAGCCAGTTTTGACGGGTTCTAGAAAACCGATAGCAGAAATTTTGAGTAGTTCAGAGAACCAATTGGCTGGCCCCGCCCCTGCTGCCTCCCAGCTGATCTTCTTTTGTTGCCCTGAACAGGAGAACGGAGCTGGAAAGCAGGTTAGTGGGGTGGGGATGGAATGGGGATTTTGCAGTATCCTTCATCTGCCACGCCCAACAAGCCACGCCACACCACGCCCACAGAACCAGTAGTAAAAAAAATGGAATCCCATCAATGCTGGTGATGTTCGTAAGTGCAAGGACTAGTCATAAATCACTTTTTGAACTCTGTCATAACTCTGGTCATTAAACAAATGGTTATAAGTTGATAATTACCTGTAATGGTTGGATAATTAATGGATCATGTGAACGCAACCAAAGAATCCAGGTTTAAGGATCTTGATTGGCACATAATTCACATGTAATGGTGCCTAAATAAGTGTACATGTGCTGGAAGTTTTCAAATCTTCCTCTAACCCCAGATGTAGTGAGTCAATCTAGTATAGGTAGTCCTCGACCTACGACCACAACTGAGCCCAGAATTTATGTTGCTAAGTGAGAAATTTGTTAAGCGAATTTTGCTCCATTTTACAACTGTTCTTGCCTTATTTGTTAAGTGAATCACTGCAGTTGCTAAATTAGTGACACATTTGTTAAGTGAACCTGGCTTCCCCATTGACTTTGCTTGTTAGAAGGTCACAAAAGATGGACATCACATGATCCCGGGACATGGAAAACCGTCATAAATATGAAGCAGTTGTCAAGCAGCCACATATAAATCACATGTTCCTGGGGATGCTGCAAATGTCCTAAGTATGAAAAATGGTTATAAGTCACTTTTTTCTGTGTTGTTGCAACTTTGGATGGTCAGTAAATGAATGTTGTAAATTGATGACTACCTGTAGTAAGTCAGGAAGAATAACTGCTGATTATGATAGATTGTTCCTCTCTTCTCATATGGGAACTCATCCAGAGGAGCCAAGAGAATTGATTATAGCGTAATTTTTTAATTATTTTTCATGGGAATAAGCAACGATGAATGACCTGACATGCATTATGTAGCTATTGGATTAAGAGCTGTTTCGCAGTAGAACAGACTGCCTTGGGTGGCACTAAACTCAGTTTAAACTGAGATGGGGCAGCCATCTCTCAGCTATGCTATTGATAGGAGCTTAACCTGGATGACCGTGAGGCTCCCTTCTACTCTGTCACTCCGATGGGACTTTAACTTACAAAATAAGGCGAGAAGGGTGATCTCCCCCCCCCCTTTAAACTGGCTCTTTCTGCTCTTTAACTTTGCTGCTGTTTAGGGGTCCTGCAGCCAAAGGCCAAGACAGCCTCTTCCAAGCAGTTTAAATGGTAGAGGAAGTGGCCCTTCTATATAAATAAGATTACTAGGTTTAAAAAAAAAAAATTCCACTTTTCAGTGGCTTTTTGGTAGAGCGCAGATGCACCTTTAGTAGCATTACTCATTGAGGTTTTGCATCAGTTCAACCGAATTGAGGAACTTCGAGTTTGGGGGTTGGTAGGGGGAAAAAAACCCCAACCACTTTGTACTCTTCCTCTGCCACTTTTAAAATCTTTTGCCTCTGCTGTCCGTCGGCATTTTGAATGTGTTTTTTTGTAAATTGATCCGCTTTGCCTGCTTATCAGCTCTGTAGATCAGGATTTCTCAACCTTGCAAAATTGCTTTAAGCTCTGTGGACTTCAGTTCCCAGAATTTCCCAGCCATTAAGGGGAAGGGCTTTGGGGTTTGTTTATTTAATTAATTTTTTTATGCTGCCCATCTCCTCTATAAGGCCACGGAACCACAGACTCTGGGCAGCTTACAAATTATGTAATTTGATTAAGTTTCATTTCTCCAATGGGCACACAACAGAATGAAAACTCACCTTTTTTACAACAGGGGTCTCCAACCTGTGGGCCGTAGCCCACTACCGGGCCATGGCCTAATTGCCACCAGGCTATGTGGGTGGCTGGGCAGTACACGTGGGTCTATGCACACGCATGGGCCCACTCGTACAAGACTTGTTGCAGGCTATTGGAGCCCCACTTGCACGAGTGTTGCAGATGTTGCAGGCATTTGGTGGCCTGTCAGCAGAGCTGTCAGCAGACTCGGACAATGAGGAGGCTGGAGAGGAACGTGGGCCAGAGAAGGCTCTGATGGGTGCTCTGTGTTGGACGCAGAGAGAGCCAGCACCATCCGTCATTTCCCAGCCACCGGAGAGGCAGCTGCCTTTGGAGGCTGCTATGAGTGAGGAGTAAGAACAGCTGGGGCTTGTTCCAGATGCACATATGTGCAGAGCAGTTCGGGGAGGTGAATAACGGAGGACAAGGAGTTGACTCGGGAGGCAAAGCACACGTGCATGCTGAATGGCCCCTCTCCAGCTGGGGAATAAATAGTAGGAAAGGGCAGTGGTTGTCATAGGAGACAACAGTTCGTATTGCTGAAGATTTTGCTCATTGTGTTTTTGTGCCACAAAGACTGCTTGCCAGAACTTAATTTGCAACCTTTTGGCTGGGAGCTCACAAGGAACTGATAAGGTCTATTATTGCAGTTAACTCTTTGCAGGACTCTTGCCTGGACTTTTTGGTGGGTGAATGCAATTAATTCATCAAGCGGGGATTTTCATGACAAGGAGTCTGTTTCTTACATCTGCTAAGGCTGGGTCGGAACAGGCGCACTCACACATGCATGCACATGTGCCTGTTCCTCCCACAAAATCATCCCCTCCTTCTTCTTCCTTAAGCCAAGGTAGAAAAACTGGCCTAAAATCTCCCAGCTGGATTAGAACTCATGCTCTCCTGATTTCTAATCCAGCCTTTTACATCACTTAAGATTAGTGTTTCTCAACCTTGGCAACTTTACAATAGACGTCAACTCCCCAAATTCTCCATCCAGCTGGGTGATTCTGAGAGTTGAAGTCCAGGCATCTTAAAGTTGTCAAGGCTGAGAAACACTGCACTAGTTCAAATTGGCACACAGGGACACCTACAGTGTGGCCCTTTTGTTCCCAAGTGTGTTCATAACCATCTATCTTTGGAACTTATGTTTTTATTTTCCAAGGCACCTGAGGGTAGAATAAGAAGCAATGGGTGGAAACTAATCAAGGAGAGAAGCAACTTAGAACTGAGGAGAAATTTCCAGACAGTTAGAACAATTAATCAGTGGAACAGCTTGCCTCCAGAAGTTGTGAAAGCCCCAACACTGGAAGTCTTGAAGAAGATGTTGGACAGCCATTTGTCTGAAACAGTATAGGATTTCCTGCCTAGGCAGGGGGCTGGACTAGAAGACCTCCAAGGTCCCTTCCAACTCTGCTATTGTATTGTATTGTATTATATGTTATTGGTGCAGTAGCATGTGTCTCACAACAATTACTTTTGCATCAGTTTTTGTTTCAGAATAGAGTAGAATAGAATAGAATAACAGAGTTGGAAGGGACCTTGGCGGTCTTCCAGTCCAACCCCCTGCTTAGGCAGGAAACTACACCACTTCAGACAAATGGTTATCCAATCTCTTCTTAAAAACATCTAGTGTTGGAGCATTCACAACTTCTGGAGGCAAGTTGTTCCACTGATTAATTGTTCTAACAGTCAGGAAATTTCTCTTTAGTTCTAAGTTGCTTCTCTCCTTGATTACTTTCCACCCATTGCTTCTTGTTCTACCCTCAGGTGCTTTGGAGAATAAATTGACTCCCTCTTCTTTCTGGCAGCCCCTGAGATATTGGAACACTGCTATCAGGTCATCCCTAGTCCTTCTTTTCATTAAACTAGACATACCCAAGTTTCTGATGTTTTTGGTGGTGGCAGTTTTCTCTGTATAAAATAAACCTCATGTACAACAGCCAGAGAACCACAGATGTGGGGCTGCTTAGAAACAGAGTCAATAAACAAATGTGTTCCCTGGTCAGCAGCTCGAGATAAATTCTGCTGTCTCTGTTTACGTTGGGATCACTCCTTCCCGAATTTCTCATTGGTGTTATTCAAACTCGGAGCCAGTTTGGTGTAGTGCAAAGGTCTGTGCAAAGATTTGTGGACTTCAACTCCCAAAATCCCCCGCCAGCATAGTTGCAATGGAGCATGGCCAGACCCCTGATGTAGTGGAGAAGATGCTGGTCCAGAAACTGGAAGGCCCGTGAGTATTAGTCTCCCTTAGGCATCAAAACCATCAAATGACCTTTGAGACCATCCCCCTCTGTCAGCCAAACCTACCTCATAGGGTTGCTGTTGTGGAGAAATTGGTGGCAGTCTTATGAGTTATCCAAAATCAAAGAGGAGGAGGATTTCAGAATGCACTGAATTACAAGCAAGTCAACTTCCATGTGTTGTGTGACCCTGCATGTATTGTGTGTTGGAGAGCCAGTTTAGAGTAGTGGTTAAGATGCTGGCCTAGAAAGCAAGAGACACCTTGTGTTTTCGTCCAGCCAACTGGGTGACTTCGGGCCAATCACTTCTCTCTGCCCACTTTGCTGTGTTGCTGTTTTTTTGGGTGGTGGTGGTATAGAGGAGGATAAAGTCATATTAGGTATGTTCACTGCCTTGAGCTTGAATTTCTTATAAGTAATAAAGGAGGAATAAAAATATAAGTGGATGGATGAGAGAGAGAGATAGGTTGGTTGTTGTTAGTTGGGAAGTCATGTCTGACCCATCACGACCCCATGGACAATGTTCCTCCAGGCCTTCCTGTCGTCTACCATCCTCTGGAGTCCATTTAAGCTCATGCCGACTGCTTTGGTGACTCCATCCAGCCACCTCATTCTCTGTCGTTCCCTTCTTCTTTTGCCCTCAATCGTTCCCAGCATTAGGCTCTTCTCCAGTGAGTCCTTCCTTCTCATTAGGTGGCCAAAGTGTTTGAGTTTCATCTTCAGGAGATAGATAGATGATAGATAGATAGATAGATGGATGGATGGATGGATGGATGGATGGATGGATGGACGGACAGACAGATTTGCAAATTTGCAGATGACACCAAGATGGCAGGAATAGCCAACACTCCAGGCTTAAGATACAGAAGGATCTTGACAAACTTGAACATTGGGCACTATTTAACAAAATGAAATTCAATGGTAAAAAAAAACTAAGGTTCTATATTTAGGCAAGAAAAATAAAATGCACAGGTACAGTATAGGTGGTACCTTGCTCAATAGTAGTAACTGTGAGAGGGATCTTGGAGTCCTAGTGGACAACGATTTAAATATGAGCCAGCCGTGTGCAGCAGCTGCCAAAAAAGCCAACACAGTTCTAGGCTGCATAAACAGAGGGATAGAATCAAGATCAAGTGAAGTGTTAATACCACTTTATAATGCCTTGGTAAGGCCACACTTGGAATACTGCATTCAGTTTTGGTCACCACGATGTAGAAAAGATGTGGAGACTCTAGAAAGTGCAGAGAAGAGCAACAAAGATGATTAGGGGACTGGAGACTAAAACATATGAAGAATGGTTGCAGGAACTGGGTATGTTTAGCTTAAGAGAAAGAAGGACTAGGGGAGACATGATAGCATTGTTCCAATATCTCAGGGGTTGCCACAAAGAAGAGGGAGTCAAACTATTCTCCAAAGCACCTGAGGGTAGAACAAGAAGCAATGGGTGGAAACTAATCAAGGAGAGAAGCAATTTAGAACTGAGGAGGAATTTCCTGACAGTGAGAACAATTAATCAGTGGAACAACTTGCCTCCAGAAGTTGTGAATGCCCCAACACTGGAAGTCTTTAAGAAGATAGCCATTTGTCTGGAATGGTACAGGGTTTCCTGCCTGGGCAGGGGGTTGGACTAGAAGACCTCCAAGGTCCCTTCCAACTCTGCTATTGTATTGTATTGATTTGACTATGGAATGGATCCACCCTGAGCAGTGGCAGCCTATCTTAGTTATCACATCGTGCAAGAAGGGAAGGATATTGCTTTTAATCCTTGCTTATGCGTTTCCTGGAAACCTCAGGCCCAGCACCAAATAGACTGTAAACTGAGATGTGTTTTTTCTTACCCCCTGACTCTTTAATCTCTGTAATACAGGTTTTGTTTGTTTCCTGAAGTTATATTCTTTCTTCACTTCAGCAGCTCAAAATGACACTCCTTTCCCTATTTCTTTTCATATTACCACAACCCTGTAAGGTAGGTTAAACCTAGCTCTGCCTTCTCCAATTCGTCCAGCGTCCTGTAATGTCAGCTGGCCAAGCTCTTTGATTTTGCTGTGGATTATGGGTGATTGGAATCAGCTTTTCTGGAGAGAGGGAGGGAGAGAGAGAGAACTTGTTTGGGAAAGACTGAGCTAAATGGCAGCGAACAAGTTCATTTCGGAGGAAAATTAGTAATTTGTTGTCTTGAGCTTCAAAAGGAGTTATTTTGCTCTCTTCTCCTTTTTTGCAAGTTGGGTGTAAACACTCACTGGATTTCCGCTTTCTTAACAGAACTGAAATGGGTGCTTACAGGATGCGGTGATGGCAGCCTCTGAGTGGTTTCTGAGTAATCGGAGAGTCACAGCATCTGTCTTCATGCTGTCTTCTCTATACTTGCTCCCACACTGCATTCTGATGAGAGTGTTCTGACCTAGCCTAGCCCCAAAAGTACGAAGCAGATTTCTGGTCCCGATAAAACCCCTTTTATTAAACAAATGTGAATTTCTCTCATTCACATTCAGCAAAGGCCTGGCAAACAGTCTTTCAAAGGTCAATTTATGACCACAGACCTTATCTAGCTTGGAAAGCTGCCATGTAAATATTTTCCAAACGCAGTGCTGTGCAAGGGAGGACTTGGCACAGAGTCTCTGAGATTCACGGACAGATCTTCACTCTCCTGGAATGAATCTAACGAATTGTTTCCTGCAAAAGCCCACTCCCCCTTCACTCCTCTTTTATTTCCTATGGGAAGATTTGGTTTTGGTTTTATTGGACCTATATGCCGCCCTTCTCCCAAAGGACTCTGTGCGGCGTACAACATAAAAACACATATGATGAAAGTTAAAAAAAGGTTAAATAGGAAATCCAGTGAGTGTTTACACCCAACTTGCACAAAAGGAGAAGATTGACAATTTGACAAATTGACAATTTAAATCAAATTTAGGATTAAATTAAAATTAACAATTTAAAATTAATAATTTAATTTATTCTATTCAGGCCAGGCCAGCTTGCTGAAAAAGCCAACTTTTTAGAGCGCGCCAGAAGGACCAGAGGTCGGGGATTATGCGAAGCTCCGAGGGCAGCTCATTCCAAAGGGAAGGCGCTCCCATAGAGAAGGCTCTCCCCCTGGGAGTCACCAGCCAACACTGCCTGGCCGCCGGCACCCTGAGGAGGCCAACTCTGTGGGATCGTACTGGACGGTGGGAGGCTACCGGTGGCAGTAGGAGGCTACCGGTGGGAGGCTACCGGTGGCAGTAGGAGCCATTTACCATTCACCTAGGGCTTTACTCCCAAGTTGACCCTGATTTCTGAACTATTCTTTTCTTCTGATAGTTCTGCGCATGCACACATTGGGAACAGGCTCCAGCTGTTCCTCTGCCTCACTGTTGTCTAGCTCCAAAGGCAGCTGAGAACTGCCAGACGGCCCTGGCCCCCTCTCTGCCTTTGACACAGAGCCCTCATCAGAGCCTTCCACAGCCTCCAGGACTGGCCCATCTTCCTCCCCAACCTCCTCAGTGTCTGACTCGGCTGCCCGCTCCACTAGCAGGCCACAACAGAGAGGCCTTTTGGAGAATTAGGGGAGCCTTCTCAAAACGTGGCTTTCTGGATGAGATTGGGTGAAGAATTCGTTGGGATTTTTATACATATAGCCAGTAGGTTTCCCCCCCCCCCCCCCAACAGGGTCAGTGGAATATCCAACATTAGGAGGTATCTTATCTGTACATACCAGTTTGTGGAGAGGAGGAACTGGCCCCTTGTGGCTTTCTCACAGAGGTCTGTTTGGCAGCCAACGGAGGCAGTCCAAAGGGAACTTGGATTGATTGGGGCAGGGTCTACATCCAGGGCTGAGAAACAGATAAGGAAACTCCACGTTCAGAGGACGTCTATCCGTAGTAGGAGTGAACTCTAGGCTTGACTCTACTCACATGTCCTGGCAAGCAACCAATGGTTGATACCAGATGCTAGACGAGAAGGACTTTGGATATGATTATCTTCAGGCACATACAGAGCCCAGGAAAATTATCCAAGGGGCAAGACTCTTAAAAGGCCACTGAGTGGGAAGCAATTAAAGGAAACTTAAAGGGATTAAATAGCTGGTTTTAGAAGGGACGGGAAGAAGAGGTACCTTCTTGTTACACCCTCCCTCCTTTTTTTAAAATCTCAATCCAGTTCCCCTCACAGATGGTAATTTCAGAGTAATTTCTATTATTTTGATTCAGTGATGTGCGCAGAGAGTTGGGGATGTGTGAAGCTTAAAAGCAATGGAAATTCTTCAAGTCAGAGAAGATTCTAAGAAATCAGTCTCCCTTTTTCTCTTTAAATATGAGGCTGAGAACTTTTTCCTTCTTGCATGAGTCATTCGTAGTACAGCTAGTTCTCCACTTATGACCAGTCACTTAGTGACAATTCAAAGGTACAAAGGACTTCCCCAGAGCTACTTTATGACCTGGTTCCAAAGTTATGATGGCCACACCCCTCCAGTCACGTGACCACGTGACCATTTTATTATTTTATTTCCTTGAAACCAGTTTTTGGCAAAAAAAACCTGCCCATATCAATACAATACAATACAATAGCAGAGTTGGAAGGGACCTTGGAGGTCTTCTAGTCCAACCCCCTGCCTAGGCAGGAAACCCTATACCATTTCAGACAAATGGCTATCCAATATCTTCTTAAAGACTTCCAGTGTTGGGGCATTCACAACTTCTGGAGGCAACTTCTGTTCCAGTGATTAATTGTTCTAACTGTCAGGAAATTTCTCCTCAGTTCTAAGTTGCTTCTCTCCTTGATTAGTTTCCACCCATTGCTTCTTGTTCTACCCTCAGGTGCTTTGGAGAATAGTTTGACTCCCTCTTCTTTGTGGCAACCCCTGAGATATTGGAACAATGCTATCATGTCTCCCCTAGTCCTTCTTTCTCTTAAGCTAAACATACCCAGTTCCTGCAATCGTTCTTCATACATTTTAGTCTCCAGTCCCCTAATCATCTTTGTTGCTCTTCTCTGCACTCTTTCTATAGTCTCCACATCTTTTCTACATCGTGGCGACCAAAACTGAATGCAGTATTCCAAGTGTGGCCTTACCAAGGCATTATAAAGTGGTATTATCAAACAATGGGTTTGCTTTTACAACCACAGTATTTGTTTTAAAAGGTCGTAAAATCGGATCAGTCATGTGGCTGACCCACTTTATGACCGTCACAAGTTACAACTCCATAAGCAGGCTCCATTAGGATCGTAAAGAGCTACCTCTATTGTTGCTAGGTATGTTTCTCAAACTTGCATTTCCACGAAGGCAAGGTTTTTTTTTGGCTCAGGCTTCAAAAAATACTGCTCAATTCTACCTTGGTTTTTTAAATGGGAAGTTTGAACAGAATTTAAAAGAAGTGCCCGAAGAACCAAATTTTAGAATTTATTTTGAGACTGTCCTTTTTAGATTTCTTTCTTTTCCCACTTCCCTCAAACTTCTTCTTATATATATATTTTTGTCTTGCAGATTACAAAGTTCACCAGTTGGATTCGAAAGGAGACTTAAAGGTTGTTGGTTGTAGCAATCACACCCCTGGAGGGCACGTGGTGGTGGATTTCTAGATCTCAGAAACTTTGGGGAACCGGGGATGGCCAATCCTTTGAAACAAGTTTTTAACAAGGATCGGACCTTCCGGCCTAAACGGAAATTTGAACCCGGGACACAGCGCTTCGAGCTTCACAAAAAGGCCCAGGCATCCCTTAACGCTGGGCTGGATTTAAAGCTGGCTGTGCAGCTCCCTCACGATGAGGAGATGAACGATTGGGTGGCTGTTCACGTGGTGGACTTCTTCAACCGCATCAACCTCATTTACGGGACAATCAGTGATTATTGCACGGAAAAATCCTGCCCGGTCATGTCCGGCGGTCCAAAGTACGAGTATCGGTGGCAGGATGAGAAATACCGCAAGCCCACTGCCCTTTCTGCGCCTAAATACATGAACCTTCTCATGGATTGGATTGAAGTGCAGATCAACAACGAGGACCTCTTCCCTACAAACGTCGGTGAGTTGGAGGGAAGGGATTGAAAAAGGCAGGAAGAAAATTACAAATTTGATCAGAAAAGGGACATGAGCCTAGCGGTGGGATTCAGCCAGTTGGGACCAGTTTGGGTGAACCGGTAGCTCCCATGATCAGCTGAGAGCGAACCGGTTCTCTCCGACAATCTGGTTGGCCCGCCTACTCTTGCGCTTTACTTACCTATATCCTCTCAGCTGATTAGCGCGGCAGAGTGGATTGCTGCTCTGTGTTACTCCCCAAGAAGTAACACGGAAGGTAAGTTTTGGTAAAACTGCACTGCTTGCGCCTCTGGTATGGGTGCACGCAACACCTAATCACCAAACCAGTTGTTAAACTGGCAGGATCCCACCACTGCATGAGCCTATATGGAGTGGTGCCACTGCAAAAATGGCTAACACAATTGTCATGGAATTACAAGTCCTCGACTTCACAATAGTTCATTTAGTGACTGTTCAAAGTTACAACGGCACGAGAAAAAGTGACTTAGGACTGTTTTTCACACAACCCTTGCAGCAGCCCCATGGTTACATGATCAAAATTCAGATGTTTGGGAATTGGTTCATATTTATGAGGGTTGCGGCATCCTGTGGTCACGTGATCGACTTCTGCGACCTTATGACAAGCAAAGTCAGGGGAAGCTTGCTTCACTTAACGACAGTGTTATTAACAACTGCAGTGATTCACTTAACAATTGTGGCCAGAAAGATCATAAAAGGGGTCAAAATTCACTTAATGAATGTCTCACTTAGCAAAAGGAGTTTTGGACTCAATTGTGGTCCTCTAACTTACAACCACAACTGAGATCAGAATTTGCTAAACGAGGCAGTGGTTAAATGACTCACCCTTGATTTCACTATATTTTTTGCCACAGTTATTAAATGAATCATGCAGTTCTTAAGCAAATCAAGTTTTTTTTCTATTGACTTTGCTTATCAAGCTTGAAAGGGTGCAAATGGTGATTGCATTATCCTGGGACTCTACAACTGTCCTAAATAAATACCAGATGCCAAGTGCCTGAATTCCAATCACGATAGGAGGGATGCTACAAAAGTCATAAGTGTGAGGACCAATCGTAAATCACTTTTTCAGTGCCATTGTAACTTTGAACAGTCACCAAATGAATTGTTGTAAGTCGAGGACTATCTGTAAACATTAAATTCTGCTTTTATGTTATGGTAATTGGATATTGGGCGGGGGGATGAGATCTCAGTTTGGATGCAGTGATGAAGAAGTACATACCGTATTTTTCGGAGTATAAGACGCTTTGAAATATAAGGCACATCTAGCTTTTGGGGAGGAAAACAAGGGGGGGGAAATCTGCTTTTGCTTCCCAGCAATTTACCTCCTTGCAACAAACAGCAAACAGTACAGATGATATACACTGTTTGTGGTGTTACATTTCAGACTATACTTGTACAGATGCTGTTAAAATTGATGTGCTTTCTGGAAGTATACATTATTCTCTGCTATTTAAAAGAAGATACAGTAGCACTGGGCCTCTTCAGATGAAGCATTTATTTTAAAAAGCTTTTTCATTTTGTTAAATTGTCTAGAACAATAATAAAACAGTCTTTAAAAAATAAGTCTAATAATTTGAACATTCAATAGGCATTTATAGTTACTGACTTACCTTCTTGTAGCAAATAGCCTGATTAGCACAAGAAAAAAAAATTATGCTTCTGCCTCCCAGCAATTTGCCTTGTGGAACAAACAGCAAGTTTCACTTTCAGTTTAAGCGGGCCTCCGATCATCAGCTGTTTCAGGCTACAGGGATTGCTATAGCCCAGTGGTGGGCAACCTTTTTTTTCAACTGAGCCAAATCTCGCTAAAACCACGATTGAAATTTATTTTGAGAGCCACACTTTTAAAACCGAAAATACATAGGATGGTACACTGTTTTTAGTTTCAATAAACTCTGGCATTTGAAGCACGCAAGTCTTAAAGCTGTCAAGTTACAAGATCCTTGCATCCCTAACCCTTTAGGAAAAAACCCCAAGGGGTCTTCAAACCTGACAGCTTGAAGACTTATGGACTTCAACTCCCAGAATTCTGAGAATTGAAGTCCACCAAGGGCATCAATCATATTAGCCCAGGGATCTGCAAAATTGGCTCTTAAGACTGGTGGACTTCAACTCCCAGAATTCTGAGAATTGAAGTCCACCAGTCTTAAAACAGCAACTTTGCAGACCTCTGTGTTAGCCCAAAGCCTGGCGCTGGGCGGGCCTTGCTCCCCCATTGGTGGAGCCCGAAGAAGTGAGGAGGGAGAAAAAGAGACGGAGGCAAGGAGCTTCTCCCCCCCCCCCCCCCCCGCAAAAATCTTATCAGGGAGCCGGCGGGCAGTAGCAAATTAGCTGATCACGCGGCGTGATCGGCTAATTTGCTACTGCCCGCCCGGCTCCCCGGTTAGATTTTTGCTGGGAGGGGGCGGGGGGGAAGCTCCTTAGCCTGCGTTTCTTTTTCTGCCTCCTCGCTTCTCGTCCCCGCCCGACTTCAGGATCCTCCCTAATCATTGTGGGTCGAAAAGAAAAAAGGGAAAGAGGCGCTTGTTTTGAAGTGCCCAAGAGGAGGGAGGGGAGCGGGCGCTTCAAAACAAGCGCCCCTTTCCCTTTTTTCTTTTCGATCCACAATGATTAGGGAGGATAATAATCCGGCACACAGAAGAGCCGCATTAAAATGTGTAAAGAGCCGCTTGTGGCTCGCGAGCTGCGGCTTGCAGACCACTGCTATAGCCTATTGCAGCCTCCGCAAGCCCCATTCCCCCCCCCCCCCCGTTTGCTGCAAGGAGGTAAATTGCTGGGAGGCAGAGGCCAAAGGGTGGGGGACGGTGGGTGGGTTGGGCTACATTCAGTGTATAAGACACACCCAAATTTTCACCCTCTTTTAGGGGGGGAGGTGCGTCTTATACCCCGAAAAATACGGTACGTGGGCTTGGTAGTATGTTCAGAAAAGTTAAGAAATACAGGAAGGATGTGATTGAAACTGTTTTTTAGGCATGTCACTGAAGAGGCCTATAGGAGGCTGAACAAATGCAATGGGTTGAGACTCTATATGAGAACCCTTTTTAAGTTTTTGGAAAGGGTGAAAATAAAAACAGGTGGATTGACACCTAAATGGACGTCAAGGAACTTAAGATTCCCAAAGAAAAAATACTGGCTGAACATGTGTAGAAGAAATTTCTGAACTTGAGTGGAGCCACTTACATATCTGCATTTTGAGTGCTGATTCCATTATGTGACTTTGCGCAATAGCTGTGGGGCCCAGAATGTTGTTGTGTTGTTTTTTTTAATGGTTGTAAGGTTGAGAGGATTCCGTTAGATTTTGATTATTCCTGAGATTGGTGACTTTTCGTTCAGGAGATGAAAAGGAGAAAAATGCTCAGCGGTTGAGGGTTGGAGAGTAGACAAATTTCATAAATTAAATTATTCAATTTCAAATCAAGATCAGATAACTGGGCAATATATAACCCCTGATGTTCCTCGTCAAATTTTGTAAGCTAGCATCCTCCATTCCCTTCTCTTCATTCCACACACGCCCCATCCAGCCTTTGCACTCCGGGATGGCTATTGATTGAAATCCAGTACTCTTTGCTTCATCTTCTCTACAGCTGCCTTCACCCTCAGCCCTGGCTTGCTTAATCCTAGTCTGTTGACTAAAGTGCAATTGGCTGCATTCTCAGATTAGTGTTCCAAACTGAGTTCATATCTTGGTAAAATCTTATATTCTAGTTGACTACTTTGAGTATATAACCCGAGTCTCCTTTTGTGGTAGCTTTTCCTTGTTTTATTTCCTCTTCCTGGGTGCTGAAAAGGGATACTTCCAATTTTGGGCATATGCAACTTGCATAGTTAATACTGGCCTAGTCATCTAAATTGTCTGCTATCTTTCTTGCCATGGATATGATAAATTGGTTAAAGAAATCGAGGGAGGGAGGAAGGAAGGGAGGAGATGGGAAGGAGGGAGGAGAGGGAAGGGAAGAAGGAAGGGAGGAGAGGGAAGGGAAGAAGGAAGGGAGGAGATGGGAAGGAGGGAGGGAGGAGAGTGAAGGGAAGAGGGAAGGATGCAAGGGAGGGAGGGGAGGGAAGAAGGAAGGGAGGAGAGGAAAGGGAAGAAGAAAGGGAGGAGATGGGAAGTAGGGAGGGAAGAGGGAAGGATGCAAGGAAGAAGGAAGGGAGGAGATGGGAAGGAGGGAGGAAATGGGAAGGAGAAATGAAGGGAGGAGATGGGAGGGAAGAAGTAAGGAAGGAGATGAGAGGGGGAGGGAAGGCTGGGAGGAAGAAGATGGGAGGAAGAAAAGGATAGAGGGAAGAAGGTTAATTGTCCTGGTCTTCCACAGGTACTCCATTTCCTAAGAACTTCCTCCAGGTGGTGAAAAAGATCCTCTCCCGTCTCTTCCGTGTCTTTGTCCACGTCTACATCCACCACTTTGATCGTATTGCCCAAATGGGCTCGGAGGCCCACGTGAATACATGCTACAAGCACTTCTACTATTTTGTAAAACAGTTCAATCTCATAGACAACAAGGAATTGGAGCCTCTGGTGAGTGCAGGGTCAGGGCTGATTTTGCTGGCTTGGGGAGTCTTGGTTCGGATACCTGCTTGACAGGTATTTTGTGGGATGGAAGGCTCTCCCCCCCTGAGCTCCCCAGGTATTGCGCACTTTCAGCGCACTTTCCTTCTTCAGGTTTCACCCTAGAACAGAGGGATTTGACAAACTTGGAAGAGTTTGGTCGTTTTAAGAGAAAAAAAGGGTGCGCTTGTATTTAATGAAGAGCCATAAAATTCATTAGGGCGTGTTATTCTTAAAGCTTGGCATTTAATTTATTTAATTGCCCATTTCTTAATGGCTTGCAATAAAACAATAAAAACATATCTTAAATAACCATTAAAACTAAGGAAGATTACAAATAAATAAGACCATAGAACAGTGTTTTTTTAATGAATGTAAAAAGAATATATTGTACCGTTCCCTTTCGTTACTCTGATGCATAAAATGCATGTCATCAACTTGAGGTTTTATTTACTTATTATGGCAATTAGGATTAGATATTTAACCAAGTTGTGTAAACATTAATATCGCTGCAGAAGAAAAGAGAAACAAGAATATAGAGAACTAAGTTTATTCCTTTTCACTACTCTGATGCATAAAATGCATGCGGTCAACTTGAGGTTTTATTTACATGATTAGGATCAGATGTTTAACGAAGTTGCATAAACATTAATACCTCTGCAAAAGAAAAGAGAAACAAGGAAGGAAAGGGAGGCACACCCAGGTGCTTTCCATCTGTAGACAGACAATCCTTCCCACAGCTTTATGGTAGACAAGGTGGAACAAATGACCTCGGACTATTGACATTTATTCATTTTATTTACTTAGAACGTGTACTTGGCTATCTATCTTAGGTAGGTAATTCTAGGCGACGGTCAGCAAGAAAACAATAAAATATCTATAGACAAAACAAAAAACAGAATGAAAATAGTCCTGTAATAATGGGAACACTATATAACCTAATGTTTCTCAACCGTAACAAAACGATGTCTGGACTTCAATTCCAGAATTCCCCAGCCAGTACGGTGACTGAGGGATTCTGGGAGTTGAAGTCCCCAATTCTGAGACGATTCCATAGATGAATGCCAAAGAACAGCCCTACGGACAAACTGGAAGTGACTTCCTGTTTGCTCGTAGGGTCATTTTTCATCCTGAAGCCTCCAGAGGGTCTCCGGGGTGTCTTTGTGGGAAGCTATTTTTGCCCTCCCCAGGCTCCTATAAAGCCTCTGGAACCTGGGGAGAGCAAAAAAACCATGCAAAAAATGGGGAGGGGAGTGTCTGTCATGCACGCATGCGCGCTGGGGATCGCACATTGCATTATGGGTGTGGCACACCCATGCATGTCCCCCCTGGGCTCCCCCTGCTTTTGGCATGCGAGCCAAAAAAGGTTCGCCATCGCTGCACTAAGGCAATAAATAAATTGTCAGAGCTGACATCCGGTGCTCCCCACAACCTTTTATACTTTAATTGGTATTTAGGCTAAACCCCACCTCTGCATGCGCACACACCCATCACCTCGTGACCCAGAGTGAAAATCACCTGGCAATCAGTCATGGATTGTTCTCAGTCAGTTATCAGTTATGGAATGTTCTCAGTGGAAACCACCTGGCAGTCAGTCATGAAGATTTATGGAGAGTTCTCAGCTAGATTGCTTGTGGTGGCAACTCCCCTGGCTTCCCCTCACCGGAATGACAGCTCCGGGCCTGTGGGCTCGCCGGAGCTGACTGCCAGATTCACTTAACATCCATATTATTAACAACTGCAGTGATTCACTTAACAACTGTGGCCCAAAAGGTAAAATGGGGCAAAACTCACTTTAAGAACTGTCTCACTTAGCAACAGAAATTTTGGGCTCAATGGTAGTCATAAGTCAAGGACTATGTCATAATTCAATGGTGAAAAGAGTAAGGTTCTACATTTAGGCAAGAAAAACGGAATGCACAGGTACAGTATAGATGATACCTTGCTCAATAGTACTAACTGTGAGAGGGATCTTGGAGTCCTAGTGGACAACCATTTAAATATGAGCCAGCAGTGTGCAGCAGCTGCCAAAAAAGCCAACAAAGTCCTAGGCTGCATCAACAGAGGGATAGAATCAAGATCACGTGAAGTGTTAATACCACTTTATAATCCCTTGGTGAGGCCACACTTGGAATACTGCATTCAGGTTTGGTCGCCACAATGTAAAAAAGATGTGGAGACTCTAGAAAGAGTGCAGAGAAGAACAACAAAGATGATTAGGGGACTGGAGACTAAAACATATGAAGAATGGTTGCAGGAACTGGGTATGTCTAGTTTAATAGAAAGAAGGACTAGGGGAGACATGATAGCAGTCTTCCAATATCTCAGGGGTTGCCACAAAGAAGAGGGAGTCTTCTCCAAGGCACTTGAGTGTAGAACAAGAAGCAATGGGTGGAAACTAATCAAGGAGAAAAGCAACTTAGAACTGAGGAGAAATTTCCTGACAGTTTGAACAATTAATTAGTGGAACAACTTGCCTCCAGAAGTTGTGAATGCCCCAACACTGGAAGTCTTTAAGAAGATGTTGGATAGCCATTTGCCTGAAACGGTATAGGGTTTCCTGCCTAGGCAGGGGGCTGGACCAAGGTCCCTTCCAACTCTGCTATTGTATTGTATTGTATTATTACCTGTAGTAACCGGTGTCTTTTTTTTAATGTGATTTCTAAATGACATTTAAGTCTCCTGTCTTTGACAGAAGGACATGACTTCGCGGATGTGCCACTGACATCTTGGGAATCTGTCCGCTGTCTTCGAAGCCAATGCCGTCCGGATTGGAGACCATTCCTGCCCAACAGACAAGATCTTATACTCTTGGAGGGACTTCCATTTTTATGCATCTTTTTATTTTTATTTTTTTTAAAAAGAGCTTTCAGGAGCTCTCGTAATGAATTTTTTGTAAAATCGCTCTGATTGGATGATTGAAGTATGTATGTTTGTTTAAGAAAGGAAAGGACCACCGCTAAATGTGAGGCATCCTTTAGATCTCCATGTCTTTCTTCTCACATCACATGGCTTGGGGGGGGGAGAGCGGGGAGGCCGATTTGGAAGTGTTATTTTGAGGTCTCCTGTCAAAATCACCTGGGCTTCAGAAGACACCACCTATTGCATCAAGGGAGCGACCAATTTCAATGAGGAGAAATCCACTGACACCACCTGTAAGTAGCTTTAGGACTCTGCTTGGGCAGAGTCCTAAAGCTTGGAATCACCTGTGTTGCAAAAAAAATAAAATAAAATTTTAGCACTTCTTTCACTTGAAATCTGCAGTTGGCATATGTGTATATAGCCAAGAAGAGGAAGGAAATTATCTTGCGGCACTTTAACTTTTCTCTTTTGGGCCACGCACAGTAAGCCAAACTATACTTGGAATTTATGGACTGCGACTGTCTCCCGTGGTTTATAGGTAGTCCTCGCCTTACGACCACAATTGGGGCCAGAAGTTCCATTGTTAAGCAAGTGCGGTTGTTAAGTGAGTTGTGCCTGATTTTACAGGTCATGAAGTCAATTCGGCTTCCTCCATTGATTTTGCTTATCAGAAAACCTCCCCGGGGAGGTTTTAAATGTGTACGAACGTTCTCGGTAATCCGAGTCAGAATTGTCTCAAAAGGTACTTTTGTTTTCTTTCAAAAGGCAACTGGATTGTTGTTGTTTTTAGGAAGAAGAGGGAGACCATTTTGCTTCTTATCCAAGAAGCTTATCAGTTATAACTGATATAACTGATATCGGTTATATCACTTATAACTGGTGAAGCTTATAGCTTCCTTTTCTTCCTCAAATAAAACTGTCTTGTTGCCTTTTTGTGTGTGTGTGGGGGGGGGAAAGCACCTTTGAGTAGCAAATGGGGATCATGTGAGCATGGGATGCTGCAACTCTTAAGTAGGTACCAGTCGCCAAATGCTAACATTTTGATCACATGACCATGAAGACGCTGCAGGTGTGTGTGTGTGTGTGTGTGTGTGTGTGTGTGTTTTCCAGCATAACTCTGGAAAGCCTCGAGCAATTTCAACCAAACGTACCGATGACTTACCCTCTGGAAACAAATACTGTGGGGGTAAGACACCCCAAACACCCTTCAGGGGGGGTGTTCTAATAAGATACAGCCTGTTGTGCCTTAAAATGGCTTCTACTGTACAGCACAGTGGTGTTGCCATAGTAACAACTTCACAGTACTCCACAAAGGGGCTTCCTCTGGTAAGGGGGAAAATCCAACATTAGAAATTACGTTTGGTCCGGATATTTGTGACTGTCTAATACAAGGTTCGGATTAAAAAATACCCAGATAATGCCGGGTTAACAGCTGGTTGGTCATAAATGTGAGGTCCCGTTGTAAGATATTTTTTTCAGCGGTGCTGCAACTTCGAACGGTTGCTAAACAAATGGTTGTAAGTTATATATAGGAGTTTTCCCATTTTCTGCCTAACTCCCTACCCCCCGTTTTTTTTTTTTTTTTTTGACTTACGTGTTCAGAAAATAAAATAAAGATTTCGAAATGATGTGCAATTACTTTAGTGCAAAACCTTAAAAACTCTAGTTTGTATGGTGGACTCCACCCAGCACCTGCTTCAAAGATCTTCGCTCAAAGAGTCCATTGTCCTCCCAAGGCATCTCCCTGCCCTCTGGAAGTTCAGATTGCTCTTCTTCAAAATCTACTTCCCTGCCCCCCCCCCCAACACCCCAGCTCTGATTGTGGGTGCCTGCAAGGAGGCAAGGAGCAACAGACAATAAATGGCTCATTATTGTCATTGTAGAAATGACATGACTTCACTTGCCATCATCTCACTACAATAAGTTGCACAATGAGGTCATGGTGACATGCCATGTTGAAGTGGTCACCGGTTGTTACGGACTGCCGCCCACAATTTGATTCCATTTGTCTGTGCTTGTCTTTACAGGGTGCATTAGTATAGCTTGACGTACACTGGAAATTCCGAGCTTCATTACGGTTGAAAGCCAAGGACTACGTGTGGTGTTTATAAATTGCAGCTACTGGGATTTTATCTAAACTTCCTAGTGATAAAAGATTCATAACGACAGGGAGGAAGCGATGAAAATTGTGGATCCTTTATTTCTTGAGGTTGGAAGTGGACAGACACTTTTGGAGGATTGTTTAACTGTTGTTTTGCACACTGCAGGGGAGGAGAATTCTATGATAACAATAGCACTTAGACTTATATATTGATTTACAGTGCTTTACAGCCCTCTCTAAGCAGTTTACAGAGTCAGCCTATTGCCCCCGACAATCTGGGTCCTCATTCCTTGGAAGGATGGAAGGCTGAGTCAATCTTGAGCCTGGTGAGATTTGAACTGCCATATTACATGCAGCCAGCAGGCAGCAGAAGTAGCCTGCAGTACTGCACTCTAACCATTGCGCCACCGTGGTTCATCCTGTTGCTGGCTTTCCAGTTCTCTATTTCCAGTTCTCATTTCTATGAACCTTTCAGGTTCATTCCTGAATTAAGATGTTAGACCTAGAGTCAGGATTTTTATTAAAGCATGTGAGATGGGAACTCAGATCTACAGGGAGTCCTCGACGTATGACCACAATGGAGCCCCAAATTCCTGTTGCCAAGCGAGATGGTTTTTCAGTGAGTTTTGCCCCATTTCACGACCTTTCTTGCCACCGTTGCTAATTGAATCACTGCAGTTGCTAATTTAGTAATAGGGTTGTTAAAGTGAATCTGACTTCCCCATTGATTTGCTGGTCAGTGATCACATGACCTTGAGACACTGCCACCGTCATAAATATGAGCCAGTGGCCAAGCATCCAAATTTTGATCACATGACCATGGGATGCTGCAATAGTTGAAAGTGTGAAAAGTCGCTTTTTTTCAGTGTCTTTGTAACTTTGGTCACTAAATGAAAGGTGGTACGAGTTGAGGATTATATCTGTAATATAATGTAATATAACTACCTGGGTTATATGACAGATATCTACAAGTGCTTAAATGTGGGTGAATTCTTTTGAATTTTCAATATTTCTGCAAATATAGGGCCCAAAATGTGATCTGTTATCCACACAGGTCCTAAAACTAAATGTATAGACCAGGGCTGTCAAATTCATGACCTGCCACGCCCGTGCCCGGTTTAGCGAAGGAAGAAAAAGTCATGATCTGTCATGGGATGACGCAGGTTTGACACCCCTCGTATAGATTTTGGATCACCCTCCTCAATAAATCAATGAAAAAGTATAATGTTTTTGACTCATTGGTTTAACAAGTTCTCTATCTAGTTTTAGGGACGTGGTCGCTCAGTGGCTAAGACACTGAGCTTGTCAATTAGAAAGGTCAGCAGTTGGGGGTTCGAATCCCTAGTGCCACATAACGGAGTGAACTCCCATTACTTGTCCCAGCTTCTGCCAACCTAGCAGTTTGAAAGCATGTAAAAAATGCAAATGGAAAAATAGGGACCACTGATGGGAAGGTAACAGCATTCCATACACCTTTGGCATTTAGTCATGCCGGCCACATGACCACGGAGACGTCTTCAGACAGTGCTGGCTCTTCGGCTTTGAAACGGAGATGAGCACCACCCCTTAGAGTCGGGAATGACTAACACATCTTTGCAAAGGTAACATTTACCTTTACCTTGTGTAGTTTTAGGATTTGTGTTTGAAATCGAACACATTTTAGGTCATATTTTTTGCAGAAATACTGAAAATTCAAGAAGATTCACATACTTTGAAGCACCACCGTAAAACTTCCAATGTCTCTACTTTTATTCTAATGAATGTTGGAGACTGGAATTCTACTCCTAAAATCTGAATTTGGCCATTAATTCAGTTTCCTTACCCTGACATGAAGCAAATACTGTGGCTTTCGTGTTAGGACTTCAGCATATGAATTATGAAGTCAGTCATGGTGCCTTGAAAATCATATTTAGAGCTCATGATCCTGGTAAACTCAGCCAGTGGGATCGCAAGGCAATCAAACCGGTCAGTCCTAGAGGAGATCAACCCTGACTGCTCTTTAGAAGGCCAGATCCTGAAGCTGAAACTCAAGTACTTTGGCCACCTAGTGAGAAGGAAGGACTCAATGCTGGGAACGATTGAGGGCAAAAGAAGAAGGGGACGACAGAGAATGAGGTGCTGGATGGAGTCACTTAAGCAGTAGGTGTGAGCCAGTGGTGGGATTCAAACATTTCTACTACTGGTTCTGTGGGTGCGGCATGGCTTGGTGGGCATGATTTGGTGGGCATGGCAGGGGAAGGATACTGTAAGATCTCCATTCCCATCCCACTCCAGGGGAAGATTACTGCAAAATCCCCATTCCCTCCCGATCAGCTGGGACTCGAGAGGCAGAGAATAGATGGGGGCGTGGCCAGTTACAGGTGATATTTACCAGTTCTCCAAACTACTCAAATTTTCCACTACCAGTTCTTCAGAATTGGTCAGAACCTGCTGAATGCCACTTCTGGGCCGTGAGCTTAAAATGGACTCCAGAGGACAGGAAGGCCTGGAAGAACGTTGTCCATGAAGTCACGATGGATCGGACACAACTTCGCAACTAACAACAACAACAATTTAGAACCGTTCATTTAGTATTTAGCTGCGCTGGTTTTAAAACTTTACATATTCTAGAAAAACACTGCAGGTAGTCCTCAACTTACAACACTTCATTTAGTGACCATTCAAAGTTAGAAGAGCGCTGGAAAAAGTAACTTGTTACAGTTTTAAGAGACATGGGGTGCAGCGGTTAGAATGCAGCATTGCAGGCTAATTCTGCTGACTGCTGACTGCCAGCAGTTTGGCAGTTCAATTCTCACCAGTCTGGAGGTTGATCAGCCTTCCATCCTTCCAAGGTCAATGAGGATCCAGATTGTTGGGGGAAATTGGCTTATTTTTTAAATTGCTTAGAGGAGGCTGTAGAGCACCGTGAAGCAGTATATACAGTAAGTCTAAGTGCTATTGCTGCCTTTATAGCAGCACCATGCTCACCTAATCAAAATTCAGATGCTTGGCAACTGACTCATATTTATGACGGTTGCACTCCCCTGGAGTCACGTTACCACCTTTCGCAACCTTCTGACTATTGGCAAAGTCAATGAGGAAGCCGGATTCACTTAACAGCCATGTTACTAACTTAACAACTGCAGGGATTGACTTCACAAGTGTGGCAAGAACGAACGTAAAGTGGGACAAAACTCATTGAAGAACTGTCTCGTTTAGCAACAGAAATTTTGGGCTCTGTTTTGGTCATAAGTGGAGGGCTACCTATATGTACCATGTTGGGAAAACCCAGCCCAGCTTTCCTCCAATAATTGCACTGGGAGGCAATCTGAATGGGCCTTGGGAGATGAAGGGGGTTTCCTTGGGTCTTTCCCCTGGAAAAATCCCCCCCTCCCACTCACTTCTCGGATTGAGGGGCATTCCAGCCAGGAGTGTCCAATTTCCCATCAACGCTTCTGGGCCACTTCTGTGTGCCAGCAAGGCTTCGTTCGGGAAACGGAGCAGCTGTAGCAATACCAGGAACAACTTCTAGGAGGAAGTCCTTTGTAATTAACTGAATCAGCAGCTGGAAGCATTTTAGAAACTTGTTTTCCTAGGATTATTCTAAGTCTTTAAATGCTCTTTATTTTTTGGGGAGAGCAGTGGTGAGCCTGATTTTCTTTCCTGAGCAAGCAGCATCATTCCCACACCTGTGATCTCTGTTGGCTGGGGAAGAGGGTTATTCAGGTAGTCCTCGACTTACAACAGTTTGTTTAGTGAACGTTCAAAGTTACCATGGCACTGAAAAACGTGAGTTATGATCAGTTTCCCCACTTATGACCACTGTTGCATCCCCATGATCATGTGATCAAAATTTGGACGTTTGACAACTGGCATGTATTTTTGATAGTTGCAATGTCCTGGAGTCATACATGATCACCTTTGGCGACCTTCTGACAAGCAAAGTCAATGGGAAGCCAGATTTACTTAACAACAGTTTGACTACCATATTTTTCGGTCTATAAGACGCAAAGGAGTATAAGGCGCAACATGATTTTGAAGAGGTTAAAAAAAAGTTTTTGCACTCTGCAGGCCTCCCAAACCCTCTGTACGTCTCGTTTTTTGCAACAAAAAAAAGGGGGGGGGGATGATGCAGAGTTTTGGGAAACTCTTAGAGTGCTCCTGGGGGCTGGGGGGGGAAACGAACGAGCAAAAATGGCCTGTTTTTGCTCATTTTTGCCCTCCCCAGCCCTCAGGAGCACTTTGCAAGCCTCGCAAACCCTCTGCACATCAATTTTTGCAAAGGGGGTGGGGTTTCAGTAGGCCAAAAATGCTGTATTCAGTATATAAGATGCACCCAGATTTTCACCCTCTTCTTGGAGGGAAAAGGGTGCGTCTTATACTCCGAAAAATATGGTAATGTAACAATTACAGTGATTCGCTTAACGAATGTGGTCAGAAAGGTTGTAAAATGGAGCAAACTCACTTAGCAAATGTTTCACTTTAACCACATAAATTTTGGGCTCAATTGTGGTCGTAAGTCAAGGAATTCCTGTACTGTGTTTCAATTGTCCAGTTTGGTATATTCTGGTTTTGTGACACTTTATCTATTTTAAGGAGCAAGGTATAATAGCTTACGATTTATGTTTTAGTGACTATTCAAAGTTGATGATGGGGGTGCTTTACAACATACTTGTAAACTTACTACAGATTTACGGCCACAATTGAGCCCAAAGTTTATGTTATTAAGTGAGAAATGCGTTAAGCGAGCTTTGTTCCGTTTTATGACATTTCTCACCACATTTGTTAAATGAATCCCTACAGTTCTTAAATTAGTAACACGATTGTTAAGTGAATCTGGTTTCCCCAATGAGGTTGCAAAAGAGGATCACGTGACTCCAGGATATCATAACCATCATAAATGTGAGTCAGTTGTCAAGCATCCAAATGTAAATCTTGTGACCATGGAGATGCTACAATGGTCACAAGTGTGAAAAACAGTCATAAGTCGCTTTTTCAGTGCTATTGTAACTTAGAACAGGCACTAAATGGATGGCGGTCACCTCCTGAGCTCCGGAGAACGCCGCGGAGCTCCCCGATGGGTTAGGACTGCTACCGGGCCTCATGTCATCGGAGGCCCGAGGGTCCGATAGCCTGTCCACCCTGGCTTGTTTTGAGCCCGTTTTGGGCTGCCAGGGTGGTCGGAGTAGCCCGGAGTCTGGCGGAGAGTGCGGAGAGCGCGGAAGGAAGGCTGTTTAGAGCGAGGAGAAGGCGGGGCTGCAATGGCGGCAACAGCGGCAACAGCGATAACAACAGCACGGAGCGGAACAGCAGCTCAGAGCGGAACGCAGCGTGGTGGACTGCGGGTTGCCCCAGGGCGAATGATGCAAGGTGAAAAAGATACTGGCATGAATAGCGCTGGGGAGAATAACAGCAAAATAATAACAACTAAAAAAGGACGGATGGGTGTGAGGTTTGAGGTGCAAGAGATTTGCATTGCTGCTGGCAACTGGCCTAAGACCGGGGAGGAGAATAAAGAGACCAAGATATGGCTAGGAGTTGGTGAGTTAGCCAGGAGAGACCAATTGGAGGCGGCTATGGCGACGGGTGAGGGAAAGGAAGGTCGCCATTTCCTGGACTTCTGCTTTTTCTATCATACTCTGGCTGCTCCCAACGTTCCTTTGCCCCCCCCAGGCCCTGCCAACGCCAGCAGGGGACACCAAACTCGAACTATAAATCTCTGTGGACCTCTAGGAAGGAACCATCCTGAACCAGTTCGAATAGTTTCCCATTTTTGGGTATCCTGCCATGGAACATCTTGAACATCTTGAACAATCTCTCACCTTGTGGTCATTTTCGTCGTTTTATGCAATTTTATGAAATTAAGGGTATTCGATCATTCCCACCCCCTTCTTCTCTATCTAGATATTTTTAACATCTCCTTCCTCCCTCAAAGACCCCGACTCATTAGCCATCAACTTTTATTAACTTTTAACAACTTTCTATCAACCTTTATTAGCATCCTGATTCCATTGGACTTTTAACGAACTATTTATTCGAGGTTGGACCTGCTCCGCCTGCGGGAGGCCCCTCTCTCGCAGGTGTGGCCCTTGGCTCTCTCAAGGGCCTGCCTTGATGACGGGTTTGCGAACCCCGAGAGGTGGAAGAAACGGAGGCTGAGGGGCTTTTTCTGTCTATTGATGCAATTTGTTTCCTCCTCCGTGTATGTATATGTGTTGTATATGTATGTACGTTTGGTGTTGTTGTTTATGCTCCATTGTACGCCGCCCCGAGTCCTACTTGGAAAGGGAGCGGCTAATAAATCCAAATTTATTATTATTATTATTATTAAATGGATTGTTGTAATTGTTGAGGACTACAGCCTGGGTTCAGAGTTCCAATGGTTGCCATTGCGCTCTCAGTCATGTGACCAAACCTCAGGTAACCAACAACACAGCCACATTCACTCCATTTGCAGCATCCTATGGTCACATAAATTGCATCGACAACAGTTTTACTTAAAGCCAACACTTCTGGTTTTCAGCAAAACTGGGCCCGTAGTAAACCACTGGTTCGCTTGACAACTTCAGATTGACTTAACAACCATGGTGATTTGCTTAGTGACCACCACAGCAAAAAGAAATTGCAGAATTGGGTCGGTCATGTGACTGACCACTTTTACAACTGTCATGGCCTACAGCTGTAATGGGCAGGTTTCATTATGGTTGTAAGTCAAAGACTAGCTGTATTTAAATTTTGTTCTGACCCAGGCTTCACAAAATCACAAAGCAGACTCCCCGGAAAAAAAAACCCTTTTTATTAAGCGAATGTGAATTCCTCTCATTTACATCCAGCAGCACAGTCCCGGCAAACAGTCTTTCAAGGGTGAATTTACAACCACAGACCTTATCAGGCTTGGAGAGCTGCCAGGCCAATATCTTCCAAGAAAATACTTGGCAAGGAATCTCTGAGAGTCACAAACAAATCTTCACACTAATTAAACGAACAAATTGTCTCCTGCAAATTCCCCTCCCCTTTCACTCCTCTTTATTCCCTATGGGAGGGGCCATTCACCGTCCACCTGTCGCCTTACTCCCAAGTCAACCCTTGTTCTTTAGCTGTTCCCTTCACCTGGCAGCTCTCCGCATGTGTACATTGGGAACAGGCTCCATCTGTTCTTCTGCCTCATAGATCTCCGACTCAGAAGGCAGCTGATAGCTGTTGGACGGCCCTGGCCCCATCTCTGCCTCCAACGCAGAGCCCTCATCCGAGCCTTCCCCAGACTCCAGGACTGGCCCATGTTCCTCCCCAACCTCCTCACTGTCCCAGTCTGCCACCAGCTCCGCTGGCGGGCCATAACTAATTTGCTGCTTTCTGTTCAGGACTCTCTGCGCAAAACGACTCAAGTTTTTCTATTTCAGTAAACAAGAAGTTGATTTATCAGATACGCCCATGTTGTGATTGTATTTATCAACCATTGGACCGGGATGGTATAAGATCTGCCTTCAGCAGGGGGTTGGACTAGAAGATCTTGAGGTGCCTTCCAGCCCTATGATTCTAGGTTCTATCTGATGTGACAGGGTGCCTTTTTGGTTTTTTGGCAACTGCTCTTTAGGATGATCTTGTTGCAAAACCCTGAATTATGACTTGCCTCAACCCTGTTGACTTTCAGAAATTCAGTAAAAACATTACTTTTTCCTTGGGTTTTGGAGCTGGGACAATTGGAGCTGTAGTCAGGAATTGTTTCCTTCTGAGTATTATTCCCAATTGGATATCTTGTTCCTCTTAGCTACTGATTTATAATAATATTGCCCCACTTTTCGAGTTCATCTTTCAAAGTGGCTTGCATTAATTTTCTATGCACGTTAATAAATATTTTATAAGTAGTTCAACAAAGGCTTTTTGCAGAGAGCTAGTTTGGTGTAGGGGCTAAGGTGTTGGCCTAGAAACCAAGAGCCCGGGAGTTCTATTCCCGCTTTAAGCATGAAAGCCAGCTGGATGACTTTGGGCCAATCACCAAAAGACACTGAGTTTTATTCACGCCTTAGGCCTGAAAGCTGGCTGGATAACTTTGAGTCAATCACTCTCTTTCAGCCCAAACCATCTCACAAAAGTTGTGGGGAAAATAGGAGGAGGAGGAAGTATGAGTTGCTTATAAAATAATAAAGGCAGGATAAAAATCTGATAAAACAAGAGTCACTTTGGGATAGGGGTTTAAGGCAGCAGATTGGAAACCAAAAGTCCATAGGTTTTAGCCCTGCCTTAAGTATTTAACTTATATGCAGATCCTGAAGAGGAAACTCAAAGACTTTGGCCACCTAATGAGAAGGAAGGACTCACTGGAGAAGAGCCTGATGCTGGGAAAGATGGAGGGCAAAAGAAGAAAGGGACGACAGAGAATGAGGTGGCTGGATGGAGTCACTGAAGCAGTAGGCTTGAGCTTTAATGGATTCCAGAGGATGGTAGAGGGCAGGAAGGCCTGGAGGAACGTTGTCCATGGGGTCGCGATGAGTCGGACATGACTTCGCAACTAACAAAAACAAGTATAAAGCCAGCTGGGCAATCATGAGCCAGCCCCCCTCTCTCAAACCTAGGAAGGAGTTAAGGGCGAACCACTTCCGAAAATCTTTCTAAGAAAACTGGAGGAACTCATCCAGGGGGTTGCCAGAGCGTAAGACCTACTCAGAAGCAGGCAGATTGTTCAATTGCTAAGTCATATCTGACTCCTTGCAACTCCATGGACCGTAGCATGCCAGGCCCTCCCTCTCCCTGTCTCCACTGTCTCTTGGAGTTTGCCAAATTGGTGTTCATTGCCTCAATGACACTATCTAACCATCTCGTCCTCTGCCATTGGTCCCCTTCTCCTTTGGCTTCCATCTTTCCCAACATCAGGATCTTTTCCAATGTGTCCTTTCTTCTCATCTGTGTTGTGGCTCGCCAGCAACTCGGACGATGAGGAGGTTGGGGAAGAACTTGGGCCAGTTCTGGGGCCTGGGGAATGCTCTTGTGGATGCTCTGCGTCTGACACTGAGATAGAGCCAGGGCTGTCCAAGATTTCCCAGCCACCAGAGAGGCAGCTACCTTTGGAGGCTGCTATGAGTGAGGAGGAAGAACAGCTGGGGCCTATTCCAGAGGCACTTATGCGCAGAGCTGTTAGGAGAGGAGAACAACGGAGGACAAGGAGTCGACTCGAGAAGCAAGGCACACGTGGACGCTGAATGGCTCTTCCCTGGCTGGGGAATAAATAGAAGGAAAGGGGAGTAGTTGTAGGAGACAACAGTTCGGATTTCTGAAGATTTTGTTCATCGTGTTTGTGCCACAGAGATTGCTTGCCAGAACTTAATTTGCAACCTTTCAGCTGGGACTTTACGGCCTGGCAATTATCGCAAAGAACTGATAAGGTCTGTTACTGCAGTTAACTCTTTAAAGGACTCTTGCCTGGACTTTTCGGTGTGTGAGAGGTAAAGAAGATACAGAACCCAGACGGTACGCTATTAAAAAGAAAGGGAGGGAAGAGGGGGAAAACAGAAAAGAAAGTACTAAATGTACAAGTATATATTCAAGAGCGAAATATAAAGGAAAAAAACATAGGATAGATTAGCGAAGGTAGGGGAATAAGAATTATATTAAACTATATTTGAGTTTGCGGAAATACCATCCCAAGAAAACATAAATTGAGATTTGAAAGAGACACCTATAATAACAGAAAAAGAAAGGGAGAGAGGAGGAGAGAATGAGGAAGAGGAGGGAAGGAAGAAAGAGGTAAGGAAAGGAGGATGGAAGGGAGAGAAAGAGAAGGAGAGAGGGTAGGAAGGGGAAGAGGAAGAGTAGGAGTAGGGGAGAGAAAACAAAGAGGTTTTTTTTTAAAAAAATTACTTGCACAACTGATATTTAACCCCACATTCCATCCTTCAGCCTTCCAAACTGTAAACAGATAAACTCTCTCTGATATCCTAAATAATTCAGCTTCTAGGAAAAGGGGTGATTTGACCTCTAGGGGGCGATGCCCATCATGGTAATATATAAAGCAGAAAAAATATAGTTAAAGTTATTTGCTCACTTTAGCAAACTTGGCATCTTTAAGACCTGTAGACGTTTACTTCCAGCTAGTGTGTTGTGTACATGTTTAGGAAATTATAAAATTCAACCAAACATGTAATGATAGTTAAAAATGGGTACTAATTTATGACATTATTCTGATCCTATTGCTGGGTTGTGATAATGGCCGATGCTTTTTAGCTACAGGGAATAAATGGAGCCTCCATTATCTAAGGCAGTCTAAGTGACTTAGGAGGGCCAGTCCTCAAATTTACGACCATCATAACATCTCCACAGTCACATGATCAAAATTTGGGCACTTAGCAACAATTTACTTCACAATTGCTGAAAGTTACAGCGGCAGTAAAAAGAACAATTTGGTCCTCACACTTATGACCATTGTAGCATCCCTACGCTCACTTTTCAAAGTTACACTGGCACTGAAAAAAATGATTTACAACCAGTCCTCACATTTACAACCATCATAGCATCCCCATGGTCACATGATCAAAATTTGGCCAACCACAGGATGTATGTACCCTGGTTACAGCATCTTGAGTTTCAACAGGATCATCATTTGTGGCCAAGCAATGTGAACAGGAGAAGCCAGCTTCACTTAACAACTGCCTGATTCTCAACAACCACAGTGATTCGCTGAACGACCAGTGAAATCTGTATATAGTTCCATAAGGGTAAGAGTGATGTGATTCTTAGGAAAAACATTTGCCCCAAAATGGTAGAGGGAGGCAGAAGGCGTCCCTAAACATTATTTCTCTTTGACAAGCAGAAAGAATAGAAAATGCCTCAGCCTGAGAACAGGAATGTCAAGTCAGAGTTGAAAGAGACATTCAACATTCTCTGTATTGAATTTTTTTTTAAAAACCAATAAAAATTTGAATAACAAAATTCTCTGTATTGGGCTCCGAAATGTCTCCTTTTGAGTTATTAGGTTCCTTCATCAGTGAGAGGAGGGATATTTGTCCCAGGAAGAGGCATTTATGTTTGCAAGTGCTTAAATGAGTACAAGGAAGTCATTGTAGGAGATGCCCAGGCTGAGCCCAAGGGAGGAGTCAAGCACCTCATCATTTGGGAGTCCCTTTGTGCCCACAACTGGTACGCATTAGAACAATCCAAGAATCTCTCCAAGAATCAGACATGATTGAACAGGAAGATAAAAAAAACACTTCTGTAAAACAATTTGTGGGTGTGGGTGGGAGTGTGGGTGTGGGTGTAATCTAAGACCAGTGATCGGCAATCTTAAACATTCAAGGAGCCACAAAGATCCTAACTGGAAGCCCCCCTGTTCAATTCTGGAGCCGACTGGAAATCCGGTTTCCCCACCATAGAGTCTCCTCCTAGTATGGCATCCTTTTTCCTCTACCTGCCCTAACCGAAAGCCCTATCAATTATTCCCTCATCCAAATCATTGATGAAGATGTTGAAGAGTACTGGGCCTAAAACAGAGCCTTGGGATACTCCACTGCATACGTCCCTCCATGTAGATGCAGTTCCATTGAGGACTACACGTTGAGTGCAGTTGGTCAGCCAGTTACGAATCCATCTTGCGGTGATGCTGTCCAACCCACATTCTTCTACTTTATCTGATTATCCTGATTCCTGATTTCTTGCGCCTGACAGACATTATTGTTTTAATTATTTGTTTGTTTGCTGTATTTGCATGCCACTCTTTCCCAAAGGTAATTTAACCGGGAACATTTTTTAAAACCGATTAAAAGCCTTTTCCACTGGTTGATCTTCCCATTGGTTGTTTGTGACCTGAACTTCTATTTAAAATTAGACTTTAATCTAAACAACCCCTACCCATTTTAAATGTGCAGCCATGTAGAAATAAATGTGCGCAGGTACCATTCCTCTAGATCAGTGATGGCGAACCTTTTTGGCACAGACTGCCCAAACCAGAAGGCGCGCACGCCAGAGCATCAGAAACCCAACGATCATCTAGCCGGCGTGCATGCGCGCCTCAGAAACCCAATGACCAGCTGGCTGGCGTGCATGTGCGCGTCGGAAACCCGACGATCAGCTGACTAAACTGGGGCGACGGTGCGTGTGCCCACAGAGAGGGCTCTGCGTGCCACCTCTAGCACGCGTGCCGTAGGTTCGCCATCACGGCTCTCGATTGTATGTGCTTGTGTAAAAGAATGAGTTGAAAGTACATAGATGGGCACAGTAAGACAGGATGTTTGTTTGAATGTTACGTGACGAGCCAGTTTGGTGTACTGAACAAAGGCATCACGTTAAAAGCCAGCAAAGCTGTGAGTTCTAGTTCCGCCTTAGGCACAAAGCCTGCTGAATGGCACCGGGTCAGACACTTTACCTCAGCCCTGGCAAGCAGGCAACGCGAAACCACTTCTGAAAAGAAAAAAACCTGCCAAGAAAACTGCAGGAACCTGTCCAGAAATTCTCCAAGAATCAGACATGATTGAACAGGAAGATTAAAAAAAAAAATTCTGTAAAACAATTTGTGTGTGTGTGTGTGTGTAATTCTTAGACCAGTGGTCGGCAATCTTAAACACTCAAGAAGCCACAAAGGTCCTAACCGGAAGCCCACCGTTCAATTCTGGAACTGACCGGAAATCTGGTTTCCCCACCGTAGAGTCTCCTCCTAGCATGGCGTCCTTTTTCCTTTATCTGTCCTAACCGAAAGCCCTATCCATTGTGGAGCTGACTGGAAAACCCGCCTCTTGCCACAGAGTCTCCTCCTGGCGTGCCCAGCTCCTCTCAAAATTGTGGTACCAACTGGAGACAGGGAGCCACAGCAGAGGGATGAAAGAGCCACATGTGGCTCCAGAGCCTCAGTTTGCTGATCCCTGCCTTAGACAAATCTCTGTGTATTGAAGGGTCTTTAGGTGTGTGTTGATCCTATCTGGTTGGACTAGAAGGCCTCCAAGGTCCCAATGCACGAAAGCTGGGGCTTTTGGGCACCAGATAAGAAAGTATTTGGAATCAAAGGGTGGAGTTCAGGCCAGAATTATGGGAACACAAAAGAAGAACATGGCAAAGGTGGACTATATTTAACGCTGCATATTTTAACAGGGACAAAACCAATTTTTGCACAAAAATGGAAAAATAAGGAACAAGAAATAATAAATAAGATACTGACATGTCCAGAGAGGGACAGGCTGACTCTAGAGTTCAAGACAAGGATGAGATGGAATATTACCAAATCTGGGACAAATAGTACCAATGGTTAGAAATGAGGGGAAAAGGCCGGGACAGAAAAACACAAAATAGTTAAGAATTGGAAAATGTGGTATTAAGAATGTGTGATAGGTAGGAATCGGATATGTATTTGTATGATTAGTAATTATATAAAAGAAAGGATCAATGGTTAGGTAATCTGACTGACTACATACACCTATGTAATGGATATAAAATGTAATTGTGGTAAGATCTAATCACTATATGGAAACATTTATGCCAAAAATGTCGCACTATGTCCAATGTTTTTAATGTTTATTTAATAAAAAACCTTTAAAAAAAGACCTCCAAAGTCACTTCCAACTCTTATTCTATTCTACAATACAATAGCAGAGTTGGAAGGGACCTTGAAGGTCTTCTAGTCCAACCTCCTGCCTAGGCAGGAAACCTTAAAGACTTCCAGTATTGGGGCATTCACAACTTCTGTAGGCAAGCTATTCCACTGATTAATTGTTCTGTCAGGAAATTTCTCCTCAGTTCTAAGTTGCTTCTCTCCTTGATTAGTTTCCACCCATTGCTTCTTGTTCTACACTCAGTTGCCTTGGAGAATATTTTGACTCCCTCTTCTTTGAGGCAACCCCTGAGATATTGGAACACTGCTATCATGTCTCCCCTAGTCCTTCTTTTCATTAAACTAGACATACCCAGTTCCTGCAACCGTTCTTTATATGTTTTAGTCTCCAGTCCCCTAATCATCTTTGTTGCTCTTCTCTGCACTCTTTCTAGAGTCTCCACATCTTTTTTACATCGTGGCGACCAAAATTGAATGCAGTATTCCAAGTGTGGCCTTACCAAGGCATTATAAAGTGGTATTAACATTTCACGTGATCTTGATTCTATCCCTCTGTTGATGCAGCCTAGAACTGTGTTGGCTTTTTTGACAGCTGCTGTACACGGCTGGCTCATATTTAAAAGGTTGTCCACTAGGACTCCAAGACCCCTCTCACAGTTACTACTATTGAGCAAGGTACCACCTATACTGGACCTGTGCATTTTGTTTTTCTTGCCTAAATGTAGAACCTTACTCTTTTCACCATTGAATTTCATTTTATTAGATAGTGCCCAATGTTCAAGTTTGTCAAGATCCTTCTGTATCTTAAGCCTATCTTCTGGAGTGTTGGCTATTCCTGCTAGCTTGGTTTCATCTGCAAATTTGATGAAGTTGTTGAAGAGTACTGGGCCTAAAACAAAGCCTTGGGGTACTCCACTGCATACTTCCCTCCATGTAGATGCAGTTCCATTGAGGACTATACGTTGAGTGCGGTTGGTCAGCCAGTTACAAATCCATCTGGTGGTGATGCTGTCTAACCCACATTCTTCTGCTTTATCTAGTAGTAGGTTATGGTCTACCTTATCAAATGCCTTACTGAAGTCCAAGTAACTAATTTTATTCTATTTTCCATCTGAGCTTTCACTTCCTGCAGAAGGTTCCTATTTTTGTCAACGCTGGCCCTCTTTTAATGCAGCTCCCGCAAACACATTGTCAGGAAGCAGAGTCCCGTTATTGGCTGACATGAGTGGCTGACCCCAACCCCAGTTCAAGGTGGGAGCCTTGCCCCCTCTTTCCTCTCTCTCGCTTCTGTTGTGGGGACACGGTGGCCATGTATGGCTCGAAGGCAACCCACTGGCCAGGCTTCGTCTAAACTTTGTCTTCGTGGCTCCTGAGCCAGAATTCCTAGAATCAGGAGGAGGGTGTCTACTCTTTCTTTCTCAGAACGAAATTGGAGCTGGTAGGTTTATGATTCATCGTGATTGGCTGGGTGTGTGGGGGGGAAGCTTTTGGCGCTTGGATTGTGGCCTTGGAGAAGGGTAGCCGTGTGTGGTTAACCACGGGAAGGGCGATGTCGCGGAGCAGAAGAACAGCTGTTGCAGGGAAATAAATGTCTTTTCCATGACTGTCTGTCTCAATTGTAGGCTCGATCCCACCCCTTTCGACTGGCTTCTGAAGCAGCACGGAAAACACTATAAGCAATATTGAATAACATAACCTCTAGAGCAGGGGTGTCCAAACTTGGGAACTTTAAGACTTGTGGACTTCAACTCCCCAAATTCCCCAGCCAGCATGGCTGGCTGGGGAATTCTGGGAATTGAAGTCCACAAGTCTTAAAGTTCCCAAGTTTGGACACCCCTGCTCTAGAGCAAGGGTCTTCAACCTTGGCCACTTTAAGCCTGGAGGACTTCAACTCCCCAAATTCCCCAGCCCGCTTTGCCGCAAAGCTGGTTTACTTCTAGCAGGATTACCAGATTCTGTCACAGTTTTTTCCCCCCATGCCATCCATCTGGTAAACTCACAAGATTCGTATTTCTCGCCATGTACATGTATACAACCGAACTAGACTGTGTTGTTTCTCCATGTCATGTAATATATATGGGTATATGCATACTTTTGTATATTTATTTCATTTCATTTATTTATTTTGTCATGCTTATGTATATATTGGAGGTGGTGATCCTTTGAGAGCTGAAAGCAATGAAATTTCATTTTAATGTATGCCGATTAGTGTACATTTAAAGCGACCATAAAGTTATTCTAAGTTCTTCTAAATCTCCAGAACTGTTGGGATTTCACCCAAGACATCTATCGCTATTGTTACTATCTTTGCTGTATATTGCCATAGTCATTCTATTTCTATTTGCATGTCTTCGTATTTTGTGGTTTTTCTCCAGTTATTTCTGCTGTTTCCAAGTATTGCGAAGTCCTCTATCCAGAATTTTTGTCTTTCTTATCAACTATTACAGTATTACGTCTGGGGTGACAGGTGCCTCTCTTTGAATTCTAAAGTCCCAGAACACTGTAGCATCTTTGTTTTCTATTAACTTTTCTTTTTTATGATTCGCTCAGTTCTTGCTTGCAGGCAAATGGCATTTCTTTCAGATATGCACCATATTATTATTATGACTATGGTTCATCCTAGTCAGTCAGATCTGGCATTTGGCATTTTTATCCACCTATCAGGTCCTTCCCAAGGACTGACCTGAGACAGACAGATGTTGTTGCTTGGTGGTATTAAAGGTATTATTGCAAATGTAAGCTATTCCAAGTAAAGCTGCCTTTTGCAAATGACTGATGGGGATTTTGCTGGCAGCCATGCAGAGTATTCTTTATGTAACTAGAAGTTTCCAGAGGGAAAAGGATTGGGGAGAATCTGTCCATGAAGGAGATCTAAGCAGGTGGATGTTCGTGATTGCCATACTGTTCTTGCTAAGATATGGGTTAAGCAGGTGACTGCTCAAGTAGCACCACAATCCTACATGTGGCTTTGCTGCACCAAAAGGAGCATGCACCTGGGTGTGCAAAAGTATAGAGGCGACAGGAAATTCTCTGCGTGGGAGGCTGCTTTGCAAATTGTTTTACACCACTATATGTACACCAACACTGGGGGTCTTTAAGAAGAGATTGGATAACCATCTGTCTGAAGTGGTGTAGGGTTTCCTGCCAGAGCAGGGGAGTTGGACTAGAAGACCTCCCATCCAACTCTCTTATTCTGTTATATGCTTAATGTATCTCATGTATAACAGGAGCATCTTCAGGCCAGTCAAAAAAGGTGTTCTGTGCAATTGAAATCCTGCTTGTTTTCATTTGCCCTCTCTATAAAGGGTAAGGCTTTAGCCAGTGGTGGGATTCAAATAATTTAACGACCGGTTTTCTGCCCTAATGACCGGCTGGATGGGCGTGGCCATGGTGGGCGTGGCCAGGGGGTGTGAACAGGCAGCACTTGGCCTCCTGCACCCCCTTGGGAGCAAAAATGGGCCACGGGGACCCGTTTCCCGCTCACGCCTCATTTTGGGCTTAGTAGGCCTCCCTGCAGCCTTCTGGGAGCAAAAATGGGTCGCGGGGAGGGAAACGCTGCCCCCCCCCCCCCCGTTTTGGGCCTAGTAAGGCCTTCCTGCAGCCTCCTGGGAGCAAAAATGGGCTGTGGGAAGGACCAGGGAGGGGGAGGACACTGCCCGCCCTACCCGTCCGTGTCCCATTTTGGGCCTAGTAGGCCTCCCTGCAGCCTCCTGGAAACAAAAACGGGCTGGGGGGGGCCACACCTCACCCCTCCCAATGCCCCATTTTGGGCCTAGTAGGCCTCCCTGCACTTACCTGGGAATTCTGGAAGGGGTGGGGCAGGAAGAGGCGGGGCCAGTCAGCAATATAACAACAGATTCACCCAAACCGGACTGAACCGGCTGAATCCCACTAGGCTTTAGCTGCCCAGATACAGCTAGTTTGTGTGTCTGGACATCTTGATGTTTTCTCCTGGTGCACAGAAAGAAACAATCATTCTTTTAAGACGTTGCATTGAATGTCCCTTGCTCTCTCCCCAGACTGTTAAAGAGCCACTAGATTTTAGATCAAATGTTGTCGGATTCCAAGACGGTTAAAAATAATGAAAAGATAAATATAAAACTAAATTTTAAAAAGTTTAAAAGAGTTGGTTTGGTGTAGGTTGCTGACCTAGAAACCAGGAGACTGTGAGTTCTAGTCCCAATTTAGGCATGGAAGCTGGCTGGGTGACTTTGGGCCAATCACCAGAAGACTGTGAGTTGTAGTCCCGCCTTTTTTCTCTTCCAATTTTCGGAAAATCTCTTCCAATGTTCTCTTCAAGCACAACCCACCACATAGGACTGTTATTGCAGGGAAAACAGGAGGAGGAAGGAAAATTAGGTATTTTTCCCCCTTGACTTACTTATAAAATAAAAGCAGTAGTAAAAAATAAATCTTTAAAAAATGGAAAAAATAACAATAAATAATATACATTTTTCTGCCACACCTTCTACCAAACAGCTCCTGATTCTAAAACATTTTCAAAAGAGAATTAAAAACTGTATATAGCAGTAGTGAGTTCCGGATCCCGTCGCAACTGGTACACTGCGACAGGGCTGGGTGTGCTCGTTGGGCACATGAGCTGCACATGCATGTGCATACCACCGCCCAGCGACACTCAGCTGCTTGGTGGAGGTCGCGCAGGTGCCACATGCTGTGCACAAATGCACAATTGGTCCGTTTCCCACAAAAAGCGGTAAGGAACGCGGGCGGGCCCAATGAGCCACTGTTCCAGTACAGTGGCCGCTGCTCCCAGCTACCACCGATACGTCCGTACCAGGCCGTGCCGCCCGGAACCCACCACTGGTATATAGGTATGTGAGAAAAGCTAATTTTTCGCTGCTGTTGAGTTCCCCCAGCCTACTTAGGTCGGCCCAGGTATTGCTGATGAAACCCTTATTTTCACCCATTTTCTGGTTGCCTTTTCCAATACATGTAACCTGCCTCTGTCCGCATCAAGGGTGGGCAACTATGGCAACTTTACCACCTGTGGACTTCAACTCCCAGAATTCCCTAGTGGCCCAGGAATTCTGGGAGTTGAAGTCCACAGGTTATAAAGTCTGGGTGTAAAAATTTCCCTCCCCTCCAAACAAACCAGCAAGGGAAATTCCTCCTCCTCGCTGTATTAATTTTAACTACTTATCTGTTTGATTTATTTCCCACCTAGCTTATTATGGAGCTACTCTAAGTGGCTTACAAATTACAATAATTATTGATGTGTCCCCTGGTCCAGTGTACAACAACTCCCTCCCACACCCCACCCTGCTTGCCTCCTGCAAGAGTTGAAGCACCTGGAGAAGCAGCCATCTCTCTCCCAGCTGCCATGGCAAGGATGCTCATGTTGAATGCCTGCATTCAGCCTGGCATCTCTCAGGGAACCGCAATGACCAGGGTCAAGGTACTGGCCTATCCTGGGATCTAAAATTCAGCGTAAAGCATCTGCTTCAACACTCATAAAATAGAATGGAATGGAATGGAATGGAATAGAATAGAATAGAATAGAATAGAATAGAATAGAATTCTTTATTGGCCAGGTGTGATTGGAGCATTGGACACACAAGGAATTTGTCTTTGGTGCATATGCTCACAGTGTACATAAAAGCATAGATGCATTCACCATGAATCATAAGGTACAACCCTTAATGATAGTCATAGGGTATAAATAACTAACCAGGAAACAATCAATATCAATATAAATCGTAAGGATACAAGCCACAAAGTTAAAGTCATACAGTCGTAAGTGTGATGCGAGGGGTCTGTAAATATTTCCACAGCCCTCTTTTTGATTCGTGAAGTATACGGGTCCTTAATGGAAGGCAGGTTGGTAGTAATTGTTTTTTTCTGCAGTTCTAATTATCCTCATGTGCTTTGAAGCCCACTGAAAAAATTTCACACTGCAATTTTCACAAGTCGAGTTTCATGCCTGGTGACACCCCTCATTTTCTTCGCAGAAGTCATTGGTGATCACTTGTTGCCTTCTTCCAAGCAAGACAGTCATCCTGAGATTTCGTGGGAGTTTCTCATTGCAATCCTAACCAGGTTAGATTTGGCTTGGTTTCTAAACCCAGCTAAGTCCTGTTGTCTTCTGGGAGAAACCTTACTGACTGTATCATCTGAAAGGACATGACGGGCGGATGAGTGGGTGGGTGACACATTTTGATCTGACCATGGTTTCCAAAGCAAAACTTATTTCTGCGGTGCAAAAGTCTGCCTTACATCAATATTTTGTTCATTTCACATATTTCTGTGCTAGCTTTCTTTCTTGGCTCTCCCCAAGAATCCTAAATCAGCACATCCTTTTCTTTTTTCCCCACTGTTAAGATCTAGCTCACCCCAGTATCTTTGCAAGAGTATTTAATCATGAGGGGATTCTGGGAGATGAACTCCGAACTCCTCTGAAAGATATCCCTTGGGCGCAGTGACGTGCAGTCAGGGGAGGCAGAGGAGGCACAGCCTCACCACTGTCATCATGAAAAGAAAAAAAATGTAAAAGGAAAAAGGCGAGAGGTGAGGTCAGGCTGAGCTAGTTGCTGCCTCACCGTGGATGACTCTGCTTAACTGTTTAAAAAAGCCTCTAAAAAAGCGCCCTCTACTATGAGGCAGGAGAACTGCATGCCTCATCTAGTCTGACTTTAGGCTTTTTATGATCACTCGAGCAGAGTTAAGCAAGGGTTAAAAGCCTAAAAATTCCTGACATGGGTGAGGCATGCAGTTCTCCTGCCTCATAGTAGAGGGCGCTCGTTTGGGCGGGGCTTCTTCAGAGGACCAGAGGCAAGAGCAGAGTTGAAATCCTCTCTGAAACAGTTGGAAAAAGTACGTGTGGGTCGGAGGGAGGGGGAGGAATTCAAACTTCATCCTCCTGATGCGGGGCTTTGGGCAAAGGCTGGAGGGAAGGGTTAGGGTTTGATTGCAGGCAGAGCCACGTTGCCTTTTCAAACCTGTAATCAGTGAAGCTGGGCTGGATCCTTCCGGGGCTGGAGGAAAGTGTGTGTAGTCCAATCCAACGTGTGTGTGTGTGTGTGTGTTTGAGAGAGGAGGGAGGGAGGGAGAGAGGGAGGAAGGAAGGGAGGGAGAAGAAAAAGAAAGAAGGAAACTTCTTTCACAAAGGAGAAAAACGAATGCTGTCGCTTTAAATCGGAACTGAGCATGCCTGGCTGTGGAATTCTGGGAGTTGAAGTCCACAAGTCTAAAAAAATTTGAAACCCACCACTGGGTCAGTGCCTCACCAGCCATAAACCTCACCGCACGTCACTGCTTGGGCGCCATCTTGTTTATAAAGTGTTGTTTTGATGTTGCTCGTCAGCTCTTTACAAAATCGTGAACTTGCACAAATAGCCATCAGAGTCTCGTTATTTATCTATAGTATGACTGTTATTAATGCAAGAGGGCATATGGATTTCAACACAGGAAGCTGGGGCTTTTTATCACATGAAATTATTGGTACATTTTTAGTTGACTAACATTTCCTCGAAGGGTAACTGCCTTCCAGAAGATTTTCTCAATCTCTTTATGTTTTGTTCCTGGAGATGGCGAAGGCCAAAAACTATTTTGATGCCCCGAGGCAACCTGCCAAATTTAGGTTCCCATGGTGTACCACAAACCTAAACATTTTTGCCTACCATTTAGTGTGCCCACCCTTGGTATTTTTCTTAGGATTATGGGAATCCAGGCAATGGAATATAGGAAAATATGTAAACCCAGCCATACAGTTCCAGTAAGCCTAAAATTAAAGCTTTAATCCACATGTGCGTCTTACAGGGAACTGAATTTTAGGGTTTTGAAAATGGGGAGGGACTGTTCCAGCTCATTAATTAATTGTATACAGGTAGCTCTCGACTTACAACAGTTCATTTAGTGAAAAATGTAACTTATGACTGTTTTTCAAAGTTACAACTTTTGCAGCATCCCTATGATCATGTGATCTGGCCGTTGGGCAACTGGTTCATATTTATGACCATTGCTGCATCCCAAGATCATGCAATAACCTTTTGCGACCCTTTGACAAGCAAAGTCAGTGAGGAAGCCAGATTCACTTAACAACCAGGTTACCTGGAATCTGACTTATCAGCTGCAGTGATTCACTTAACAACTGTGGCAAGAAAGATCGTAAAATTTTCAAAGCTCCGTTTGCAAATGCCTCACTTAACAACAGAAATTTGGGGCTCGATTGTGATCATAAGTTGACACTACCTGTAGTGGCCCACTTTAAAAAATGTCTCTGCACGTGAGTACGGTATGCATATCTGGCATGGGTTAGCTATAGCTCTTCAAATTGATTTTCTTTTGGATAAGATGGCAGTTTTTGCATTTCCCCCCCCCCCCCCCATGTGTCATGCCTATTTTAGGTTCACACTGAACGTTTCATGCGTTTCCACCTTCAGATATGGCCAGGAAAAAAAATACTGGAAGAACAGGTTTCAAGGCATAAGTTTTAAACCAAATTTATGTTTACTCAGAGGTAATCCCTAGTTAATTCACCCAGTGTGTGTGGACACAGAGTACCCAGCTTTCTTCTCCTTGCAAGGTGAACATCTCACAATTCTATTATAATTGACATCCGCAGGCTGGTGTGTACATTTGTGAGAGTGACTTGAGCACTTGACCTAGAACAAAAAAATATGGAGGAAGACCTGCTTTTCATAGTGCTAAGATTTTTCTTAATTTTTTTCTTAAATTCTGCAAACAAATTACTGCACCTGTGTATGGTTTGCCAATTGCACAGTGGCAGATAGCACAGCACTCCAGAGGGTTAAGGTCATTGCCCAGAGGATCATTGGTTGCCCTCTCCCCTCCTTGGAAGAGCTTTATAGCTCCCGCTGCCTTAAGAAAGTTCAAAACATTCTTAAAGATCCATCTCATCCTAGGCACCCTTTTTTTTTTGAACTATTACCATCTGGCAGACAGTACAGGATAATAAAAACAAGGACAAATAGGCTGAAAAACAGCTTCTGTCCCAGGGCGGTAACCATTTTGAATTCTACGGTGAAGTGCCATGATGGGCTAACCTATGGCACGCGTGCCACAGGGGGCACACAGAGCCCTCTCGGCGGGCACACGCCAGAGGTGATTTGCTCCTGGTTCGGTAGTGGTGGCGGCGGGAGGCTCCACCCACCCACCCAGACGCTTCTGTGCATGCACAGAAGCATTGTGTACACGCATGCGAGAACAAGCGAACTGGTAATAAACTGGTTATCAACCCATCACTGGCACATACACCATCGCCAGCTGGTCTTTGTGGGTGCCGGAGCGCTGGAAAACGGCCTGAAAACGGCCCGACAAATGACCAAAAAACCAGGCCATTTCCAGGCCTTTTTTGAGCTGTATTTGGGGCTGTTTTGGGGGCCATTTTCAGACTGTTTCGAAAAATGCCCCCAAAACAGGCATCCACCTGCCAACCAGCTGATCTTCAGTTTTCTGGTGCTCTGGTACATGTGAAAAGCAGCTGGCCGGCGCACACCCGCATGCCGGAAAGCCAAAGACCAGCTGGCTGGCGTGCGCATGGGCATCGGTTAGCTGGTCTTTGGGTTTCCAATGCTCTGGTGCACGCACATGCCTACACATGCACGCATATTTCCGTTGGGCACTGGGTGCCAAAAAGCTTCACCCTCACTGGTATAGTGCAATATTAATGCAATATCGGGTTTTCAATTTCGATTATATAGCATGTGAAGGATGTGTGTTTGTAGTTATAATGTACACTGAAGACGGCATTTAATTATGTTGTACGATGTGCAATGAAAATAAAGTAAAGTAAACGAAACAAAGGCTAGAGAAACCTATCGTTATTAATCTGATGGCTTTTCTATGTTGCTTTAGGTTTTTTTTAAATTTTTGCACACATAGGACAAGGATTTTGCACACCTAATTCTTGGTGGGTTTTTTTTTTAATCCCCCACTATTCAAAATGTGAAACAACTGCATTTTTCAAGAGGTGTGCAAATGGCAGCATTTAAAGCTGTGGGTGTCCATTTATAATAGGATAAATGTCTCTATTGGGAAACGTACCTTATGTTAGATCTTTCACAGACATATTTTTGCCTTTCTCTTCTCCTGCTGGGAAGATTTGTCCACACGTACCGGAGATGCTCAGGCTCAGAAAGTTTGAAAACAAACTGCAGACTTGTGGGGTCTGTTCTATTTCCTTGGCAGTATGGCTTGTTCCCACCCCCTTTGGCAGTTCTCCCGGGAATTTTGCAAATACCAACAAACCAACGTGGACAATTTGGGTTTCACTGATCCGTAGCAATTTTCCCCCGGTTGCAATTTTGCAAAGGTCATCGTGAAGTCAATTTACATTCCCGGGGTATTTTGCCCACTGGGGTGGGGGGAAACGTGTGTATGTGTGTGCGGGAGGGAGGGAGGGGAGACGGTTGCTTTTGAACACAAAAGATAGCAGCTTTGGAAGCAGCTGAGCCAAGCAGTGTTCCAGACGTGCCCCCAAGCTGTGGCGTATCCTTCAGAACGTTCTGTTTCCACAGGGTCATGTGCTCTGGACCGTCCGATTGCCAGCAACTTGATGGACTACGGGTTTTCCAGCTAGACTGTCTGCCAAACACACAAACAGAATCTCTCCAGCATCCTAAGAGAGTGGAGCTGCCGCATGTTGACCTTGGGCTGACAGAACTCAAGTCCAAGAATGTCACCACCTGTGTTCCTGTGTTGGGACTCTGTGACAACAGCCAACAAGTTTCTGGTTTCTTTGGGTTTTGTTTTGATTCTTAAACAACAACAACAACAATTGTAATCTGAGACAAATGCACCTTTCCTGCAAAATGATGGATAGAGACAGTGGTGGGTTCGTCTCCCCTTCGCTACCGGTATGGTGCCCCCGGGGCTGTGCATGCTTTCGTGCATATGCACTGCGCACACATGTGCACTCCCCCGCCCCTGAGACACCCAGCTGCTTGTTGGAGCTCGCGCAGGTGCCTCACCCTGTGCGTGTGTGCGCAATTGGCCGATTGCTTTAAAAACCGATATAGAACGTGGGCGGGCAGGTGGGCCAAACGAGCCACTGTACCGGTACGCTGTCAGCTGCTCCCGGTTACTACCGGTACGGCCGTACCAGGCCGTACCGGCTGGAACCCACCACTGCTTAGAGATACGCAGGAGTGGTCTTCCTTTGAATTCCTCCTTTTGAATTTCAATGGTGAAATTCAATTTTTTTTTACTACCAGTTCTGAGGGCGTGGCTTGGTGAGTGTGGTGTGGTGTGGCTTGGTGGGCGTGGCAGGGGAAGGATACTGCAAAATCTCCATTCCCACCCCACCCTGGGGCCAGCCAGCGGTGGTATTTGCCGTTCTCCGAACTACTCAAAATTTCTGCTATCGGTTCTCTAGAACCTGTCAGAACCTGATTTAATTTCACCCCTGGTCTGAATTACAGATTGACTTCCAACCACAATTGGGACCAGATGTTCTGTTGCTATCTAAGGCAGTTGTTAAGAGAGTCACGCTCAATTCTGCAACATTTTTGGCATGGTTGTTAAGCGAATCACTGCAGTTGTTAAGTGAATCACGTGGTTGTTAACCGAATCCAGATTGACTTTGCTTGTTCTGGGAAGCTGGGAAGGCCACAAACGTTGATCCCATGACCCCAGGACGCTGCAACCCTCATAAATGCATGCCAAATGCCAAGCGCCTGAATTTTGATCACACAACTGTATGTTGTGACGGTCAGGAATATGAGGACTGGCTTTTAAGTCCCTTTTTTTCAGAGCCTTTGTAACCTTGAATAGTTGCTAAATAAATGGCTGTAAATTGAGGACTATAGGAAAGAGGTGGGAAAATATTAAATCTCTTAACATTTTCTCTTTCCTCCACAATTTCCTCAAACTTGGGGTTATTCCTCAGGTTCTGTCTCTAAAACTATGTATCTTTCTTTTATTTTATTCTATGTATTTCTTTTATTAGCTTTCATCCTAGTTCCCAATGGAAACTTTTGCTGGTGCTTAACAGACTTCATCCCCCTCTTAATGTTATTTTATCCAATCTGGTTGTTTTTTTTTATAAAAAAAAGTAAATGAGTTTGCCTGCTGCAAAGCAAAGCATTCGTGTTGAGCATAGTTATTTCCCATAATTTATATATCTGTGTATTTATAGACCACTACAGTAAACGAAGCAATCTCGTAACTCAATCTGACCAACCTACAACAGATGCGAATAACCTATGACACATGCAAAAAAGAGTCAGTTAAGTTGACATGGATGCGACTGCCAGATTGAATTGTTTGACTCCTCCAATAACCCTCTGGAACAAGACTTCTCAAGGCTCTTGATCCCAGGAGATTGGAGTTCTTCCTTACCACTGGAATCCATGTCTTACAAAAATGAGGATTCGTATCATTAAGACTAGGCAGGGGTGGGCTTCCAAAATTTCAGCAATGGGTGCTGTGCCTGGTTGCTGGGTGGGCGTGGCCACGTCGGCCTCCTGCACCACGGCGGAGTGGGGGGGCGTTTTCACCTTCCCCAGGCTTCAGAAACTTTCCTCGAGCCCTTAAATGACTTTTTCTGTTTTAATCGCAATAATATACATGTGCAAACAACTGCTTTAAACTCAATGTAAACCATTCTAAACTTGACTGTAAAAAATATGATTTCTGTCAAAGTCTGGAATGTCCCACTAAATTCAGTTGTCTGAGCCACAACTTTCCACAGTTTCAGTCACCAATTGACTTCCGTGGACCTTACTTCATACTTAAGTGGTCACTAGAGGGGGGGGGTGCATAAGTGCGCTAACATGCCTATCGTTCAGGGTGAGCTTCAAAAATTTCAGCAATGGGTTCCCTGCCCGGTGGCTGCGTGGGTGTGGCCATGGAGGGCATGGCCTAGTCGGCCTTCTGCACCATGGCGGGTGTTCTGTAGGGAGAACGAGGCAGGCAGGAACTGAGGCAAGGCAGGTCGAAGCTAACACAACCTTCTATTAACAGTTTAACACGGCAAAAGGTAAGGCAAACCTCGAACCGGCAAACAGCAACATTTGACAGCTGACAGCCCTTTTATACTAGAGCTGTCAAACGCTGAACCAATAGAATGGCTGCATTCTCCCGCCAGCTGTCTGCTTGTGCCTCAACCAATCAGGGGCCGGCAATGATAGTCAATGGTGTTGTAGCCTCGAGGACGTAACACCGTTTCACCTTACCAAGGCTCTGCAGGCCTTGCTTGAGACTCTGGGAGGGCAAAAACTGCCTCCCCCCAAGCTTCAGAGGCCCTCCAGACTCCAGAGCCATCTGGAATTTCCTGGAGGCCCGGTTTTTTCCCTCCTCGAGCCTCTGCGCAGGTCCTGCACTTACCTCGCAGCAAAAGAGGCCGCGTGGAGCCTCCTGGGAGGGGAGGGGAGGGTTGGGCAGGGCTAGCCACAGGTGGGATTTGGAGGTTCTCTGAACCGGCTATAATGTTAGCTGCAGGTTCTCCCAAACCCAGGCAAACCCGAGCAGCCCACCCCTGCGACTGGGGGATTGGAAGCCATGTCCTCCAGAAGCCTTATTTTTTTTAAAAAATGAGAGTTACTATTAGAAGATGCGTTCTCAAATCCTGATCTGACTGTTATAAGGTGGCCACCTTCCTTGGAAGTTCCTATAGGATGGGGCAAATCTGGGTGGGGAAAAATTTGCCTGTAATCTCCAAGTATCAAGCTATGTACGTAGGGCCTTGAGAGGGGGAACTAAAATTGGATTGACCTGGAAGCAAACAGATAACCAATGCAGTCAATACTGCATTGCCACACAATTGCATCTGCTTCTTCAGCAGATGGACTTCTACATTTTGGACCAGTTGGAGCTTCTGAGTTGATTTCCAGAACAGCTCTGTGTAGAGGGTATTACGTTCATTCGTTCATTGGCATCCTTCAGTCTCAGAAGACTGTGATATCATGCTCTGGAAAGAGGTCAAAGTTGGAGTGTCCTCTCCAGGGCATGAGGCCTGGGTAGATTAATATGGAGGATAGACTGTTACCCAAGCAGCAGATCCCTCCTCTCCACGTCGCTGAAATAGTCCAATGATACGATCGGTTCCAGCTGCGTCGCGGGAGTTACCAGAATGTGATTGTACATAGTCACGAACTACTTCCGGGATTCCGGCTCCGGATTTTGCCTCGAGGTTGACTCCTGAAGCCTTTTCCAGTAGTGGATAGAGCCACAAAGCAGTGGAGGTTTGTAATCAGAGTTTCCCTTCTCCTAGAACAGCGATGGCGAACCTTTTTTGGCTCGCATGCCACAAGTGGGGGGAGCGCAGGGGAGTCGTGTGCGGATGTGCCGCACCCATAATGCAATGTGCATCCCCCAGTGTGCATGCGCACACTACAGGCGCTCCCCCCTATTTTTACATGCTTTTTTTGCCCTCCCCAGGTTCCAGAGGCTTTATAGGAGCCTGGGGAGGGCAAAAAGAGCCTCCCCCGTCCCCCCAGAGGCTCTCCAGAGACTTCAGGGACCGTCGGGAGGCTTCCCTGACGCCTTCGGAGTGCTCAAAACGACCCTCCGAGCAAACTGGAAGTCACGGTTTGCTCGGAGGGTCGTTTTAAGCGTTCCGAAGGCGTCAGGGAAGCCTCCGGACGGTCCCTGAAGCCTCCGGGGGAGGGGGGAGGGGGGCTCTTTTTGCCCTCCCCAGGCTCCTATAAAGCCTCTGGAGCCTGGGGAGGGCAAAAAATGGCTTTAAAAAAGGATGAACTCAGCTGGCCAGCACGCGCATGCACTCTGGCCAGCTGACAGGGCAGCGCCTCGCGTTTCCCTGACAAATGGCTCCGCGTGCCACCTGTGGCATGCGTGCCATAGGTTCGCCATCACCGTCCTAGAAGATGGTTCTGCTGCTTTATCTGCCGTTGGGGCATAGAGCCCTCTTCCGCCTTCAAAACTGTTGACCGCCTTCTCCTGTAACCCTGGAAAGGGGCCCTTACAAGGTGCTACCAGCCAGGCCAGCTGGACCAGGGTTTTTTAAGGAGATATTACTCCTCCATCACTCACCCTTTGTCCTGGGTTATGACAGGCAGAGTCTGGCCTCCCAAATGTTGGGCCCAGGATGGCGAGTTTAGGGTATTACAGTAGGCTAGGTATCAGGTGATGATGGCAGGAATCACTGTGGCCAAGCCAAAATGGAGCGAAGCATCTGTTGGGCACTCCAAGATGACCCCCATATTGCAGACATGTTGTCAGAACTGCCATTCTACATGTGAACTTTACATTTGCTAGCTGTCAGTGTGCCATCAACTAGGGGGGGAGGGTGCCGGACGGGAGGGGGAAACTACTCATCGTACTTTTCAGAGACACCGTCTCAAGGTCAAAGCCCTGGAAATGGAGTGCAATGGCTCACCAACATCGAAGAGACTGTTCCCAAAACGATTTTATTCAAATATAATTGGACAATAAGGGACGAAGGGACGAGAGGAACTGGTTGGGGAAAGTTAACCGGGAACGTTTGGTGCACAAATTTCAGTTCTGGCTTTCATGTACTGTAATCCACTTGGCTTTTGGTAAAATTATACCTTTCACTACAAATGGAATCGAGGGTCTTTCTTGTCTAGAGGATCAAAATGGGGCAGGTCTGACACATGTTCCTTTAGGGAGGATGTTCTCACTCAAAACCCAGATTTAGGGAGGATGGGACTGTGCCCAAAGACAAAGTTGGGATCAGATTCTCAATCTCCAGTAAACCACAGTCCTGCTTGCAGGAACTTAATCTGAGTTTGTTTTGACCTGGCCATCAAAAAGGTAACATCTCAGTCTGGGGGGAAAGCATGCAAATGTTTATTGTATGTCAAGTCATGGAGTTTAGCAGACTTTAAATTTTAAAAAAAATCTGATTCCTACCAATAGTGCATCTTTGCATTTGGGTATTTTTGAACCTTAGAGTTGGAGAACACTCCCAGAATCCCATAAATAGCCAAGAAAAGAAACAATTGTATCCCAGAACAAATAGCAATAATACTTAGACTTATAAACCACTTCACGGTGTTTTAAAGCCCTCTCTAAGCAGTTTACAGAGTCAGCCTATTGCCCCCACAACAATCTGGGTCCTCATTTTACTGACCTCAGAAGGATGGAAGGCTGAGTCAACCTTGAACCGGTCAGGATCAAACTCCTGGCATTCGGCAGAATTAATGCGCCATTATGGCTAACAAATCAATAGTGTTCTTGCTCAAAACCCAAATCAGCATGCTCAAATTATCATACTTGAGACACATAATGCAAAGATCTTGTTCTCATAAGTCAGGGGTGTCCAAACTTGGCAACTTTAAGACTTGTGGACTTCAACTCCCAGAATTCTGGGAGTTGAAGTCCACAAGTCTTAAAATTGCCAAGTTTGGACACCCCTGTCATAAGTGGTCCTTAATGCTAGGCAAGTGGAAGTAAAGAGAGGAAACTAGCTTCAAGGGTTAATAGACTTGTTTAAAAACTTATGATGGCTGCACCACTGGAAGAAGCAAAGGACTGGTGAAAGTCATTAAGAGTCAGCACCAACTTGATGGTGGCTCAGTGGCTAAGACTCTGAGCTTGTCGATTAGAAAGGTTGGCAGTTGGTGGTTCGAATCCCTAGCGCCACATAACAGAGTGAGCTCCGGTCACTTGTCCCAGCTTCTGCCAACCTAGCAGTTCGAAAGCATGTAAAAATGCAAGTAGAAAAATAGGGACCACTTTTGGTGGGAAGTAACAGTGTTCCGTGCGCCTCCGGCATTTAGTCATGCCAGCCACATGACCACAGAGACGTCTTCGGACAGCGCTGGCTCTTCGGCTTTGAAACAGAGATGAGCATTGTCCCCTAGAGGCGGGAACGACTAGCAAATATGTGCGAGGAGAACCTTTTCTAAAACTCAGACTATAAATTCTACTTTGACAGCATCCTTCAAAGGGGAAAAAATGCACTGGAAAACGTTGGAGGAGTCATGTTTTTTCAGACTGCTCTCTCTTCCAAGTAGAACATGCCAAGTGCCAATTCTTTTGCCTGAGATGCCCTCAACCCACCCAGAAAAAAAACAGCTCCTTTATCTGATGCCAACACGAGGAATGCTGCAAGAATTGTTTGCTAGTAACATCAAAAGAAACTGCTTGGAAGAAATGCCGTCTCCCAGTGAATGTTTGAGTATCCTCAGACCTGGACAGAGAGATAAGACCGGCCAGTTTGATTTGTTTATTCACCCAAAGCAAGCAGAGAATTCTTCAAACCGTTTCTGGGCCTGCAATCTCCTGATTATTTTTTAAGTGAGACTGTCTCTGCCTCTAATGGGAGAAGAATTGTGGAAATATCAGAACTCACCTCGAGTCGCAATCAGTATCACCGTTTAACAATGACTCCCATCCGATGGAATGGGAGCAATCAAGAGGGGCTAGTAGAAATTAAATCCTAAAAGAAGCGATTGCAAGAAAAAGGGATTAGGTTTAGTTTCGAGAAATTAGATGGCTAAAAGGGGATATGATACCGCCCTTCGAAATACCTGAACTCAGAAGGTCAAGATCTGTTCTCTTGATATTCCAAATGGGTTTTAAGTTGCCAGAAAACAGATTCCAACCGAGCGCTAAGGAAAAAAAACACCCTTCTTAATACAGGCGGTCCTTGGCTTACAACTATTGATTTAGTGACTGCTCAAAGTTATCACAGCATTGAAAGAAGTGGCTTATGATTCAGTGGTGGGATTCAATTTTTTTTACTATTGGTTCTGTGGGCGTGGCTTGGTGGGCATGACATCGCTTGGTGGGTGTGGCAGGGTAAGGCTACTGTAAAATCTCCATTCCCACCCACTCCAGGGGAAGGTTACTGCAAAATCCTGCATTTCCTCCCGATGCAACTGGGAGGCAGAGAATAGATGAGGGTGGGACCAGGGGTGGGCTGCTGCCGGCATTACTGCCGGTTTGGCGCACAAACTATTTCTGCTACCGTTTCTCGAGAAATAGTCAGAACCTGCTGAATACCACCTCAATTATGATTGTTTTTCACACTCACGACTATTGCAGCATCCCTCTAGACATGTAATGAAAATTCAGACACTTGGCAACCAGCTTGTAGTTATGACGGTTGCAGTGGCCCAGGGGTCATGTGATCACCTTTTGCCACCTTCTGTCAAGCAATGCCCATGAGGAAGACAGATTCACTTAACAACCACATGGCTAACTTAACAACTGCAGTGATTCGTTGAACAACTGTGGCAAGAAGGATTGTAAAATGGGACAAAGTTAGCTTAACAACTGCCTTATTTAGCAACGGAAATGTTGGACTCAGTTGTAGTCATAGGCCGAGGACTATCTATCGCAGGGGTGTCCAAACTTGGGAACTTTAAGACTTGTGGACTTGCTGGCTGGCTGGGGAATTCTGGGAGTTGAAGTCCACAAGTCTTAAAGTTCCCAAGTTTGGACACCCCTGATCTATTGGATAGAAGAGTGGACTGTAGCCAAGTCTTCAGCAGGCTACCTCTCAAGAGTTTAATTTTTAATTTTAGTGGATTTGGAGGATAAGTAGCAGAGGAGGGCAATAATCTTCATACCAAATTTATGGGCTTCTTGGAAGCCGTATTGGACACTGAATTTGATTTGACAAGATTTTTCTTAGGGGGAAAATCATGGAGATCCTTCTCTTCCGCTGACACAGCTTCAATTCCTAGTATCATAAGTTCTCTCTCTCTCTCTCTCTCTCTCTCTCTCTCTCTCTCTCAGATCAGAGATGGATTTCATAATGTTATTTTCTCTAATTGATGCTCCTAGGAATCAGTATGTGTTTCCCCTTTGGGCAATTAACTTTGAAGAAATCAAACAATAGTGTGGGTGTTTATATATTTTTTCATGAATCACTGAGTTAGGTGTGGCTCACAACTGGGGAGATGTGCCCACACAGAGCTGCATCAGATCACTTTTGCAGAGAACCAAGTCTTTACAATGGGAATTTTGGGATAATTCAGTGATAGCAGGTATTAAAGCATAAATTATAGGCATTATTGAGATTTCCCATGAGGGCTGATGAAGGAAGATAAACTTTAATAGAATAACAGTGTTGGAAGGGACCTTGGAGGTTTTTAATTTTTTAGCAGGAGACGCTATACCAGTAGTGTCGAATTCGATTTCATTGAGGACCCCATCAGGGTTGTGTTTGACCTCGGGGAGCGAGGGTGAGTGTGGCCAGGGTGGCCATAGCTAGCTTGATGTTAAAACAATACAATAGCAGAGTTGGAAGGGACCTTGGAGGTCTTCTAGTCCAACCCCCTGCCTAGGCAGGAAACCCTATACCGTTTCAGACAAATAGCTATCCAACATCTTCTTAAAGACTTCCAGGGTTGGGGCATTCAACAACTTCTGGAGGCAAGCTGTTCCACTGATTAATTGTTCTAACTGTCAGGAAATTTATCCTCAGTTCTAAGTTGCTTCTCTCCTTCATTAGTTTCCACCCATTGCTTCTTGTTCTACCCTCAGGTGGCTTGGAGAATAGTTTGACTCCCTCTTCTTTGTAGCAACCCCTGAGATATTGGAAGACTGCTATCATGTCTCCCCTAGTCCTTCTTTCTCGTAAGCTAAACGTACCCAGTTCCTGCAACCGTTCTTCATATGTTTTAGTCTCCAGTCCCTAATCATCTTTGTTGCTCTTCTCTGCACTCTTTCTAGAGTCTCCACATTTTTTCTACATCATGGCGACCAAAACTGAATGCAGTATTCTAAGTGTGGCCTTACCAAGGCATTATAAAGGGGTATTTAACACTTCATGTGATCTTGATTCTAACCTGCTGTTGATGCAGCCTAGAACTGTGCTGGCTTTTTTGGCAGCTGCTGCACACTGCTGGCTCATATTTAAATGATTGTCCACTAGGATTCCAAGGTGCCTCTCACAGTTACTACTACTGAGCAAAGTACCACCTATACTGTACCTGTGCATTTTGTTTTTGTTGCTTAAATGTAGTAGCTTACTCTTTTCACCGTTGAATTTCATTTTATTAAATAGTACCCAATGTTCAAGTTTCTCAAGATCCTTCTGTATCTTAAGCCTATCTTCTGGAGTGTTGGCTATTCCTGCCATCTTGGTGTCATCTGCAAATTTGATGAGTTCCCCATTTATTCCCTCATCTCAATCATTGATGAAGATGTTGAAGAGTACTGGACTCCGACGTGTTGTTCATGACCGAGGCACCTGTAGCATCCTGAACACTCTGCCAGCGAAAATGGGCTCCTAATTCCCGTTTTTGGCTGTGATCACTTCCTGTGACATTCTGTCAGCAAAAATGGAACTCAGAAGGGCTGCCTGTGCCCCCCCCCCGAGCTCCGTTTTCATTGGCAGAAGCACCGTGGGCTGGTCCTTTGCTGTTTCCAGGGCAGCCCCACAAGCCAGATCTAAGCACCCTGTGGACCGGCTCCAGCTCCCGGGCCTTGAGTTTGACACCCCTGCCCTATACCATTTCAGATAATTATTTGTCCAATTTTTTCTTAAAAGCCTCCAGTATTGGGAGCATCCAAACTTCCGAAGGCACTGATTTATTGGTCTCGCTGTCTGAAAATTTCTCCTTACCTAAATTTCTCCTTACCTTCTCTCCTTGATCAGATAATTACATAATAATGAAATAATTAATTAAACAATAGATACATTAAAAGAATAACACAGGGAGGGTTTTTTTTAAAATTAAGAACCAGCCTTTCTGCTGTATTCTTGCATGGAAAGGTGGGATAATTCACGGCTAGAAAGCAGCCGAAAATTCTCCACTCATATCAGAAGGAATCAGGGGTGAAATCCAGCAAGTTCTGACAGGTTCTGGAGAACCGGTAGCGGAAATGTTGAGTAGTTCAGAGAAACGGCAAATGCCACCTCCAGCTAGCCCCAGAGTGGTATGGGAATGGGTGTTTTGAAGTATCCTTCCGCCTGGAGTGGGGAGGGAATGGGGATTTTGCAGTATCCTTCCCCTTGGAGTGGGGAGGGAATGGGGATTTTGCAGTATCCTTCCCCTTGGAGTGGGGAGGGAATGGGTATTTTGCAGTATCCTTCCCCTTGGAGTGGGGAGGGAATGGGGATTTTGCAGTATCCTTCCCCTGGGAGAGGGGAGGGAATGGGAATTTTTCAGTATCCTTCCCCTTGGAGTGGGGAGGGAATGGGGATTTTGCAGTATCCTTCCGCCTGGAGTGAGGAGGGAATGGGGATTTTGCAGTATCCTTCCCCTTGGAGTGGGGAGGGAATGGGGATTTTGCAGTATCCTTCCACCTGGAGTGAGGAGGGAATGGGGATTTTGCAGTATCCTTCCGCCTGGTGTGAGGAGGGAATGGGTATTTTGCAGTATCCTTCCACCTGGAGTGGGGAGGGAATGGGTATTTTGCAGTATCCTTCTGCCTGGAGTGGGGAGGGAATGGGGATTTTGCAGTATCCTTCCCCTTGGAGTGGGGAGGGAATGGGGATTTTGCAGTATCCTTCCCCTTGGAGTGGGGAGGGAATGGGTATTTTGCAATATCCTTCCCCTGGAGTGGGGAGGGAATGGAGATTTTGCAGTATCCTTCCCCTGGAGTGGGGAGGGAATGGAGATTTTGCAGTATCCTTCCACCTGGAGTGGGGAGGGAATGGGGATTTTGCAGTATCCTTCCACCTGGAGTGGGGAGAGAATGGGGATTTTGCAGTATCCTTCCACCTGGAGTGAGGAGGGAATGGGGATTTTGCAGTATCCTTCCCCTTGGAGTGGGGAGGGAATGGGAATTTTTCAGTATTCTTCCCCTGCCATGCCCTCCAAGCCACTGGAAGGAATCTTCCAAGGAGGAAGGCAGAGGAGGTATTCTGCTGATTTGCTCCGGTTCGGGCTAACTGGTAATGGCAGTGGTGGGAGGCTCGGCCCACCCGCCCAGGCATCATCACAGATACTCTGCGCATGTGCAGAAGCACCCTGCACATTTCTGAACCGGTAGCAAAGATTAGAGCATTTCATGCCTGGAGCAAGGCATCATACAGAGTCACAGAGGGAAGCCTCCTTTTGGACGGAGGGCTTTAGAATTTATTGCTCCAGCTGCTCCCAAAGATCTTCCTAAGTGCTTTTAAGGAGAAGGTCAGCCCCATTCCGGGGCCTCCTCCGTTTCTCAGAAACCCAACTTGGTCTTCCAGTTCTGTTCCGAGTTCTTGATGAAAACATGTTTTGCTGGCTTGTGGAGGGCGGGCCAGAAGCTGGAAGGGGAGGAAGCCAATGAGAAGAGAGCAAACGGGCAGCCCCACAAGCCAGCTCCTCCTCGCGGCTGCTTGCTTCAAATAATAAATCTGCAGGGTGGATTTCTGCCTCCACAATCTTTTGCCCTGGGAGGGGAGCTTCGTCCCAGAACAAATCAGTTTTCCATCTTTGTCTAAGCTTTTGACAGCAGGACGTGAAGGTGCCAAAGACTTTTCATTAAAGGAATGAATTTACAACAGAATAACGGAGTTATTGTCCTTGGAGGTCTTCTAGACCGACTTACTGCTCAGGCAGGGAACCCTATAGCATTTCAGACAGATGGCTATCCAACATCTTCTTAAAAACTCCCAGTGTTGGAACATGCACAACTTCTGGTGGCAAGCGGTTCCACTGATCCATTGTTCTAACTTTCAGGAAATTTCTCCCTAGTTCTAGGTTGCTTCTCTCCTTGATTTGTTTCCATCTATTGCTTCTTGTCCTGCCTTTCTCGGGTGCTGTGGAAAGTAGCTTGAGCCCCCTCTTCTTTGTGGCAGCCTTTACCGTGTTTCCCCGAAAATACGACCTGTCCTGAAACTAACGCCTTGCCACATTTTTTGGTGGGCAAAAAATATAAGCCCACCCCTGAAAATAAACCCCCTGGACACACATACCCCTCCAGCCAGGCAGAGCACCGCTCACCGACCTAGCGGTATCCCGAAGGTGCCAAGCCGCGGGAGTCAGGGGGGAAGGCGCTCACGTTGCTTGGCACCTTCGGGATACCGCTAGGTTGGGGAGTAGCATTCTGCCTGGCTGGAGGGGGGAGTTGCCGGGAGGCTGCTCCCTTGCAAGCGGGCTCCCAAAGAGCCGGACACAGCCTCAGGGGCGAAGTAGCAATGAGGTGACCACGCTCATGAGCAGCTGCCAGGCAAACCCCCTCTCCAGCCGGGCAGAGCGCCATTCACTGACCTAGGGGGTATCCCTAAGGAGCCAAGCCACGTGGCACTCTCCCTGCCCCCCAGCTCCCGCGGCTTGGCACATTTGGGATACCCCCTAGGTCAGTGCATGGAGCTCTGCCCGGCTGGAGAAGGGGGTTGCGTGAGCGCCTGTTCTGCCCCCGCTGAGCTCCGAGCATAACATCTTCTATGGCTTCCAAACTCCAAAACTCATCTGCAGAATCTAACAGCAGCGGCCGCTCTAGGTGTGTGCTCTATGGTTGTGGGCTGGCTGCTGGAAGACTCTATGTCCGGATGACTTCCCCCCTGAGGCTATGCCCGGCTCTTCGGGAGCCAGTTCGCAAGGGAGAAGCTGCCCGGCAACCCCAAAACAATAAGCCCTCCTTCTATAATAAGCCCAAGGCCATATATCATGGGGCAAAAAAAAAAAGACCCTGTCTTATTTTTGGGAAAACACGGTAGATATTGGCACACTGCTATCATATCCCCCTAGTGCCTAGTCCAGCGATGGCGAACCATTTTTGGCTCGCGTGCCATAAGCAGGGGAAGCGCAGGGAGGTCATGTGTGGGCATGCTGCATCCATAATGCAATGCGCGGACCCCCCCAGCGCGCATGCACGCATGACAGGCATCCCCCCAATCTTATGCATGCTTTTTTCGCCTTCCCCAGGCTCCAGAAGCTTTATAGGAGCCTGGGGAGGGTGACAACAGCCTTCCCCATCCCCCCGGAGGCCCTCCGGGGGGGCGGGGGAGGCTGTTGTCACCCTCCCCAGGCTCCTATAAAGCCCCTGGAGCCTGGGGAGGGCAAAAAAGGCTTTAAAAAAGGCTGTATTCAGCTAGCCAGTTCATGCATGCACGCTGGCCAGCTGACAGGGCAACTCCTCATGTGCCCTGACAAATGGCTTCGCGTGCCACCTGTGGCACGTGTGCCATATGTTCACTGTCTCGGGCCTAGTCCTTCTTTTCACTGAAGCAGACACGCCCAATTTCTGCAACCGTTCTTCATATGTTTTAGTCTCCAGTCCCCTAATCATCTTTGTTGCTCTTCTCTGCACTCTTTCTAGAGTCTCCACATCTTTTTTACATCGTGGCGACCAGAACTGAATGCAGTATTCCAAGTGTGGCCTTACCAAGGCATTATAAAATGATATTAACACTTCACGTGATCTTGATTCTATCCCTCTGTTTATGCAGCCTAGGCAGCTGCTGACTCATATTTAAATTATTGTCCACTAGGACCCCAAGATCCCTTTCACAGTTTATACTATTGAGCCACGTACCACCTTCAACCGTGATGGCGAACCTATGGCACGCATGCCACTGGTGGCGCACGGAGCCATTTCTGAGGCCACGCGAGGCGTTGCCCTGTCAGCACCAGCTGATTTTCGGCCTTGATTTTTGGTATTGATTTTCCATTCCCAAACTTCCATTTTGCATGTTGGCCTCCTTAAGCCTCCAGAGGGAGTAAAACGGCCCAACGTTCCTGAATTTCCGGTTTGTGCGTGTTGGGCCGTTTTTGCTGTCCCCAGGCTTCTAGAAAGCCTCTGGAGCCTGGGGAGGGCGAAAAACAGACCTATCGGGCCCACTGGAAGTCGGAACAGGCCGTTTTCACCCTCCCCAGGCTCCAAGAAAGCCGTGCCCGCATGCGAGGGACAGCAGGGGGGGTCACACGCACATGCGCAGGTGGCACAGCATGGGGGGGACATTAAATTATGGGGGTGGGCACACGAGTGCGCTCAATAGTGCACATGCGTGTGCTTTTCACACCCAAGATGAAAATGGTTCGCCATCACTTACCTACAATATCTGTGCATTTGGATGTTCTTGTCTAAATGTAGAACCTTACTTTTTTCACCATTGAATTTCATTTTTTAGATGGTGCCCATTGTTCAAGTCTTTCAAGATCCTTTTGTATCTTAAGCCTGTCTTCTGGAGCTATTCCACAACTTACAACGGTTCATTTAGTGACCGTTTGAAGTTACAACAGCCCTGAGAAAAAATGACTTATGACTGTTTTTCACACTTATGGACATTGCAGCATCCCCATGGTCACATGATGAAAATTCGGACGCTTGGCAACTGACTCGTATTTATGATGGTTGCAGTGTCCTGAGGTCATGTGATCCCCTTTTGCGACCTTCTGACCAGCAAAGTCAGTGGGGATGCCAGATTCACTTTATAACGGTGTTACTAACAATGCAGTGATTCATTTAACAACTGTGGCAAGAAAGGTCGTAAAACAGGGCCACACTTAACACTATCTCACTTAGCAACAGAAATTTTGGGCTCAATTGTGGTCATAAGTTGAGGAGTGCCTGTATTTCTCCACATGGAATAAATACAATGCTAGTAAGAATTTCAGAAGCTCAGACTTTATTACTTTACCTCCATCTTCCAAATTATCTTCATCCTCTAAATTAGCTTCTCCTATCCTAGTACCAAAAGTGAATCAAAAGTTAGAATTAAGGTTGCCGGGAGAAATATCAACAACCTGAGATATGCAGATGACACCACTCTAATGGCAGAAAGTGAAGAGGAACTATAGAGCCTCTTGATGCGGGTAAAGAAGGAGAGTGCAAAAGTTGGCTTGAAACTCAACGCAAATCTAGACAGCATACTAAAAAGCAGAGACATCCCCATGCCAACAAAAGTGCATATAGTCAAGGCTGTGGTTTTCCCAGTTGCAATGGATGGCTGTGAAGGTTGGACCATAAGAAAGGCTGAGTGCCAAAGAATGGAGGCCTTTGAACTCTGGTGATGGAGAAGACTCCTGCGAGTCCCTTGGACTGCAAGACGATCCAACCGGTCAGTCCTAGAGGAGATCAACCCTGACTGCTTTTTGGAAGGCCAAATCCTGAAGAGGAAACTCAAGTACTTTGGCCACCTAATGAGAAGGAAGAACTCACTGGAGAAATGGACTCCAGAGGATGGTAGAGGACAGGAAGGCCTGGAGGAATGTTGTCCATGGGGTCGCGATGGGTTGGACACGACTTCGCTACTAACAACAACAATCATGGCACCATCCAGGAATGTTGTCCTACAACTCCCATTGTCCTCCATTTCTTTTCTTGCATTGGGTTTTTAACTGTTTTAATGATGGTTTGCTGCCCAGAGTCATTGGTTTGAGATGGGCAGTTCCAGGTAGTCCTTGCAATGTGTCTATAATGTAGGTTGCCCATTATGGTCGTATGATGTGATCAACCTAATTTTACACTTTTTTGGTGGCGGTCATTAAGCAAACTCATTGTTTTTGTGATGGGATCATTTTTGCCAAAAATGGAAGTAAAGGACAGTTTCCAGCAAAAATCACGATCATGTGATCACTGGATGCTGCAAATGGTAGTCAAGGCAGGGCAGTTGCCAAGCCCCTCAAATGCGGTCGTGACCATGGGAACTTTGGAACCAGGTTGTGTCTTTTGGGGAGTCCGTCATAACTTCAAGCAGATGCTAAGCAACTGATTATAAGTTGAGGACTACCTGTATATAAATGCAGGGGTGAAATGCTACCGGTTCTGCCGGTTCCCCTGAACTGGTAGTTTAAAAAAATAAAAAGTAACAAGTAAAAAAAAAAAGTTCCAACAATCAGCTGTGAGACGAACAGCTGTGCCTGATTGTCTTTGAGGTTCCTGCTTGTTACAGGGGCCATTTTGTGTGAAGTCAGTTGGGCAGCCATGCCCACTCAGTCACATGACCACCAAGCAACGCCCACTCAGTCACATGACCACCAAGCAACGCCCACTCAGTCACATGACCCCCCAAGCCACGCCCATCAAGCCATGCCCACAGAACTGGTAGGGAAAGTTTTTGAATTTCACCACTGTATAAATCAGGGGTGTCCAAACTTGGGAACTTTAAGACTTGTGGACTTCAACTCCCAGAATTCCCCAGCCAGCAATTCTGGGAGTTGAAGTCCACAAGTCTTAAAGTTTCCAAGTTTGGACACCCCTGGTATAAATGGAATAAATAAATGCTCAGCCAACTCAGCTAATGGGTGGATGAAATAACTTAGGGCACTGTTTCTCCACTTGTTGGCTGGAAAATTCTGGGAACCGAAGTCCACACATCTTAAAAGATAAATCTTTCATTTAAGCAGATTTCTTCCAATCCTTTCCTCACAAGATGGGGTGGATTTTTTTTCACCCGTGGCCTGGCTCTGCCCCCCAGGCCTTAACAGCTTGAATTTCATCTGGTGAAAAAGATCTTTTTGCTGACCGGAAATTGATTACCAAAATCCTGTCTGTCTGTCTGTCTGTCTGTCTGTCTGTCTTTCTGTCTGTCTGTCTGTCTGTCTGTCTGTCTACCTCCTCCTTTCTGCTGTCCTGTTTGTTTTGTATTCTCAGATTACAGAAAACGAATGCAAGCAAAATCCCTTAGCATCTGGGTTATCCGGGATAATGAAGACGAAAACCACATTTGTCATTTTTGAAAACAGGCCAAGCGCACTTTCTAAAGTTGACACTTGCTAAAACATATATGTATTTGACACTGATGTCTGTCTCGTCAAGCATGCGCCATCTTTCGTTGTAATTTTAAAGAGGGTTTTAAAGACCTTTTGGCAAACGGTATATTGCTTGCATGACCCACCAACTGCATAGCAAAAGTCAGGAGCCTGCAGATTTTGAATGGGAAACGCATTTGAGTTCAGTTAATCCCTTGAAATCTGCTTAATTATCTGGCTTGCATTCAGATGCCAACAAAGCATTGTTTCCTTACAGGAGATGTACGGGCTGGCATTCTCCACCTGCCTGCTTACACAGGGCATCCTGGCAAAGCTATATGCTATTATTACAGATTTGCATGTGCTTTGTCTTATGGTAAGCCTTTGGTTAGGTAATATTTGGCAGCTGTTCAGGAACGGATTGATTCTGTGCATATAGAGATAACTCTCATCACCGTACATACGCAGAATCCAAGGCCCGTCTTATCCTGCAGAAAGGCAGGCAAAGGAACCGAAGCCAAGGTCCAAGGAAAGGGTGTTTCCTGCAGCTGGAGCAACAGGAAAGCAACCAAACGTGATTGATAGCTGCCTGTAAGAGCTGCTTTGCTGTCTTGCTTTTTTCTCCTGGAAGGCTGTTTGCTGTCTTCGGGATACGGGATAAGTTGAGTCCTCAACTTCCAAAGCTTCATTTAGTGAGCATTAGTGAGCACGGTAGAAAAATGACTTATGACCATTTTTCATACATATGACCGTTGCAGAATCCTCATGGTCACATGATCAAAATTCAGATGCTTAGCAACTGGTTCATATTTATGACCGTTGCAGTGTCCTGGGATCATATGATCCCCTTTTGCAACAAGCAGCACGCAGAGCTGCTGGGCTAAACCACTCCCAGGCTCCAATCTGTTTCAGCTCCCATTGGCTGATCTGTTGCTATGTCTATTCATTGGCTGACCTTGTTACCATGTCTCTGCCAGTTCATGAATATTCTGACAAAATTCCTGTCTCAAGTCAACTATTCTGAAGTCGGATCATCTGATTGAGAAAGTGCACCTATCTGAAGTCAAAGAGGAAGTCAATAGGCCAATCCAAATCAAGCCCATGGGGAAGTCAGATTCACTTAACAACCCCTTGTTACCATATTAAGAATTGCAGTAAGAACTGCAGAGTTAACAAGTGTGGCAAGGTTGTAAAAACGGGGCAAAGCTCACATAACAATTGTCTCAATTAACCACAGAAATTTTGGGGCTCAATTGTGGTTGTAAGTCAAGGACTACCTGTAGTCCTCGACTTACGACCGTAATGGAACCTGCCCATTACGGTCATAGATTGTGAAGGTAGTAGAGTGGGCCATCATGTGACCAACCTGTTTTTTTTTTGCGGTAAGCCAATCAGCACGATCATGAAGAGAATCCACAGTCATAAAATTGGGACTCCAGTCATATGGCAACTCACTCTACAATTGTCACAAATTATGACCAAAATCGGCTGAGTTGTGGTTGAGAGTCAAGGACTACATGTTTTTACTTATAATGGATAGCACTTATTTCTAGTCTTTGTAAGAGCTGGAGGTTTCACCGGGAGTATTTATAATAAAGGGCAGCTCACATATTCAATTTTTTCCCCACCCACTCTTCCAATTACGCAGGAATGGAAGATTTTATATTTGCTGTACAGTTAAAAGGTTGTACTTTTCATTGGTTTAAAATTTGAATTGGGTGCTAATAATGTGTTATTATTCTGTATCTCTTGTGTCATTGCCAGCATCGAAAATACATGCCGGCTACCAAGCACCTGGATTTTGATCACGTGACTGTAGGGATGCTGCAACAGTCATTAGTGCGAGGACCGGTCGTAAGTCACTTTTTTCAGTGCCTTTGTACCTTCAAATAGTTGCTAAGCAAATGGTTGTAAGTCAAGGATTATCTGTCTATGGAGATTCTAAGTCATGGCTCTGAGCTGAAGAAGCTTCTTGGATGAGAAGTGAAATGTCTTCAAAGAAAAGCCAGAATGTCCAGTTGCTCTTGAAAAAACACCTTTGAGACATGCATACACCTGCACACCCCACCAGATGGAAATATAACCCAGAAAATATTAGATATGTATGTATAAGTATAATCTTTATTGTCATTGTACTTAAAAACAACGAAATTGGTTAGATTGTGCAGGGGTGACATTGAAAATCTATCTATCTATATCTTTATTGTCTGTCTGTCTATCTATCTATCTATCTATCTATCTATCTATCTATCTATCTATCTATCTATCTATCTATCTATGGCTGTGTGTATGTATGTTCCAGAATAACTCTGGAACGCCTTGAGCAATTTCAACCAAACTTGGTACACAGATGTCTTACCCTCTGGAAACAAGTACTGTGGAGGTAAGACACCCCTAACATCTCTTGGGATGTGTGTTCTGTTACAATATACCCGGTTGTGCCTTCAAATGGCTTCTACTGTACTACCGTAAAATGGCTTCTACTGTACAGTGCAGTGGAGTTGACATAGTAACGGCTTCACAGTACTCCACAAGTGGGCTCCCTCTCGTAATGGGGAAAATCCAACATTAGAAATTATGTTTGGTTCGGACATTTTCCCCCTATAAATAAATACCCGGGCAACATCAGGTTATCAGCACTAGTAAAAGATAAAGGATTCACAGAATACTATTTTACGTGGAATAGGTTTTATCAGTGGTTAGAGATAAGAGGTAGAAATTAGATGAAGAAAGAGCATTGTTATGATTAAATAAAATACGAATGTTTTCTATAATTATAAGTGTGGTAATATAATTAATAGGAACATAAATAAGCAAACATAATTACACATATGGTTAGAATTATTCTGTATTATTATTATTATTATTATTATTATTATTATTATTATTATTATTATTATTATTAGTGTTTTTTTCTTTTTCTTTTTTGTCTTTCCTAAAATGGCATGCCCGGACAATACACAAGTATTCAAAATATTTATATATAAATTAAAAAAAACTTGTCTGGAGAAAAAAAAGAAAAAGCACCTTTGGGACAAGCATACACATGCGCACCACATACTGAGAAGATTGTGTTTGAGTGACAGCAATTAAGCAGGCAATTCAACTAAAAGGTGGTTTCCTGCCACTTCTTTGTAAGTTCTTAGGTGCCACACCCGAGTCTGGGAAGTGTTGCCAAGTGACCTTGTTTTTTCCAGTCCACAATCTTATTTCACAAATACCGGTTCCCAAATTTGCATGCGGTGTGGGAAATTGGTGATGGGTTTGTGCGAGGCAAAAAGACACTTCGGAGGTTACCTGCTGCTTCTCTGAAGGAGCCCTTGCTGAGTTTCCAGGTAGTCCTCGACTTACCACCATTCATTTAGTGATTGTTTGAGGTTACAATGGCACTAAAAAAAGTGTCTTACGACTGGTCCTTGCATGTACGAGCATTGTACCCTCCCCACGGTCATATGATCAAAAGTTAGAACAATTAATCAGTGGAACAACTTGCCTCCAGAAGTTGTGAGTGCTCCAAAACTGAAATTTTTAAAGAAGAGATTGGATAACTATTTATCTGAAATGCTATAGGGTTTCCTGCCTAAGCAGGGGGTTGGACTAGAAGTCCTCCAAGGTCCCTTCCAACTCTGCTATTCTATTTTCTAAAATTTGTAAACTTGGAAACCAGCAAGCATTTATGATGTTTTCTCATTCAAGGTTTTTTATTTTTTAATACAAATTATACATATTATAGGAACAAAGAGTTGTCTTTTTTTTTTACATCCTCTCAGTTACATAGTCCTTTTTACGCCATAGTTTTGTTTTCACTTTTAGCCAAATTATGCTCTTCCATTGTTTTACATCTCTATAGCTATTTTTTTCTTAATACATAAACAATATCTTCAATTGCCCCTTCAAAGTTACACCAAATTTTCATTTCTTATTTTCTCCATTGACATATTTTGCTATAAACAACGCATGTCCTCTAATTCGATTTAAGCATAGAGAGCATTTATTTCAATTTTTTTCTACCACTAACAATATACTACCATTTCTTTATTTCTTAATTAGTTGCATAACAATAACAATCTTACTACTATTCTCTTTAGTCTGCGAATATAACTCTTCTTTCCCGTTCTTCCTCTTTTAACCATTTTCTCTTGGGCTCCCCAAAATCCCAGCTTTAATTCTTTTCCTTCTTCTCCCCCTTCCCCCTAACTTCTTTTTCTTTCCCCTATTTTTATAGTTATATCTTTTCTTCAGAGTATTTAGTTTTACTATTCTAGTAACTTTTCCCAGGGTTTTCCCTTTTCTCCTCCTTTCCTTGCTATTTTGTGGTTTCTTTTTTGGGGAGATCTCTCCCGCATTTATGATGTTTTCATTGTCCTGGGATCACATGATCACCCATTTTGGATCTTCCCACTGGTTTTTGACAAAGTCAATTGGGGAAGCAGATTTACTTAGCAACTGTGTGAATCACTTAACCACTGCAGTCATTTGCTTCACAACTGTGGCAAAAGGTTGTACATTTGGGCATGACTCACTTAACAACTGCCTTATTTAGCAGCTGAAATTCTGGTCCTGTTGTGCTTGTTTCCTCCAAGGAAGTGGGGCAGGGGTGTTCCCAATGACATCCCTCTTATCAATCTCACATCGCATAACCTTGTGAGGTGGTTTTAAGGAAGAGAGAGTGCAAGGCCCTGAGATCAAAGCTGAGGATTTTAATTCAATTCTTCCTGCTTTTTCCCTAATTACTGTATTTTTCAGACTATAAGATGCACCGGAGTATAAGATGCACCATGATTTTGAAGAGGTAAATTAAAAAAGAAGTTTTTGCACTCTGCAGGCCTCCCAAAACCCTCTGCATGCCTGTTTTTATTTTCAAAAATAAGGGGGTAGAGGCATGCAGAGCTTTGGGAGGCTCTTAGAGTTCTCCTGAGGGCTGGGGGGCCCAAAAACAAGCCAAAACGGCCCGTTTTCCATTCGCTTTTGCCCTTCCCAGCCCTCAGGGCACTTTGCAAGACTCCCAAATCCTCTGCATGTCCATTTTTGCAAAGGGGGCAAGGTTTCAGGAGACCAAAAATGCTGTATTCAGTTTATAAGACGCACCCAGATTTTCACCCTCTTTTTTGAGGGAAAAAGGTGCATCTTATATTCTGAAAAATACGGTACTTCATCCAGGAAAAAATAGTGCTTAGTACACATTGTAGATGGCCTTGCTGTTCTAATTTTTTTTCCAGGCTACTTCTTCCATGGAACACTTTTTCAAGGGAGACAATTCCACTTTTCCCCCTTGAAATGATTTTTACTCTACAGGTAGCCCTTGACTTACAACAGTTCATTTAGTGACCGTTCAGAGTTACAACGGCACTGAAAAAAAAGTGACTCATGACTTTTTCACACTTATGGCCATTGCAGCCCCCCCCCCCCCCCCATGGTCATGTGTTCAAAATTCAGTCGCTTGGCAATTGACTCATATTTATGGCAGTTGCCATGTCCTGTGGTCATGTGATCACCTTTGGCAAACTTCTGACAGGCAAAGTCAGTGTGAGAAGCCAGATTCACTTAACAATCGTATTATTAACTGAACAAACTGCAGTGATCCGCTTAACAACGGTGGCAGGAAAGGTACTGAAATGGGGCAAAACTCACTTAACAAATCTCTCACTTAGCAACAACAATTGTGGGCTCAGTTGTGGTCATAATGTGTATTAGCTTGCAGATAAACTTTATCCTAGGGCCATGATGATGGCAAATCTATGGAACCCACAGGTGGCATGCAAAGCCATATCTGCCGGCAAGCCAGCTGTCAGCTCCAGTGTGTATGTGCATGCCAGCTGATTTGAGGCCTTCAGGAAGGCCAGAGGAGGCCGTTTTCACCCTCCACAGACTCCAGGATAGTCTCCAAAGCCTGAGGAGGGCGAAAAACGGGCCTAACGGGCCAACCGGAAGTTGAGAAATGGATCGTTTCCGAACTTCCACTTGGCCCGTTGGGCCCGTTATTCGCCCTCCCCAGGCTCCAGAGACTTTCCTGGAGCCTGAGGAAGGTGAAAATGGCCTTCCCTGGGCCTCCGGAGGAAATTCCAAGCTCAGCATGGAGGCGAGCAGTGAGGCGCGAGTAGGGGGTGGGTGGGTTTTGCGCATGTGGGGGTGCATTTGCATTATGGGTGCCAGCACGCACCCATGCTGTTGCTCGCGCGCCCTCGTATTTTTGGCACCCAACAACAAAAAGGTTCGCCATCACTGGCCTAGAGGTTAGTTTCGAGTTAGTCTTCAAGTGGCCAGAAATAGATAAAGCAATTTTTCCTATTTCCATATAGGGAGTTGACTACTATAGGGTATATAACCACAAAAGGTAAGACTTGTAGTGACCTTAAACCTCCAATTGCACCAGATTAAAACTCCCATCATTTCCATCCAGTGTGTCTGTCTTAAATATCCACAATTTTTCATTTAGCTCTGCATAAACTTTTCTAAATCCCGGGAAATAACCTCTGAGTTGCAAATATTTACATAGCAAACAGACCTCTTGTATGGGACCAATCAGTGCAACAATGCAACCATCTCTATTTGGAAAGAGAGGTTCGTATATCTGAGAGATAATGCCAATAATAAATTGATAGATTTCGGCATGAACCAGCTGTGGTGATCCCAGTGGTTATCGGCACACTGGGTTCCATATAAAAGAGCCTTGGATGGCATTTAGAATATCTGCACATTGACAAAATTTCCATCTGTCAAATTACAAAAGGCCCTTTGCAAAAGATCTGTTGCTTTTTCTGAAAGTCACACAGGAAGGATAACAACTCTAGGGAGAAACTTTTGCAGAAAATGGGGCTCTCCAAGTTGTAACTCTTCAATGGCCTTGGAGGTTGCACCCCAAACATTCTTTCTTAGACTAGATCTATGATGGCGAACTTATGGCACGCGTGCCACAGGTGGCACGTGGAGCCATTTGTTAGGGCACACGAGGCATTGCCCCGTCAACTCCAGCTGACTTCAGCCTTCAGTTCGGAACGGACTTCCAGTTTGCGCACTGGGCCATTTTTTTTGCCCTATGGAGGCTTTGGGGAAGCCTCCTGAAGCCTCCAGAGGGCAAAAATTGCCCTACAGGCAACCCGGAAGTTCAGGAAGGGACTTCTGGGTTGCCCATAGGGCCGTTTTTTGCCCTCCGGAGGCTTCAAGGAAGCTTCCTGAAGCCTCTGGAGGGCCTCCAGGGGGTGGGGGAAGCCGTTTTCGTCCTCCCCATGCTCCTAGAAAGCCTCTGGAGCCTGGGGAGGACGAAAAATGGATCCATCTTGCACAAAAAGCGGAAGGAGGGCAAGAGTCACGCGTGCATGCACATGCACATAGAATTATGGGTATGGGCACGCCCGCACACGACCCCCCCTGCACTCCCCCCACTTTTGGCATTCGATGGCAAAAAGGTTAGCCATCACTGGACTAGATCCTTTAGTGTGGCCACATCAACCTGGACATCCATTCTAACCCTCAAAACTCTGCTCTTTTGTCTTTATTTCTCAGTTTTGGCAAGTTTCTTCTGCAAACCTCACATTTCCTCTAAGCCAGGGGTGTCACACTCGCGTCGTTACATTGTTGTCACGTGACGTGTCGCAAGTTTTTTCACCTTCGCTAAAATGGGAGTGGGCGTGGCCAGGGTGAGATGTATCTGGCCCGCAGGCCGCGAGTTAGACACATCTGCTTTAAGCTTACAGCCACTTCCTCATTTCAAGTGGTTCTGTTTTGATGACTGGTAGTCCTTGACTTACAACCATTCATTTAGTGACTGTTCAAAGTTACAACGTCACTGGAAAAAAACTGATTTATGACTGTTTTTCACACTTACAACCATTGTAACATTCTCCCCCCCCCCGTTCCCCTAGTCACATGATGAAAATTTGGCACTGGCTCATATTTATGTCCCAGGCTAATTGTGATCACCTTTTGTGACCTTCTGGCAAGCAATGGGGAAGTCAGATTGATTTCACAACAGTGTTACTAATTTACGCGTTACTAGTTTAACAACTGCAGTGATTCACTTAGCAACTTTGGCAAGAAAGGTTGTAAAATGGAGCAAAACTCACTTAACAACATTCTTGATTAGCAGTAGAAATTTTGGGCTCAATTGCAGTCATAAATCAAGGGCTACCCAACAAAAGAGTCATGCACTCTTCTGTATACCATAGATTTCCCATCCCTGCTATCGTCCCTGTCACTGTATTTTTATCCTCTTATTCTTGCTCCCGTTTATGTTTGACAAATTCCAACAAATAAATAATCCCACGGCCTCCTTTTGTAAACAAAAAGAAAGTGAATCCTCTTTTGAAACTGTGATTGTTGAATTTCCCCACAAACTTTTGTTTTCTAACCGAGCACAGGTTTCTTGAAAGACTTTGCTTCGAAACGGCATGATACGTTCCGTGTGGGTCTTTCAGACTCTGTGGGGACACCATTTCTGTTCCCTTGGCCCCCCCTTGCTTTGCTCTCCCCAGGAAGAGACCAGCGGCTGGGCTAACAGCTGTAAAGAAAACAGGCCCAGGTGTAGCTATGAGACATGTGAAGCAGGGACCAGGCGGTACATGTTCAGAGAGGCATGACGCTGGGGAGCAAAGGAAACAAACCGTCCCTGATTTCCCCGGGAGGAAAGGAAAGGCAAGATTGGGGGGGGGGGAGGGGGCTGAAGCCTGTTGTGCAAAACAGAAAACAGCAACTTGCAACAGAAAGCAGAACTTGCAAGAAGGGAGATACAATGAAAGGAATGGGGTATCCTTAGCCACTGACGTTCAGGGCTTCCTGTCCGCACATGTATTTATTTAAATGAATACATAAACATTTCCCAGATGTTTGTGCAACAGAAGTATAGACTTGGAGGTACACACACACACCCGCATGCACACACAAACACACACACACACACATACACACACACAAACACCAGTAACCCTTGGTGAGTCACTACATTACAAAAACAATGTTGAGACTTAGGAAAAAGTGCAAAGAAGAGCAACTAAGATGATTAAAGGACTCACACTACTGTAGATTAAATAAACATTTAACATTAAACATTTCCCATTAAATGTGAAAAAGAAAACGTCTTCCCAAAACTGTTTTAAAGATGGAATAAGGATGGATGAGGATTCAACCCACAGGTGGTATTCAGCCAGTTCTGACCGTTTCTGGCGAACCGGTAGCAGAAATTTTCAGTAGTTCGGAGAACTGGCAAATACCACCTCTGGCTGGCCCTGCCCCCATCTATTCTCTGCCTCCTGAGTCCCAGTTGATTGGCTGGGTCTTCTTCTGTTGCCCTGCACAGGAGAACAGAGCTGGAAAGCAGGTTACTGGGGTGTGGAAGGAAGAAATGAAGATTTTACAGTATCCTTCCCCCAGGAGTGGGGAGGGAATGGGGATTTTGCAGTATCCTTGCCGTGCCACACCCACCAAGTCACGCCCACCAAGCCATGCCATGCCGATAGAACCGGTAGTAAAAAAATTTGAATACCACCACTGATTCAATCCACTTTTTTTTTCTTTTTTGCTATAAATGTTTAGCTTTCCTTACAGGAAAATGTTCATCAGGACAAAGTTTCATACTTTTTCTGAGTTTGGGGAATTCTTGCTTTGAATTATTACTAGTTAGACCTCGACTAACGAGGGCTGTTGAGTCCCAAATTTCTGTGGCTGAGAACATTTGTTGAGTGAGTTTTGTCCTATTTTACAACCTTTCTTGCCACAGTTGTTAATCAAATCACTGCAGTTGAACTACACAATTGTTAAAGCAAACCCAGCTTCCCCCATTGACGTTGCTTGTCAGAAGCACTGGAAGGTCACAGATGGCGCTCCCATGACCTCAGGATGCTGCAGCCATCGTAAATAATGCCAGTTGTCAAGTGTCTGCATTTTTATTTCATGGCCATGGAATGTTCTGATGGTTGTAAGTGCAAGGATACATTGTAAGTCACTTTTTTCAGGGACGTTGTAACTTCAAACGGTCACTAAACAAATGGTTGTAAGTCAAGGACTACCTACTTATCTTGCCTTGTATTAGGATTGCCATTACCATACCAAATCTGGATTGCAAACCCTTATCATACCACTAGATGGCAGCGAAGTCAGTAACTGAAGACTATTTGCTGACATCTAATGGTGGTTCATGGATTTGTAGCCCGGGTGTGATTTGATTTGTCCAAATTACCGCAGGTAATTTTGAAAAAGGCTAGATGTCAGAGATGGACACCTAGAGCATATTTGCTTCTTTTCAGAAAATCTAAAAAAAGAATAATCAGCACAGTGAATTTTGATATAGATTGCCCATGCAGGTGTAGAGTAAGGTTCCTTTAATAATCTGTATTTTACTCTGGCATTTTCTGAATTAGATCTCAGTTTCCGGTATTGTTCTGTCCCGTGATTCTAATGAATATGCAGACACAGGCTTGGCTGTCTGCCACGACTAATTACAGAGATAAAGCCACCCCTTGGCTAGGAGCCTAGAACGCTATCTTCAAGAAACCAAGATTAAACTTACGGAATGCTTTCTCAACGGCTAGTAAAATGGACTGTTGTTTCCTGCAAAGATTCCCCTCCCGTCGCTCCACCTATCAACTCTTTGGGAGGGGCCACAACCTTAGCCAGCTGTCCTTACTTCCTTCTATGACATCTTCTCCACAGCTGTTCCTTTCTCTTCTCAGCTCTACGCACACGCGCATCAGGGACAACCTCCCTCTGTTCCTCCTCACTGCTCCCTGACTCAGATGCCACCTGGTGGCCAACAGCCCTCTCTAGTTCCTGCTCTGACTCCAAACACCCTCCAGAGTCTTCCTCATCCTCCAGAGCAGTCCCATAATGGTCCTCGCTGTCAGAGTCCAACAACAGTTCAGCCGGCCGCTGCTGGGCCACAACAGGTATTAGGGACAGACAATAATGTAAAGCAGGAAGACAAGATTTCAGATTCAATACTTCTGAATACTTGCAGAAGTTTCCTTGACTCAGTTCAATCAGTATTTACAACTTCAACAACTTTGATTGTACTTCAGCTCCCAGAATTCCCCAGCCAGTATGCTGGGAACCAAAGGCAACGCAAATTTGGTGAAAGTCACTTAACAATCACCTTTTTTTGTAACAGAAATTCTGGTCCTAATTGCGGTCATACGACCTGCATTTTATAGTTTCGATTTTTTTCATAGCCCATTGGCCTTTTGGGCTTAAAGTTTTGTGTACAGGTAGTCCTCAACTTACGGCCACAATTGAGCCCAAAATTTAGGTTGCTAAGTGAAAGATTTGTTCCTGAGAATTGGCCCATTTTTCGACTTTTCTTGTCACGGATGTTAAGTGAATCATTGCAGTTGTTAACTTAGTAACACAGTGGTTAAGTGAATCTGGCTTCCCCATTGACTTTGTTTGTCAGGAGGTCGCAAAAGGGAATCAATTGATCTTGGGACAGAGCAATGGTCATAAATACGAACCAGTTGCCAAGCATCTGAATGTTAATCACAGGATCGTGGGGATTGTGGGAAAGGTTGTAACTGTGAAAAATGGTCATATGCAATTTTTTCCAGTGCCGTTGTATCTTTGAATGGTCACTAAATGAACTGTTTTAAGTCGAGGTACGACCTGTATTGTGTGAAAAAAGACGATACGGTTCTCCATTAAGTTAGTTAAGGATTTGGTTACCAGTACTGCATTGACCAGGGGTGTCCAAACTTGGCAACTTTAAGACTTGTGGACTTCAACTCCCAGAATTCCCCAGCCAGCTCTGCTGGCTGGGGAATTCTGGGAGTTGAAGTCCACAAGTCTTAAAGTTGTCATGTTTGGACACCCCTGGCATTGACCTATAAACTACAGGCTGGGTAAACAAAACTATCTCAATTACAACAAAGCTGGTTTGTGGTGAGCATGGCCAAATAAAATTATACACGTTTGTGGACATTATACTTACACGTACACTACATTGCCAAAAGCAGAGGTGGGTTCCTGCCACTTCTAACCTCTTCTATAGAAGAGGTTCCACAAATCTACTGTGCCGTTTAGAACCGGTTCCAGCTCCCTCCCCCTGCCCGTCTGCACCACGCTTGCCCCGCCCACCACTCACTGATTGGCTGGCTCACCAATTGCCGCGCCTGCCTCTAAGAGTCCTATCTAAACCTTAAAGTCTTAAAGCTGTCAAGTTTGAACACCCCTGCGGTTTCTTTTTCTAAAGGGTTAGGGGAGCAAGGGTCTTGTAACTTGACAGCTTTAAGACTTGCATACTTCAGTGCCAGAGTTCCTGAGCCAACATGACTGGAGGAGGAATTCTGGGAGTTGAAGTCCACAAGTCTTAAAGCTGTCAAGTTTGAACACTACTGGGTTTTTTTTTTCTAAAGGGTTAGAGGAGCAAGGGTCTTGTAACTTGACAGCTTTAAGACTTGTACACTTCAGTGCCAGAGTTCCTGAACACCCCTGGGTTTTTTTTTCTAAAGGGTTAGGGGTGCAAGGGTCTTGTAACTTGACAGCTTTAAGACTTGCACTCTTCAAATGCCAGAGTTTCTGAGCTATGTCCCTAGGTCATGTGTTCACCTTTTTCAACCTTCTGACAAGCAAAGTTCAATAAGGAAGCCAGATTCCCTTAACAACCATGTTACTATATTAACAAATGCAGTGATTCACTTAACAACTGTGACAAGAAAGGTGGTAAAATAGGGCAAAACCCACTTAACAAATGTCTCACTTAAGCAACAGACATGTTGGGCTCAGCTGTAGTCGTAAGTCAAGGACTACCTGTATACCTTTATACAGGTTGTCCTCGACTTACAACAGTTCGTTTAGTGACTGTTTGAAGTTACAATGGCACGGAAGAAAGTGACATGACCATTTTTCACCCTCTTGCAGCATCTCCATGGTCACATGATTAAAATCCAGATGTTTGGCCACTGACTCATATTTGACAGTTGCAATACCCTGGGGTCATGTGATTACCTTTTGCAACCTTCTGGCAAGTAATGTCAATGTTGCAGTACGATCACTTAACAGCCATGTGACTCAACAAAAAATTAAAAAACTTTACACACACATACACAAAACAACAACCATGTGACTAAATGAACAATAGCAGTGATTTCCTTAAGAACTGTCGCAAGAAAGCTCGTAGAATGGGGCAAAACTCACGTAACAAATATCTCACTCAGCAAGAGAAATTTCCGGCTCAGTTGTGGTCATAAGTCAAGGACTATTCGTATTTATGGCAGGAAATAAGCATTTTCTTCCCCATGCTTTGCTGGTGGGGCGGGGGCGGGAGTTCGTTAAAACTGCTGTTTATGACACCATTGTTTTCCTGAATTTGCGAGTCCCCTCAGAGAGAAATCTTTGTAGCATAGAAAAGGTTTTATCCTGAAATCTTTTTTAAAAACAAACAAACACAAAAGCAGGTCAAAATTGTGGTAAAGTGAGAAAAAAAGATTCCCCGGCCTGTTGTTATTAAATAAAGCGTGTCATCTTTTTAATTTGAGCTGTCAGAAATGGTGTGGCAGAGTCCCCTGCTTGCGGGGTGGTGGTGGGTGGGTTGGGTTGGACTAGATGACCTACAAGGTCCCTTCCAACTCTATTAACCTGTTAATTTAGATTGCATTTAATTATCCACCATGGGAAACGAGACGCTGGTCTTGCTTTTGCAGACGTGAATTTGTGCATGTACTCGCCTGCGGGCACGCCACATTCTCTGCAGAATGAGTGTGAGGGTAGATTCTTGTGCAAAGGGAAGGGAGATCCCGAGGAGCCATGAGGGATGGGGTGGGGGAGGAAAGAGGCTCTCCACAGCTGGAATTAATACAAAGGGGTGTGTGTGTGTGGGGGGGTGAGATTTGCATGGCGCAAACCGGCCCTTCTCGCCATCTCCAAAGGTTAAGCCTGGAGGGAGGAGGAAATGCGTGGTCTTTGCAGCCCTGAAGGGGGCGAGCGGGACCAGCTCACTAATTGTTAAGGAAAAGTCGGTCTTACGTGCCCACCCGCACACAAGGCCTGTGTGTGTGTGTGTGTGTGTGTGTTTACTGAGGGGAAGCTGCTTTGCATGGCGAGCTGAACCCGTAGGGGAGCCCCCAGCCTCGGCCCTTTTTTCACTTCCTTCAGGGTTACGTATCAATTCAGCAACTGGGCTTTGAGTAAAAAACAACAACAACAACCCCGCTTCGTGGAGCACATCCAGCATTTCTCTTGACTCTTGACTCCAAAATCAGTCTTGGGATCCTCTGGAACAGGGGTCTTCAACCTGGGCCACTTTAAGCCTGGCGGACTTCAACTCCCAGAATTCCCCAGCCAGCAAAGCTGGCTGGGGAATTCTGGGAGTTGAAGTCCACCAGGTTTAAAGAGGGCCAGGTTAGAGACCCCTCCTTTGGAATATAGAAGCTCACGCTGGACCTTGTAGAAAAAAAAGGGGGATATTAGGAAAAGTCTCGCCGTCCTTGGTTTATCCTCGATGTGTGTAAAGGCATCCGTTCCGCTTCAAATAATAAAATTAATCTGGGTGGGGTGGGGTGGAGAAATCAGCGGCCCCTTTTCAGATAAAACAATAGACTGTAACAGACCCTAGTTTTCTTGGCAAAAGGCCAATCCGTGCTCAATGGAACCCTGCTTTGCCCCTTGGCTCAAATTCCCAATTTGCAATTCTTGACGTGTTGTGTGAAGGCGGCAGAGATGCTACACAGAAACCCCAAAAGCGTGTCAGGAAGGGAGCGTGCTTATCCTGGCAAACAAACCATAGCTTAGTTGGAAGGTCTGTAAAAGCACTTGTGAAGGGTATATAAGACTAATTGCTATTGCTAGTGCGTACAAGACAGCCACTTATCTAAAATGATATATATATAGACTAGAATGAACTGGAAGGGACCTTGGAGGTCTTCTAGTCCAACCTCCTGCTCAAGCAGGAGAACGTATATCAGAGATAGGTTGCTCCCTAACCTGGCGAACCGGTAGTTAAAAAATTGGCAACCCACCACTGACGTGTATATATACCATTTTTGATATATACCGTGTTTCCCCAAAAATAAGATGGTCTAACTTTCTTTTGACACCCCCCCCCCCAAATAAGTGTTTGGGCTTAATTTTTGGGGAGGTCTTATTACTTTTAAGGTGCAGGAGGCGGGAAGCATGGTCACCTCATGGCTATGGCTGTGTTGCAATATTTGGGGGGAGGGCTTATTTTCGGGGTGGGGTGGGTGATTTTAGCTCATGCCCTCAAAAGCCCATTTATGCCTATTATCGGTGAGGCCTTATATGCATGCACACGTTCTCCCGCTTGAGCAGTGGGTTGGACTAGAAGACCTCCAAGGTCCCTTCCAGCTCATTCTATTCTATAACAATTCCTCTTTATCGTTCTCCCCCTTTCCCCATCCTCTCCCTTCTGCAGAAAAAGGCGTTAATTACGACGAGGACAGAAGCACTCTGCACATGCTCGAGAGCTCCCTTCCCCCTCCCCCTTATTTGGCTGAACAGGAAAACCAGGCTCTGCGCCTGCTTGAAAGTTAAATTGACTTTATTTGACGCGGCTCCTTTTTCCCTGCGCCGGGGGGAGATGCGCAGGCTGGGGGGCGAAGCCACTCTGCACATGCTCGGAAGTCCTTTGTCTCCGGCTTGGCTTTGCTCCCGGAGGACGAGAGGAGGAGGAGGAGGAGGAGAAGCGGAGGCGTTGCACGGGATCCGCGGTCGGCTCCGCCTGGCTTGGCTGAATAGGCGAGCGGCGGCTCAGCTGATGCAAGCGGCCGCTCGGCCCTCCCCGCCGCTTGCCTATATATAAGCCGAGCTCCAGGCGCCCCCGCCGCGGAACCTCCCTTCCCGTGTCTTCGAGCCGCCAGAGGGCTGGGTGCCTTTCCATCAGCAGTGGCGCCAGCGCTGCGGGGCCCGAGCTCGGTAGGCAAAGCCGGAATGTGGATAGATTGGGGGGGGGGGTGTCGCGAAGGGGACCGAGAGAGAGAGAGAAAGACGGCAAACATTCTGCATCTTCTCATCCTTGCAACGCTGCCCTGGGTGGTTTTTTATTTTTTTGCCAAAAAAAAAAGCAGCTGCGCGGCTTTCCTTTTTTTTAAAAAATAAATAAAAGCTGCGTTCCTAAAACAGTCTTGCACCGGGAAGCGGGGGAGGGCGAGAATCGGTATCTGCCCCCCCACTTCAAAAACAAAACTCGACCTACCGCTCTCGCAACTCTTCCCCCCCCCCCTTTTATGCGGTTGCAAATTTCGTAGCGTTGCAAAAGAAATAAAAGGGCTCTGGGTTCCCTCGGTGCGTTTGCAGTCTTTTTTTTTGCAAGCGGGCTTGCAAGTGTGGAACGGAGGCGGGCTGGTGGGGGGTGGGAGAAACAGCTTACCCCCCCCTTCGATTATTTAGCATTATTATCTAAAACACCCCCTCCCCTCCCTATCATTTCCTGGCGGAATAATGAAGGTCTTTGCAAACGGACGGGTTCTGGAGCATCGCTCGTCTCCCTTTCTATCTCCTAGTCCATCTTCTTGGACGGAATTTATAGATAGAAATTGGTTTTCTTGAGATTTGGGGGCTTTCTTAAGTGCCCCCCCTTTTAGCTCTCGTTATCATGCCGGGTATTCCCCCCCCTCCCTTAAGTATATAGTAGAAAATGAGAGTGATCACGCCCCCTTCCATCTAGGATATATGCGCGGCGGAGTAGGGGGGAGGAATACTTGGATTTAAAAGAAAACGCAGTATTTAAAAAAAAAAGCCCACTCCCTTTGGAAATAATATGAGTCTACCGCTAAGAGATCGTCCTATTGCTGATATAAGTGGGGGGAAAGGGGTGTTGGAGCAATTGACTTGGTTTTTCTAGACTTGCGACTATCCCCCCCCCCAAAAAAAATTCCGGATTTCTCCCTTTCCAGAATATGCTACATATGTGTCTGTATGTGGTCCTATATAGCCTTTGGGATATTGAATGTGTGTGCTTTTTTAAAAGTAATTATTTTGCAAAATCGGTGAATGCATTTTCCTTCAGTCCTATTGTAAATAAAAAAGAGGTGTGTATGTTGCACACGCCCCCTTCTTTTAGGATGTCCCCCCCTCTCCCAGCCCCTGACGTCTAAATTTGCTCTAATAACGCTGCAGATGTACTAAAGGAACCACAAAAAAAAAAAAGCTCTCCCATTGGGTGCATTGCTACACAAAGGAATACAAACCTGCTTGCAGTCTACTCACACCCCCTTCCATCTACTTTCCTGTGCTTAAAAAAAAAAGGTCCCTGGCTCCAACAGATCAGAGAAAACATGTTTTTGGGGAGGGGGGGATTTGGATGCCTCCTTGTTAACCTTTTGAAGAATAATTTTTCAGTAGGTGCCCCCCCCTAAAAAGATGCAAGGATCATTTTAAGAAAAAAATGGTTCTTTTAAATTGATGCTTCCTATTGGGAAACATCTGTGTAGCTTCCATTGTAATTCTCACCCCTGAGAAAGAGCAGGATTGTGACTGTGTGTATGTGTGTGTGTTTGTGTGTTGGAGGGAAGAGGGCAGAATTCACTTTCTTGAAAGGAGGGATGCCTTTTTCTGGTCTCTTTCTAGCTCTTTATCCTCTGTGTGTTTATAGACTTTACATGTTTCATTGTCATGTTTTGGTTGGCCGCCTCATTCTTTTGACCAGCTGTTTAATCCAGCCAAAAATTGTTTTATGAATCCTGACATTTGTCTGTTTTCCCCCCCTCCCTCCTTCTCTCTCTTCCAGGGTCTTTTTTAACCAATCCGGACTAGCTTCATCCAAATTTTTCTCTCTCTCCTCCCTTCCTTGTTTCTTTTACTATTTTTCTCCCATTCTCTTTATTTGGAATATTCCTGCATTTTTAAGATCTCAAGATGGTGCAGAAGAAAACTGAACTTACAGGCTTCCATCGTTCTTTTAAGGTACGGTGTGATTTAGTTCATTTTAAAAAGTGATATCAAATCATTTTCTTCATGTTTTAAATCTTTGCTACTTCGCTTTTGGTTGTAAAAAATGAGCCCCCGTGGGGTTTAGCTTTCTGTCTAGCAAAAAGCAGTGGGTTCTGAATTGCAAGGAGAATGTCTGGCTGTTGTCAATAAAAAGAGGAAATGGGCAAGAAACTAAACTTTTGTTGGTCGTGCTTGCAAGCTTCGTGAGTCATACCAAAGAGTTAATCTCTGAGAACTGAGGTAGATGTCCCTTGGGAATACACAATATTTCCTAAAGTATTTACAACAGGTAGAAGTTTACAGGTGTTTCTGCAGTCTTTGGCTCAAAATGTTGCAAGTGATCCGGCTTTTCCAAATTTCTTGATGTTCCCCTCTCCGTCCTGTTGTAGCGTATTTTGTGACTGCTGAAAGGCTCTGTTTCCATTGAGACTTTTGTAGTTTTTTAATAAAATATATTCAATGGACACTTTCCCAGTATTCAATGTTGTTGGTACTCAAGGTTTCTTTATTTTTGTACAAAGGAGTTGGTTTCTGTCACTTTACATTTGAACTAGTACTGAATTTTGGAATATAGAGCTTAAATTCCCGGGGAAGAAATGATCAGGATCCCCAAATACAGGTAGTCCTCGACTTATGACCACAATGGAGCCCAATATTTATGTTGCTACATGAGATATTTGTTAAGTGAATTTTGCCCCATTTTACAACCTTTCTTGCTATAGTTAGCATTGCAGAGTTGGTAACACAGTTGTTGAGTGAATCTGGCTTCCTCATTGGCTTTGCTTGTCAGAAGTTCACAAAAGTTGTTCAGATGACTCTAGAACAATGCAACATTCGTAAATAGGAACCAATTGCCAAGCATCTTAATTTTGACCCCCATGGCCGTAGGGATGCTACAAATGTGAAAAAGGGTCATAAATCACTGTTTTCAGTGTTGCTGTAACTTTGAAAAATCACTAAACAACTGTTGTAAGTCAAGAACTACCTGTAGTCTGTGTTTATGTGTTTGTTGTAAAATCAGGGATATGAACCGTTAAGTCCCTACTACACCACTGTTTACCTCCTTACCTATTCTTGTTCTTGCCAAAACTTTGCAAATATCTGGTGCCAAAAGTGGTATAGTGTATTATTTCCATAGCAGTGTCTATTTCTCAATGTTGCCAGCTTGAATACACGTGGACATCAATTCCCATGCTTGCAGTAGAATTCTGGGAGTTGAAGTCCACATATTTTCAAGCTGCTAATGTCCAGAAACACTAGTCTGTCCCAATTTGCAATCTTCCAACGCCATCTTAGACCTTGATGATCATAATTTCCTTCCTTCCTTCCTAGATTTAGCATATATCAATGCATGTTTCAGTTTAGAATGGCATTGTTTACATTAGACTAATTTCTAGTTTGTTTAACTACGTGTGAGACCAGTTCTTTGCTGCTAATCATGGTTTCCAAACCGAAGCTCGATTTGCTGTACTAAAAGCTGTTGCTTGATAAACCCAGTGAGTCCTGGCTTCCAAGGAGTTAATATTTTATTTGAATAAGAAATAAGCTTGTGGGGGAGGGGCAGGGATAAAGTTAAGGAACAACAGTGTTGAGAAAGCAAATTGGAAGATTTTTAAAGCAAAATAAAGGCTTGTGTATGTGTTAAAAAGAAGAAGAAAAATGTACGTTTAGGATATTGCTCTCCCAGATTGGATTCACACATTCAACTAAGACGTAGTGTGGTTTGCTTATTAGCAATTACCAACACATGAGTTTTGTAAACCCTGATGTGAGAGTTGGTTAATGTGAATTTAGCCATGTGTGGTTAGTACAGTGTAGTTAGGTTTGTTGTGGTTTAGTTTGTTGTGTTGAACACAGCTACTGTGTTCAGTATGTTCTCCCAACATGATGTGTGTTGAGATCATAATTTTAGCTACAAATCCTTTTACATAGCAACTGGTTCCAGTGTGCCTTTTCTGGACTCCACCAGAAAAAAAACCTGGCTTGGATTTTAAAGAGGATATATCCTGGTTTTGTCTTGTCTTGCTTTTGAAGAAGCTTTGACGTGTGATCCTGGGTTGTGATCTGCAGTTCTAGCCCTAATGTGGCTATTGCAACCTCTGATTTTGCAGAGGGACCCAAGAGGCATGTTTATAATGACAGCAGACTCACCTGTTTTTTTTTAAAAAAAACAATAATGATAGTTTGCAATTGTTCAAACTCCTCTTATTCATTTTACAAAGAAGCCCTTGCCTCTTTTTTCTCCCCTCCTTGGAGTAACTGTGGATTGGAATTCTCTGTTTGCCCCCCCTCAAATGTAAAGATTAGCTTCTAGTTCTTTTGAGTGATGTAAAGAAAGCTATTGCTGACATGTCTGAACATGCCTGAAGATTCGGGGATAGACCAAAGCTTTGTGGGTAGCTGGTGGAAAAAAAAACACCCAATAGGGTTTGAAGGATGCAGATTGAAGGCCCCACCAGGGATACGAAAGAGAGGTACACCTGGCAAAATAAATCAGTAAAGTGATGGAAAACCTGTGTGAAAACAATCAGCATTTATTCATTTATTCTGTGCTCCTATACTGTCAGGTAGAAATTCAAGGTGATTTATAGGTGATGATGTGCATGGTTTGTTTCTGGTGGCCTTTTGGAAGAATAGAGATTGCAAGAGTGCAATTGTGGGCTGGCCCACCTGGCTCTTACAGCTAGCTGCCTTATTCGCATTGTGCAGGTGGAGTAACTGAGCCCGAGAGAGTCTCCCAGCCAGTTTAAAAACCTGTCCTGCTTATGAGTTCTACCCCGCAGGGATGCCAGTCAGCACTTTACTGAAAGCACGGGGTTCAGCCTATGAGGATTTCTCCTCTTTCCCATCAGTCCATGTTCATCTTTTACTGGCTGATCCTAATTATGGGTTGTTGGCGTCCTGTGAGGGCTGGCCCTGTTGGGCACTGAGGTAGGGTGGTTGGGCTGGTCTCTACTTTTTAATAGAAGCTTCTGTGGCTTAAGTTGGCTTTGTCCTTCTTGAAAGCTGGGCAATTGCTTGTCTTCATCACACAGGCTGAACTCAGAAAGTGCATAATTGTACTTGGAATGCTTTTTCTCTTTGCATCACTGAGTGCTGTATCTTACGATTTATGATGATTGCATTTTATGATTATGATCGTGATTTATCACTTGTTGCTTGTATGTACACTGAGAGCTTATGCATAAATTCCGTGTGTTCACTCACACTTGGTCAGTAAAAAGTTCTATTCTATTCTTTGGGACATTTGTTTGCAAGCTGGCACAAAGGTTAAAATAGCTCCCATCTGATTTTGTGTGTGTGTGATTTCCAAGTCAAGTTGCTAGCCCTGATGGGGCACTTCTGAACAACCTATGACTGTCAAGAATCAAGCATGGGAGCAGCCTTTGAAAATTGCACAAATCTTCCTAGAGTCCAAATAATGTTGTTGTAGAGACCATCCTGGTTTATTGTATATATTATGCAATATATACAGTATACTGGTTTACTACTATAACTAGATGGGGTATATAGAGATATTTAGTTCTATTTGGTAAATGTGATATGACAATAGGATAAGTCACCTTCATCCCAGATTTTCCAAATGATTTTTGCAGTATAACTACTAGTGCTGGTTTTGCGAATACTCAAAATCTTTATGAGATAATCTACGGAGAGATTTGAGAAAGACGGAACAGTTCCCTTCTGCACTAAGTGAACTAAGTTTGTTGGGCCCTAGCTTACTAATAAAACTCAGCCAGTATAAACCATGAGGACCTAGCTACGTCTTAAATAAGGCCGATGTCCTGGAAATATGGTTGAATGAGAATTTACAATCCTTGCTCCTCGTCAAAATCCAAAGCACTAGCTAGAGGTATCTGAGAAAGTAAACACACTCCAGAACTAAATTCAAATACATTTCCCCCTTTTGGTCTATGGCCTTTCAGCAAATAGATGATGTAAGACACTAATACTCCTGTTAAAAGAAATGATGCTGTGTTAATATGTCATTTCAGGTTTAAGGAGATCCAGGTTCAAACCCTTTGCAGTATTTTTAGCTTTCAATCAATTATAGCCTAACTAACAAGAGAATAAAAAGGGGCAGGAGTTGCAGAGTTAGCTATCATGTCTGGTATTCCTAGGCGGAAAAGTATGATGAACATTTATTTTCAGACCCCCAATTACTTTACAAAAAGAAGAAGAAAAAAAGGCAGAAAATAAAATTGAGAATTGAAATCTGGATTCTGAAAGAACCAAATCGGGGTTTTTTTTCCCCCTTGCAGATTTGGGGTATTTATGAACACGCAGTTTGCATTTTTCCTCCAATTTCTCCAAAGTCTTTGCTAAATTGGGCTTGCTCTCCTGATGTCCTTTTTGCAAATTAAATGTGCGTTATGTAATACCCATTCCCTTCACTCTGGTCTCTAAATGTGATCACTGAATTTGGTTTGGGTTGGCTGCACTGAACATTTTGGGCACTAACTTATATTTCTTGCTGGTGTTTTTCCATCAGGTTTATAATTGCTCCAGTTGCCTTGTGGGTATTACCAACCAGTTTTTTACTGCCTAATCTTAATTTAGCACTCTTGTGTTGATTTTTATTTTTAAAGAGCCAATCCAGGTAGATACTTAGGGGCCATTGGTTGTGGTGGATTTTGTACGTCTGTGTGTTTTCAGGGGTGGGGGAATTTTGCTGCAAAATTCCTGTCGGGTGCAGTCGTTTTCTGTTTTTGTTTAAATAGCACAGCTTCCTGGCGTGGAACCAAACGGCAATGTGGTTGTAAAGTTCTTGGTTTGTGAGTGCGGTGTGGTGCAGAGCAGCTGGAAAGAAATGACTGGGAGGGGTGGGGGTGGGGGGCTGGGAGGACCTGAATGGATGTGCTTACGTTTGTGTGTGTCCTGATGCTGCCGTTTGCCTCCCTGTGGTGTCCACACTTGTTTTTTTTTAAGCTGCTTGTGTTGATGTAACTTCTGTTGTACCTTGTGGCTTGGATGCCAGCGAGGCCCTGGAAGGGGGCGGGTGGATGGGTGGAGCCAGTGTGTTATGTAAAGCACCCTTTGTGTTCTGCAATGTTGGGCCTAGCTTTTCCTACAGGAGAAAGAAAGTGGATGTGAGGAAAGGAATATTTTCTGGACTCGTGGGACCCCCAGAGAGCAGCTAGTCTCGAAATAGGTGAAACCTTGCAGGGCCTTTTGTTAAAAAAATAATATTTTTTTTAAAGTAAGTCCCAAGTGGTGCCTTGAGGCTGCACCAGGAGGCTAAGCAAAGCCTCCCAACTGCAGTTTGATGGCTGAAGGTATCAACATTTGAAGCAGGGTGACCAACCTTAGCAACTTTAAGACCTGTGGACTTCAAGTCCCAGAATTCCCCAGCCAGCCAGCCAGCCCAGGATTTCAAGTCCACAGGTCTTAATTCCCCACGCTGGCTGGGGAATGCTGGGACTTGAAGTCCACAGGTCTTAAAGTTGCTAATGTTGGATGCTTCAGAACAGTTGTGCAGACTGGATTAAAAAGCCGTAAGAAGCGATCAAGCCACAACTGCAATTGTGACATGCAATTTTGCACGGGGATTACCCAAGAACACAATGTACTTCCTATCACACCACCTGGCCCAAACGTTGTTGCCTTATTCACTTCTGAATCTTGCTGCTTGTTTCTCCCATTGGCAGGACTTTTTTCCCCCTAATTTTATATTTTAAAATATATTTTATATTTTACACCCAGGCTTTGAACAGTTCCCTTCCTGGTACATGTCTTGGTTTTTATTTTAATCTTCTGTAATAATTATTTTAATCTCCCAAGCAAAGCATTATGGGATTTGTGGACTGTTTTGGTCAGCTTTTTTCCCGGCTTAGTGGTGCTCATGCAAATCTCGTGTGTGTGTTGTGTTGTGTTGTGAAAGCAATATGAAATTTCTAGATAATGAAGCAATAAATCCCAAGCACGTCTGACTATCTGATACTACTAAGGCTGGGCTGGTGCCCTCATCAACAAACCTATTAGTGAAGTTCAGAGTTTTTATTTATTTATTTTCCTGCGTAGTTCTGCCTCAACCTCAGCAGATTTTGTAAGAACGTTTGTGTGTAGGTTGTGAGTTAATATGTTTATTTATTGAGAGGAAATCTTACTGAACTGGCAGTGCCATACTTGTTCTTACGCACTTCCACAACTTTTTATATAGATTTTTCAATCAGTAGTGAAATCAGACTGGGATAAGTTTAGTGTGTTCTTTTGCAGTTTTGTTGGACATTGGGCAACAATATATGAAAGCTCTTAAAACCTGGCTAGTTCTCCTTTCAGCTCATTAACTCTTACCTGTATTAGAGGGTGTAATGAAGAGAAGATTGGGTGATTTACAGAATTGTTTCAAGCATTCAAAGAGTCCCTTTTATTGACAAAATTAAAAAGATGTTTGCTCATGTTTGTATATGAATGGAGTACAATCCTTTTTTTAATACACATAATCCTTGATTTACAACTGCTTGTTTAGTGACCATTCAAAGTTGGAACAATGCTGAAAAATGTGACTTACGGCTATTTGTTGCACTTATGACTGTTGCAGCATCCCCATGGCCAGATCATCAAAATTTAGATGCTTGCAACTGGTTCATATTTATGGCGGGTGCAGCGTCCTGGGGTCATTTTTTGTGACCTTCTGACAAGTAAAGTCAATGGGGAAGCCACATTCATTTAACAATTATATTACTAATTTAACAACCACAGTGATTCACTTAACAACTGTAGCAAGAATGATCTTAACTTGGGGCAAAATCCACTTAACAAATGTCTCACTTAACAACATAAACGTTGGGCTCAATTGTCGTAAATCGAGGAATACCTGTATATTTATTTTTTGCTTTTAAAATAATAACAAGCAAAAAGAACAAAACACCAAAATATATACATTGTCAAAAATACACAAATGCTTAAAACTACGTTGAGAAAATACAACAAAAACAAGATACAGAGAAAAATACGTTCTTGGAACAGGAAATTGTTACAATTTTATATACAATTACCTAATACATTCAAGACTGTTTTTTTAATGTACTATATGACTATCGTGTTTATAAATGAGTCCCATATTTCCTCATATTTATCCGTACAAAATCTACATCTGTAAGCAATCTACTCATAGCAAGTGTCATCAGCTCTTCAATCCATTAAATGACTGAATTTATTCATACATTTATCCTTCCAATATTGCAATATCAGCTTGTTAGTTACAATAAGAGAATCACTTTAAATTGTCCAGTTGTCCAATTCCATGCACTAGCTATGTAATTCAATAAAGCACTACCCTCTGAAAGTTTTGGGGTTTCTTGCACGGTCACATTTTTATAGTTTATTACTTTCTCACAAACTTAATAATAATTACTATCTCTTTTTCCTGTTGTAAATGTTGATCAAGGGTTAGCTATGTGAAATAAAAATCCTTCTGTGTAAAAATGTAAGTAAGTAAGACTGGTTTTTCCTTATTGCCCTCGGAAATGATACTAGGGTGTCTAAGCAGTTAAGGGCAACATTTTTCAAACTTGAACTTGAAGATCTGTGGACTTGAGCTCCCAGAATTCCCCAGCCATCCTACTGCCTGGAGAATTCTGGGAGCTGAAGTCCACACATCTTCAAGTAGTCAAGGTTGGAAAATACTGCACTAGAGATGACCTCGAGGTCTTGTGTGGCAGGATGCAAATCCACCAGTTGAATAAATTAATGTTAGTATTCCTGAGGTTCCTCAAGACAGTTGCAGGAACTGGGTATGTCTAGTTTAATGAAAAGAAGGACTAGGGAAGACATGATAGCAGTCTTCCCATATCTCAGGGGTTGCCACAAAGAAGAGTGAGTCAAACTATTCTCCAAGGCACCTGAGGGCAGGACAAGGCACCTGAGGGCAGGGTTCCAGGGTGGGGGGGGAGGGCTAATCAGACCGGGAGGAGAGCCAGTGCCGGACAGACAGGTGAGTCCAGGAAGGACGGGGATGCGGTGGAGGGGGGGAATATAAAGGTCACTAGAGCAGAGGGTTGTCCTATCACAACGGTCGTGGGGAGGAGGGGATGCGAGGACAGGATAAGATCCCAAGGTCGGTTGGGAGACCGTGGCTGCTGGCTACGCCCGGTCGCTTGTACCAACCCCTGCAGTCTAGGTGGACAGGTGCTACAGAGCCAGGGCCTGTGGCTGATGCTTTGCAACGCAAGGTCTGTTACCAACAAGGCCCCCCTCATTAATGAGTTGATCTCAGAGGGGGAGCTAGACCTTGCAGGGATAACGGAGACCTGGTTGGGCCACGAGGGTGGTTTACCCCTTGTGGAAATGTGCCCACCAGGCTTCCGGGCATTCCATCAGCTCCGGGCCCTGGGTAAGGGTGGTGGGGTGGCGGTGGTTATGCGGGAATGTTTAGAGCCGAGGGAGTTCACTGTCCCTCAGATACCCGGGTGTGAGTCCCTTGGTGTGAACTGGGGCCCAGGGAGGCAGTGGGGCTTGCTGATTGTATACTTGGCTCCTCGCTATGCATCAGCAGCCCTGCCCGAGCTCCTCGAGCTAATCTCAGCGACGGCAGTTGAGACTCCCAGACTTTTGGTCATGGGGGACTTCAACTTGCCGTCAACGGGAGCGGCTTCTGAGGTGGCTCGGGAGTTCATGGCTTCCATGACGGCCATGGACCTGACCCAATTAGTGCAGGGCCCCACTCACGAAGGGGGCCACACACTGGACCTCATTTTTGTATCTGAACAGTGGACGAGTGATCTGGGAATAGGGGACTTAGTCATCACGCCCCTGTCATGGTCAGACCACTCATCCCTCCGGCTGGACTTCCCTGGCGCTATCCCCCACCGCGAGGAGGCGGAACCAGACTCTACAAGCTGGTACCGCCCCAGGCACCTGATGGAATCGGATAGATTCCAGACGGAGCTTGGGCCAATACCTGTAGCCTTGTCCCGCTCCGAGGACCTAGTGACTGCCTGGAATAGGGCGACGACTGGGGCCTTGGACCGGGTTGCGCCTTTGCGACCTCTCCTGCGGCATCGATCCACCCGGGCTCCTTGGTTCACTGAGGAGCTAAGGGTGATGAAGCGCCACAGGAGACGTCTAGAGAGCAGGTGAAGGTCCTCACGCTCCGAATCTGACCGAACACAGGTAAGAGCCTATTTGCGGACTTACCTTGTGGCAATAAGAGCGGCCAAGCGCAGACATTGTGCTGCCCTTATTGCGTCCGCGGATAACCGCCCTGCCGCCCTGTTTCGGGTGACCCGCTCCCTTTTATCGCAGGGGACGCGAGAGACACCCTTACAGGGAAGAGCAGAGGAGTTTGGGGAATATCTTCAGGACAAAATCGATCAGATCCGGAGCGGATAGACCTCCGTCAGTGGACCAGACGAGCCGTCAACAGCGAGTCTTGAGAGACCATTCTGGGAGGAGTTTGACTCTGTTGCCCCCGAGGATTTGGACAGGTTGCGTGGACGGCTACGACCCACCACATGTTCAATGGACCCGTGCCCCTCCTGGCTGGTACTGGCAGCCTGGGAGGTGACACGAGGCTGGCTTCTGGGCCTGGTGAACGCCTCATTGGGTGAGGGTTACTTACCAACCGCCTTGAAAGAGGCGGTGGTGAGACCCTTGCTCAAGAGACCTTCGCTCGACCCAATGGAGCTAGCTAATTACCGTCCAGTCTCCAACCTCCCCTTCTTGGCGAAGGTTGTTGAGAATGTGGTGGCGCAGCAGTTTCCACGACACCTGGACGAATCCGACTATCTAGACCCACGCCAGTCCGGCTTCCGACCCGGGCACAGCACTGAGACAGCCTTGGTCGCATTGGTTGATGATCTCTGGAGGGCCAGAGATAGGGGTTGTTCCTCTATCCTGGTCCTATTAGACCTCTCGGCGGCTTTTGATACCATCGACCATGGTATCCTATTGCGCCGGTTGGAGGGGATGGGAGTCGGAGGCACCGTTCTGCGGTGGTTCGGCTCCTACCTCTCCGACCGGAAGCAATGTGTGTTGACAGGGGGGCAGAGGTCGTCCCTGAGGCCACTCACTTGTGGGGTGCCGCAGGGGTCGGTCCTCTCGCCTCTCCTGTTCAACGCATATGTGAAGCCACTGGGTGAGATCATCCGTGGCTTTGGGGTTGAGTACCACCTGTACGCTGATGACACTCAGCTGTACATTTCAACCCCAAACCACCCCAACGAGGCTGTCGAAGTGATGTCCCGGTGTTTGGAAGCCGTCGGGGTCTGGATGGGGGACAACAGACTCAAACTCAACCCCTCCAAGACCGAGTGGCTATGGGTACCGGCACCTCGGTTCAGCCAGCTGACACCATCGCTGGCCATAGGGGGCGAACAACTGTCCCCTGTGGAGCGGGCGCGCAATTTGGGCGTCCTCCTTGATACCCAGCTGTCACTGGAGGACCATGTGGCAGCCGTGGCAAAGGGGGCGTTCCACCAGGTTCGCCTGGTGCGCCAATTGCGCCCCCTACTGGACCGGAGTGCCCTGCGCACGGTCACTCATGCGCTGGTGACGTCTCGCCTGGACTACTGCAATGCCCTCTACATGGGGCTTCCCTTGGGACGCATCCGGAGACTGCAGCTAGTTCAGAACGCAGCCGCGCGGGTTATCATGGGGAGTACACGTTACTCCCACATAACACCGCTCCTGCGCGAGCTGCACTGGCTACCTGTGGCCTTTCAGGTGCGTTTCAAGGTATTGATCACTATCTTTAAAGCGCTCCATGGCATAGGACCTAGATATCTGCAGGATCGCATCCTACCACACACGTCCCTGCGACCTATTCGCTCACACAGGGAGGGACTCCTCCTGGTGCCGTCCGCTAGGCAGTGTCAGCGGGCGACACCTAGGAGTAGGTCCTTCTCTGTGATGGGCCCAACCCTCTGGAATGACCTCCCCCCCCCCCCCCGACATTCGAACCACCACCGACCTCCATTCCTTCCGTCAAAAGTTAAAGACTCACCTATTTCAATCAGCTGGCCTGGCACTTTCTTAGTTTTACCTCCCGGGGATTTATTTTAATTGGGTTTGGGTTTTTAATTGGGGATGTTTTTAGGGTTTTAGAATATATTTATTTCTTGTACAGCCTATCTCCTCCATCCAAATGCATTTAATTGTTTTATGATTGTATTTTTATCTGCATTGACTGTACACCGCCCCGAGTCCCTTTTTGGGAGAGGGGGCGGTCTAGAAATCCAAGAAATAAATTAAATAAATAAAAGAAGCAATGGGTGGAAACTAATCAAGGAGAGAAGCAACTTAGAACTGAGGAGAAATTTCCTGACAGTTAGAACAATTAATCAGTGGAACAGAAGTTGCCTCCAGAAGTTGTGAATGCTCCAACACTGGAAGTCTTTAAGAAGATAGCCATTTGTCTGAAACGGTATAGGGTTTCCTGCCTAGGCAGGGGGTTGACTAGAAGGCCTCCAAGGTCCCTTCCAACTCTGCTATTGTATTGTAGAATAGAATAGAACAGAACAGAACAGAATAGAATAACAGAGTTGGAAGGGACCTTGGAGGCCTTTTTTAAAAGGTTTTTTATTAAATAAACATTAAAAACATTGGACATAGTGCGACATTTCTGGCATAAACCATAAGGGGTCCTGCCTAGGCAAGGGGGTTGGACTAGAAGCCTCCAAGGTCCCTTCCAACTCTGCTATTGTATTGTATTAAGACTTGGCTGTATCATCCAGCTTGGGGGGGGGGGTCCTCAGGGGACCAGTAAGATCTTAAGGGGGCTTCGACTTACGACATTTTGTTTAGTGACCGTTCAAAGTTACAACAGCACTAAAAAAAAGTGACTGTTTTTTACATTTATGACCTTTGCAGCATCTCCTGGTCACAGGATTAAAATTTGAATGCTTGGCAACTGACTCATATTTATGACGGTTGCCGCATCCCAAGATCATGTGATCCCCTTTTGAGACCTTCTGAAAAGAAAGTTAATGGGAAAGCCAGATTCACTTAACAACCATTTTAGTGACTTAACAACTTACAGCGATTCACTTAACAACTGTGGCAAGAAAGCTCACTTAACAAATGTCTCACTTAGCAACAGAAATGTTGGGCTCAATCATGGTTGTAGCTTGAGGGTTACCTGTACATGGTTAATATTTATTACCCTTTTTTATGCCTTAGATTTTATTTTCATTCTAATAATAGCTTCTTATATGTTAAATTGTTTTTGTGCCGCCCAGAGTCACTTTTTCTGTGATGGGCAGCCATATAAATTTGATATATTAATAAGTAAATATAAATATGTAAAGAAAACAAGCTGGAGAGAGACACTACCGCCTGCTTCTGTGGAATATGCAGGTGGGGCGCCCTTCCCTCTTTCTGGGGTTCTCCAGCTAAATTCTCAGTCAGAATTCCAAGGATTACAATCGCAGCACACCTGAAAAAGTGCCAAGTAGGGAAAGGCAAAGTTTTGGGTGTAGCAAACACCAACTGCCAAATGAACCACCTGATGTTTGGTAGTGGACTTGCAAGCACCTGGGAGATTTCCTTGAAGCTTATCTAGTCTAAATAAACCACCTCCTCTGTGTTCATTTTGGGATGGCTCTGGGAAGCTGGCAGGAGGGTGTTCCAGCTTGCTAGGCAAGCCTTTGTCTTGTTCTGCCTTATAGCTTTGACGCCTTCATAGTGATCTTCTTCTGGCAATAGCAATCAGACTTATATACAGCTTCACAGTGCTTTTACAGCCCTCTCTAAGCGGTTTACAGAGTCAGCCTATTTCCCCCAACTATCTGGGTCCTCATTTCACCCACCTCGTAAGGATGGAAGGCTGAGTCAACCTTGAACCTGGTGAGAATAGAGCTGCCAAATTGCAGGCAGCTGGTAGTCAGCAGAAGTAGCCTGCAGTACTGCACTCTAACCACTGCGCCACTGAGGCTCATGAATGGCCCTTTCTCATTATATTTCTTCATTTCTTTGATACGTTTGAACCTAATTTGTACGACTAGGTTCCCATCTAATAAAGAACAACTAGCATATTTCAGCTCTGCAGATCCAATCCCCAACATGTTACTAGTCCACAGGAATGTCCTTTTGTAATATTGTTTCTTACTTAATTCAAGCTCTTAAGCTGACTGATAACTCAAACTCTTGTCGATCGCTTATGATTAAATTCATTAAAAATATAATCCGAGGAAAAGCATGTACTGTAAAATAAAAAATGGGAAATAAAAACACCAAAGAGGTAGTCCTCGGCTTATAACCGTTTGCTTAGTCACCATTAGACAGTTACAGTGGCCCTGAAAAAAATGACTTACGGCCATTTTTCAGAGTTATGGCTGTAGCCGTCGTTAATCATGGTCACATGATCAAACTTCAAGCACCTTGGCATCTGACCTGTATTATGACACTTGCACTGTTCCCGGGGGTCATGTGTTCATTATTTGTAACCTTCCCAGCCAGCTTCCGACAAGCAAAGTCAAATGGGGGAAGTCAGACTCACATAATGACCTCATGACTCATTTAACAATTGCAGTGATTTGCTTAACAGCTGTGGTCGTAACATGGGATACAACTCAGGTTAACACTGCCTTGCTTAGCAATTTAAATTTTGCATTCCATTGTGGTCGCAAGTCGAGGATTCCCTGTATAAACTAATCGGCAACACATCAGTCATAGAAAAATTGATCAAAATACTATTGAAAGCCAATTAAGAAGCCTGGGAAAATAGAAAAGGCTTCACTTGGCACTGTACTGATGCTAACTAGTTTATCGATTGAGCCCCTCCGGCTTGGGCCCTCTGTAAACGGGGTCCCACCGTAGAATTGGCTCTCTTCCCCCCTCAACTGCTTTGTAGAGTCTCACTAGAGAAAGCTTCACTAGGTGACGTTAATTTCATAAAAAAGATATATATGCAAAATGATTCACAGAAAAAATGAAAGTACTCTCTTCCTCCTGCAGTGAGAAATGATTTAAATAGGCATGATAGCAGCCTGGCCTATGCACGCTTGTTAAAAGAAATATTTTTTTGAGTGGGGTAGGGTGTCTTTAAGTACACAGGGATTTGCTGCAGGTCTTTATTAGATGTTCATAACAAGCGACTGTTTAGTGTCAAGTTCAGTAAGCCAGAATTGTCAAGAGAGCATCCGTGACAGCTTTGAAAAATCATAACTGGGACTGACAGCAGCTACGCTCGCCTCTTTCCAGCAACTGCTTCTGATCCAACTGGTTTTAGAAAGGAAATCCTGTAGGAAGTTTCCCTGCTTTTCTAACATAATTTCAATTGATTTTTTTTTTAAAATCACCCTTTTCTTTTCTTTCCATCTCATCAGGGCCAGAATCCTTTCGACCTGGAATTCTCCCAGTCCACTCACCTGGAATCTGTCTTCAATTTTGAATGTTCCTCTCGGCCCGGTGAGCTCCCATTTTTGCCTTTTTGAGAAAGCAGTGGGAGGGACAGGGGGAAGCAGGAGTGGGCAGTTAATTTTCCCAGGGGATGACGTGAGAAACTGGGAGTGTTGGGCAGGGCTGAACCAGTAGGGCTGCGATGGTGTGTAGGCATGTAGACTCAAACTTAAGTTAATTGGGAAAAATAAAATAATAGCAGTCACCTTTAAAATAAAAGCAAACAAGCGAAAGAGGGCCAGCCAAAGGGCCAGATGTGCCTGGGGACCATATAATGGTCAGGCCTAGGAAGAAGACTTTTTAGGAATGAATTTACGCATTTATCAAATTCATTTGTTTCCCCTCGCACATATGTGCTAGTCATTCCTGACTCTGGGGGGCAGTGCTCATCTCTGTTTCAAAGCTAAAGAGCCAGCACTCTCCGAAGACATCTCCGTGGTCATGTGGCTGGCATGACTAAATGCCGGAGGCGCACGGAACACTGTTACTTCCCACCAAAAGTGGTCCCTATTTTTCTACTTGCATTTTTTAAGCGCTTTCGAATGGGATTCGACCCGCTGACATTTCTGATTGACAAGCTCAGCGTCTTAGCCACTGAGCCACCGCGTCCCTATCAAATTCATAGGGCCAGCCAAAGTCTGGGTGGTGAACAAAATACAAACATAATTCCCCCCAAATCCATGCCTCTTCTCTCTCCCCCTGGGATTGGGGTCTCCTTCCTGTTTTTTGCATTCCAAAGTGAGTCTTCGGTAATCCATTGAGGAGAAATTGGAGCATTGTACACATGTACTTGTGTATGACTTTGTGAAGCAAAGTCAATGGGGAAGCCAGATTCACTTAACAGCTGTATTATTAACTTAAAACACCTGCAGTGATTGACGGTGACAAGAAAGGGTGTAAAATGGGGCAAAGCTCATTTAACAACTGCCTCTCTCAGAAACAGAAATTTGGGGCTCAATTGTGGTCGTAATTCGAGGACTACCTCTACTGTGTTCCCCCGAAAATAAGACAAGGTCTTATTTTCTTTTGTCCCCCGAAATAAGCGCTTGGCCTTATTTTCTGGGAGGTCTTATTATTTTTGAGACGCAGGAGGCGGTGAGCGTGGTCACCTCGTGGATGCTGCTGTGTTACAATATTTTGTGGTGAGGGCTATGCAGGTGCTCAAAAGCCCAATTGGGCTTATTATCTGGGGAGGTCTTATTTTTAGGGGAACAGAGCATTGGGAATTGGCATGTTGGATCATATGGCCATCCAATCTGATTCAGATGGACACCCCTTTGGCTCAGTGGTGAATGCAGGTGAAACCTGACATCTATAAGCTTTGGACATGCGGTTGAATTAAGACAGGGGTGTCCAAACTTGGCAACTTTAAGACTTGTGGACTTCAATTCCCAGAATTGGGAGTTGAAGTCCACAAGTCTTAAAGTTGCCAAGTTTGGACACCCCTGAATTAAGACCTTTACAAATAATGCTACTCGCAGTGGTTCTCCTTTCTGCAACTGTGAGAAATGCCAGCCTGAGAAAGTAGCCCCTCCCCATGTCCTAGTTTATGGGCAAAATGTAAGCTTGTCTTCAAGATCAGGCTTGCCTGTAATTGTGGCGTGTTAATTGCTTCTAGGTTCGAATGTTATCTTTATTGTAATGCTTCTTTTCTTTCTTTCTTTTAAAACGCAATATTTCTTGACAGATATGCCTTCGAGTCAGCCCATCGACATCCCCAATGCCAAGAAAAGAAACAAGAAGAAAAAACGCTGCAGAGCTACAGACAGTTTTTCAGGGAGGTTTGAAGGTGAGGTGAAACATAGCCAAGGCACTAGTCCACATTGTTAAGTTTCGAGCAAAGGGGAAAAGTCAGAGGGCTCTAAACCTCTTCTTGTAAAATTATTTTATTTTAAGCTTCAATATCGGCTCACAGACCCACGAGGGTATTGTCTTGATTCCTGTAGTAGAAGAGGAAGTTCATAAGAGTATTTATATACTAATTTCCAAAATGGTTCACCAACTAAAACACAAAGGCGATGTTATGAAGAATCCAAAAAGAAACTAAAAGGAGGAACTGGCAAAATAATGAAATCTGCTTATGGGCCAGAAAAGAAACTGGGTTAATTTAAAATTCAACCCAGAGAACTGAAAAAAACAATAACAAAAACTTGTTAATCTGTTTCCAGTAAGTTAACTGGGAAAATCCTTATGGATCTTCTCTCATTTTCATTGGACTTCTTCGTTCATCAAGGCCAGGCAGCTTTTCTTGCAGACCAGATAAGCGCTTCTGATTTTCATATCTGGTTATATAAATACCCATCACACTGTTCCCTTTGGGAGTAAACAAGATAATGCAAAGTACAAAAGAAGAAGAAATAGAAAAGAAGTTTAAAAGGCAGGGAATTTTAAAAAAGGAAACGTAAGTAAAAATTAGCGTACCCCAAGATAATCTGCTAGATCCAGCCAGCCACAATTTCCTCCATTTTTCTCTTTCTTTCAGACCATTCAGCCTTTCTTTGTGCATTTTGTTTTTGCAATTGAGTTCTCATTTGTTGTCTGTGTGATGTCAATGTGCTTTCCAGCGGTCATTCCCTTTTGTATTCAATCCAGTTAATTTGGAACTTACTCATCCTTGATCTTTTCTTGGTTGTGTTTCAGTACACACCCATGACAATCTATTCTCACCACATTCAGCTTAATTTCGTGCTTCTCCTGACGTGCCCTACTTCCATGCAGCGAAGTGAAGAGAGCCATTCTCTATATGCTTTTCACTTGGGTTGACAAAATAAAATAAAAAATTCCTTGCCAAAGGCTACAAACTTCCCACAACATTTCTACTAACGTTTGCATACTTCCATTTCATTCATTTTCCCGTAAACGTTGGGCCAGGGAGCCCGGATTCATTAACTTGAGCTTGGTTTTTTTTTTTTTTACAGTGAGTTTATAATTATTAGACCCAGCTATTTTGATAACATCGTTCTTCAGATCATTCCTTGCTTGTTGCATCATGGAAAGGCACCATTTTCAGGAAATATCTATGGAGATTCTCAGTCATTCAGCTCATGGTTGTCCTAAAGGTGCTTTTTCAAGAGGTTTCTGGTTTTTCTTTGAAGGCATTTCGCTTCTCATCCAAGAAGCTTGTGAGCTGAAGAAGCTTCTTGGATGAGAAGCGAAACGTCTTCAAAGAAAAAAACCAGAAAGTCCAGTTGCCTCCTGAAAAAGCACCTTTGGTATTCTCAAGAAATGTTCTCAACAACAACACAATATCCCCTTCTAGTTAACTTCTTAAGATCACAAGTACTTGTACACAAAGAAACATTAAACAAGCAAAGGTACACGACACTCCTTTGTCTTACTCCTTCCTCGATGTTGAGTCATTTGCTAAGCATCCTGCTGATTGTCACACTATATTTCCCCTCATAGTTAAAGTAACTTTGGAGTAGAACCATTTACTTCCCTGGATGTCTTTAAACAGACTGGAGAATACTGTATTTTTTAGAGTATAAGGCACACTTTTTGTCCCCTAAAGGAGAGTGAAAATTTGGGTGCGTCCTATACATCAAATGTAGCCCTGCCCACCTGCCAGTCCCCACTGCATTTGCAGAACTCCAAAAGAAGATGGCGGTGACCGGGAAACTGGTTCGGTGGTGTGGCCAGCCTGGGTCACTGCTGGTTCTGCGACCCAGGCTGGCACACCACTACCGATTCGACTGAACTGGTCCAAACCGGTAGGAACCCACCTCTGCTCCTGACCATCAGCTGTTTCAGGCTGCAGGGATTGCCATTGCCTATTGCCGCCGCCACGTGCCCCATTTTTGGCCTCTGCATGCCCCGTTTTCTGCCCATTCCGATCCCTGCCATCCGGAACAGGCCGAAAACGGGGTGTGTGAAGGCGGCAGTAGGCTATGGCAATCCCTGCAGCCTGAAACAGCTGATCTTCGGGAGGCTCAACAATCAGCTGCTTGTGCTTATCAGGCTGTACTGAAACTGAAACTGGCTGTTTGCTGCAAGGAGGCAAATTGCTGGGAGGCAGAGGCAGAATTTTTTTTTCTTGTTTTCCTCCCCAAAAGCTAGGTGCGTCTTATACTTCGGAACGTTTTATACTCTGAAAAATATGGTAATTGGTGGAGGAGGTTTCATGAGGATTCTTGCATGGAGCTGGGGGTTGGATTTGTTGACTCTGATTCCATTAGTTCGGTGTTGTTTAGAAACTCTGAGTGAAGCTACATTTGTTGAAACAAAACTAGAAACTGGAAGAACTTAGATGTGGGTGAACTCTGGAATAGTCACCTTTGCATTTTTCGGCCTTTTGTGGGTTTTCCCCCAGATCAGCGGACGTGCTGTCTGAACACTTTTGAAAGTCTGATTTTGGAATATTCTTTCTCTCCCTGCCTTTCTCTCTCTGCCGCCACATCCAGATGTTTACCAGCTCCAAGAAGAGGTCCTCGGAGAAGGAGCACATGCAAAAGTCCAGGCCTGTGTTAACCTCATTACTAACAAGGAGTACGCAGTGAAGGTATGAATCCTTAGTCATGGTGGCTTCTCTGAGGACAGGGAATTCTGGGAAATAAGGCCTGTTGTTTCCCAAACACTGAAGCTAAAAAAAGCTGAGCTGAAATCTATCCACGGAGGGGGGAATATCTGAATTTTGGTCTCCTGCAGTAAGAGAATCCTGGTGCATTATCATCAGCAAACATGCTTTTGAGAAATGCTTTGTAGTTCTTGAGCATTGGAGAAAGTTTCTTGAGGATTGGGCAACACCAAGATTCCTGTTTGGTCTCAGTGGTTCTGCTCTTTATTGCCTGTCCCCTCTAATCTGCCCCAAACTGTTTGGGGAAAATGCTGAGGTGCTACAAAGCTTGTGGCAGGCTTTGCAGAAAAAAGTTAATTTTTATTGAAGGCTAGAGCTGGGATTCGTAACCGGCTTCCAAACACTAGGCAATTTGCTTTGATCTTGGTAAACTCGGGTTCTTAACCTTAATCCCGCTTTGTAAATAAAACTCCAGTTCCAGTCTGCCCACATCTGTATCGCATCTACCGCTTGTTTGGAGGCTTTGGCTGATGCAAGCAAAAATGTGCCCAAAGTCTTTAATCAAATGGCTGGATTTGGGAGGAAGTTGTTTTTTACCTGTCTGCGTTGACGCTGATCTTTCCTACCTTACAGGATGGTTGAGAACATTTCACAGAGATCAGGGTGGTGAAGAAAGTTTTAGTAAAGATAGCAATAGATGAACTGTTCTGCTTCTTCTTCAAACCTTGATGGCATTATTTAAAATAGAGGTAGTCCTCAACTTATGACCACAATTGAGCCCAAAATTTATGTTGTTAAGTGAGACATTTGTTAAATGAGTTTTGCTTTGTTTTACGACTTTTCCTGCTTCAATTGTTGAGTGAATCACTGCAGTTGATAAGTTACTAAGTGAAACTGGCTTCCCCATTGACTTTGCTCATCAGAAGGTCGCAAAAGGTGATCACATGACCTTGGGGACAGGGCAACGGTCATAAATACGAACCAGTTGCCAAGCATCTGAATTTTGATCACATGATCATGGGGATGCTGCAACGGTCATAAGTATGAAAAACAGTCCTAAAGTCATTTTGCTCAGTGCTGTTGTAACTTTGAATGGTCACTAAAGGAGCGGTTGTAAGTCGAGGACTACCTGTACATGCCGGCTGCCAGTCACCCAAATTTTGATCCCACGACCACAGTGATGCTGCGACAGTCATAAGTGTGAGGATTGGTCGTAATTATTTTTTTACAGTGGTGGTGTAACTTCAAACAGTGGCTAATTGAGTGGCTGTAAGTTGAGGACTACTTGTAATAGATGTTGCATTTCCAGATAGCAGCCCATACCAGATACTAAAACCATCTTAGAATATACATGGGGCATGTTCCATCTGAGTGGGAAGCGATGAAGACAGAATGATGCACAAGTTCCTTTAAATTTGTGGAAACTCAGTGCTGGTTGAACGAAGCTGTAAAAAATTTTTCAGTATTTTATGCAAGTGTGAAGTGAAAGTCAGCTTGCAATGCTTAGCTGAATGTTGAAAAGGATTCTTTGCATGCAGAAAGTTAGTGCATTCTCCGGAACGCTAGCTACTTACTTTCAGAAAGATAATAGCCTTTTTTAAAAAAACATGTAGAATTAGTAGAGTTTCTTTTCAGTAATTACCACCATCTGTTGGAAATGTGGCTAATTGTCATTGCCAAGGCATCAGGATATTTATTCCACGATCTGGAAAATAAGGGATGATTATTCCTTCCAGTGTATATTTATTATTTATATTTATTGAAGCTGTTCTAGCATTAGGCAGTTGCAAATATAATTTGTGTGCAGGAGAGGTATACTTTACATATCAGCTGATTAGTTCCTCTAATAATAAACACACCAGTCACATAACTGCATGATTAATAAGAATGAAACAGCTCTTCTCTTTCTAGCTTCTTTTGAAAGTCATGCTGTTGCCTAAAATAAACAGGACCTCTGTCTTCTCCATCTTTGAGAAAAATGATTTAAGATTGTCTAGTTCCTTTCCTCTGCCTCTCCATTTTTATTTTGTTTTTTGTTTTTAAACCTGCTTGGGAAAACTGCCCCGTGACTCTTCTGCCTAAGATATTAACATAAAATCAAGCGTGCTTTTCAATTCTTAAATGAATAGCTGTATTTAGTCGATTACAAATGGGGAACAAACAGGATGTCACGGTGGATGCCAGACTAACCAAGAGATGACGACAGAAACTTTTGTGGCACCTTATTTAAATCTATTTGTCTCCCAGGATCCCTTTAATACGAGATGAGCGGCAGATAAATTTAATCAATAAAATGAATAAATTTGTTGAACCTTGGCCCCCGCCCCTCAAACTCAAATCTTCCACAAGGGCTTAAAGTACAAATCCTGCACTGTATGGCGAAGGATGAAACGAATGTGTGAACATTTGGGTGGAGGGGAATAGCTTTTTAAGTATTCATTTTTCAAATTTATATCACAAAAGGCAGATTCCCAGTGGAACCAGTTCCCCAGAAAGGGAGTGAACTGCCCTGTGGTGGCTATGTCCAGCCATCTGTTTGGGATACTTTTATTCTTTTTTTTGAGCAGAGGAATGAAAAGAAGGACTAGGGGAGACATGATAGCAGTGTTCAAATGTCTCGGGGGTTGCTACAAAAAAGAGGGAGTCAAGCTATTCTCCAAGGCACCTGAGGGTAGAACAAGAAGCAATGGGTGGAAACTAATCAAGGAGAGAAGCAACTTAGAACTGAGGAGAAATTTCCTGACAGGACAATTAATCAGCGGAACAGCTTGCCTCCAGAAGTTGTGAATGTTCCAACATTGAAAGTTTTTATAAGAAGGGATTGGGCAACCATTTGTCTGAAACGGTATAAGGTTTCTTGCCTGAGCAGGGGGTTGGACTAGAAGACCTCCAAAGTGCCTTCCAAGAGTTGGAAGGGACCTTGGTTATTCTCTTATGACTCCTTCCAGCCATAAGACCCTGTGATTTAAGTCTTTGGTCCAAGACGCTTACATCTCAATTCAGTTTAGATTTCCTCACTTAATTTATGGCAGACTTAATCTCTTTAGATCAATTGTTCGGTAAATAAACAACTTGATAAAAAATAAACAAAGCAAGCAGCAACACACACACACACACACACACACAGACATACACGATTCCTCTGCTGCAGCAGCTCTCTACGAAAAGGCCTAAAATTTAGTTTTCTGTTTAAAATTTCACGGAGAGGCATTCTCTCTTAGCTGCCTCTCCCAGCTTGACCTTTTCTCTTTTCAAACCCAATTGTTCCTCCTCCAGCCTTCACCCCACCACCCCACCCCCTTAATCCCTCCTGCCAGCTTGTATTAGGGCAGGAGCAGTGACGCAGATGAGCTAAAATGGGACAGGGAGAACCTGGCACCAGCTCGTTTGTGTGTGCCTGTGTGTTTGTGTTGTGCAGACGCCATGGCTTCGGGGAAGGGAGAAGAGGACAGTTGTAAATCTGATGGTGGAAAGAGACGCCAAAAGGGTGGTGATGTTGAAAACCTCCCAGAGCAGAGGGAGGAGAGCACAGCTGCTGCACACTGCGTCCGTTCCCCCCCCCCCCGTCTCTCCGGGGAATGTGGCTTTTTTTTTTTTAAGTTGGCAGACGGCGAGAAACAACAGCTCTTTCATTCGTTGCCGGCTGCAAAAGTGGCAACTTGGGGAGCAGAGAAGTGTGGGTTGGGGTGGGGGCATAAATAATCCATTTTCCACCCTTCTGCTCTTTGAGTTTCATGCCCAGCCATTTTGCACATTGTTGCAGTTGCAAAGGGGTAGGCTGGTGGGGAAAAAATCCTTTAGGGTGGGGGAGAGAGAAAGAAAAAAAGGACAGGAAGAAAGGAGGGAAGAAAAGAAACGAAGAAAGAAAGGAAAGAAAAGGGGAAGGAAACGAAATAAAGGAAAAGGAAGGAAAGAATGGTAGGAAGGAAGAAGGTAGGGAGGAAGAAAAAGGAAAGGAAGGAAGGAAGGAAAAGAGGAAAAAGAAGGGAAGGAAGGAAACAGGAAATAAAGACGAAGGAGGGAAGGGAAGGAAGGGAGGAAAAGAAAGGAAGGAAAGAAAGAAAGGAAGGGGGAAGGAAGGAAGGAAGAAGGGAAGGAAGGAAGAAAAAGGACGGAAAGGAGGAAAGAAGGGAAGGAAGGAAATAGGAAATAAAGAAAAAGGAAAGAGAATGGAAGGAAGAAGGGGGGAAGGGAAGAAAAGAGAGGAAAGAAAGAAAAAGAAAGAAAGAAATCAGCTGCTCATAGAACAGGTGAAACCCCATCCCTCCCTCCCCCTTTTTCTGAATAAGTCACTGAGATAACTGCTGTTGTTATTGTGCAAGGCTGGGGGAGGGCAGAGACTTGCCCGATGCATGTCTGCTCCCCCAAACTCTTCTGAATACAGTTTCACAGGTGGAATTTTGCCATTCCAAGTGAAAAGGCCCAATTCTACAGATTGCAAGAAGCTAAAGGGATTAGGAAGGGAGGTGGGGCAGTAGGGGTGGGGGAGAGGAATTGAGGAGGCAGGGGATGGGAAGAAAAGAGGGCATGAAAATTGCAAGGAGAGAAATCAGGAGAGGCTGGGGATGGTTTAACTAACTCCCCCCCCCCTTCTCTGTTAGTGTTTGAAGTGTTTGGAAACTGTTTTAGCGAAAGAGAAATATTCAGCTGTATACCTTAAGTAGAGGAGTTTGAGTTTTTTAAATTACCAGTTGAAAAAAAATGGCCTTTTCTTCATTGGGTATAGAATTGAATAAAGAAACAGCCTATTTGTCTTTGCATATGAAAAACTCATGTTTTGTAGAATTGTTTTCTAAAGTTCCAGATGTTAATGAGATTGGAGCTTGGGTTGGCTTCAACGTTATCTTGTAAATACCTCCATAAACATTATCTCCAGCGCCTGTTGTACTTTGCTCATTTTTCATACAAGATCATAGAACATAATAGCTGATACCCCCCTCCCCATGGAATATGACTTCAGATCAGTCCCCGTCCCCCCTTCCCTCCCAGGGAGAATAGAAGAGCAGTTGGAAGGAGCCAAGTTTGAGAAGGGTTATGTGCTTGGTGTCAAAATCATTTCACATTGTATTGCTTGAAAGAAGCAAAGTTTTGCATTCAACATACCTGCTTGGAATATTTGCTTTGGCTTGACATTATTGTAACTATAGCCTTTCCCTTGTTATTTTTTTTTTCTTTGAAAGATAATTGAGAAGCGACTTGGACACATCCGAAATCGGGTATTTCGAGAAGTGGAAATGCTGTACCAGTGCCAAGGACACAGGTACTGGGCAGAGGCGAGCCAGTTTTAAGGCTGATCTTTGCTCTATCTAGATTTTATCCTGCTTGTATTAATGCTGATTGCAGTAACTCTGGTGGTCCTCAACTTACAACCAAAATGGAGCCCAAAATTTCTGTTGCTAAGTGAGACATTTGTTAAGTAGATGTTGTCCCATTTTACGATCTTTCTTGCCGTAGCTGTTAAGGGAATCACTGCAGTTATTAAATTAGTAACACGGCTGTTACGTGAATCGGGCTTCCCCATTGACTTTGCTTGTCAGAAGGTCGCAAAAGAGGATCGCATGACCCGCAAGACACAGCAGCCGTCATAAATATGAGTCAGTTGCCAAGTGGCTGAATTTTGATCACGTCACCGTGAGGATGCTGCATAAGTATGAAAAACAGCCATAAGTCACTTTTTTTCCAGTGCTGTCTTAACTTAGAACCGTCACTAAACGAAGTGTTGTAAGTCGAGGACTACCTGTAATCAGGTACAAGTAATCCTCGACTTATGACCACAGTGGAGCCCAACATTTCTGTTGCTAAGCAACACAGTTGCTAAGCGAGCTGTGCCCCGTTTATTTATGACCTTTTATTACCACAGCTGTAAGCAAATCTCTGTGGTTGTTAAATGAATCCTGCAGTTGTTAAGTGAATCCAGCTTTTCCCATTGATTTGCTTGCCGGAAGCTGGCTGGGAAGGTTACAAATGGTGATTACATGGAGAAGCGCAGCTGCCATAAATAAATGGCGGTTGTCAATCACCCAAATTTTGACCACATGACTCGTGGTGACGCTACAACGGCTTTATGTTTAAAAGAGCAATTCTAAGTCACTTTTTTCAGTGCCACTGTATGGTCACTGTATTTGAATGGTCACTAGACGGAGTGGATGTAAGTCGAGGATAATCTGAACTTCCATATCAAGGGGCACTCTACCTCTGAATATTAGCTCCGGGGAAAGGAAACTCTGGACTTCGTTCTCTGCATTGTGGTTGCTTGAGAGGCCTGCCATGAGGGAAAATATGAGGTTAGGACCATCAGAATGGATTTTTGAATGAAAATGAAATGGATTTAATTTCTTTGTCTTACCTTACTTTGTCTTCTTATCCCTAATTATTGTCCCACCCTCCACTGTCTTTTCTTCAGGAACATCCTGGAGCTAATCGAGTTTTTTGAAGAAGAGGACCGGTTCTACCTCGTGTTTGAGAAGATGAGAGGAGGTGAGTCACTGGCCAAATGAATTTTGGTTTTGTAGGTGGGGGAGAGAGAGCGAGAGAGCTTCTTATTTTTAAAGCCCCATTTTTCCCAATTTAAGTTAGGAGGTAAACGCCATAAATTGTACATGTATAATCTACATCGAGGTGTCCAGCCATGACAATTTGAAGTCCTGTGGACTTCAACTCCCAGGATTCCCCAGCCAGCCATATTGGCTGGCTGGGGAATTCTGGGAGTTGAAGTCCACAAGTCTTCAAATTGCCAAAGTTGGACATACCTGATCTGCATCTTTAAGCCTCAGATCTTGTTCCATGGCTTAATTGGGCCTTTCAACATATCTTTTCAGGCTCCATCTTAACCCATATCCACCGTCGACGCCATTTCAATGAGCTAGAGGCCAGCATGGTGGTGCGCGACATAGCCAGTGCCCTTAATTTCTTGCACAATAAAGGTGGGTAAAAAAAATGAATGCTGGGGGCAAGGTATTTTTTTGGGTGTGTGTGTGTGTGTGTTCCAAAGCACTGAATGGTGCAACGTAAGTCACTTTGCAATCCATTAAGCCAAAGGTGTCCAAACGTGGTTAACTTTAGTACCTGTGGACTTCAACTCCCAGAATCCCTGTGGACTTCAACTCCCAGAATCCCTGTGGACTTCAACTCCCAGAATTCTAGGAGTTGAAGTCCACAAGTGTTAAAAGTTGTCAAGGTTGAACACCCCTGCACTAAGCTATTGTTTCTCAACATGTATGGTGGGTGAGGAATTCTGAGAACTGAAGTCCCTACATACATCTTCAGATTTGAAAAATACTGTACTAAGTAGATCTCACTGCTGCAGTAAATCTCAAGCTATCTGCATTGACCTGTCCTCATCTTTTTCACACTATATTAATATACCGTTTTTTAAAAAAACTATTCAAAATTTCCGCTACCGGTTCTCCAGAACCTGTCAGAACCTGCTGGATTTCACCCCTGGGCTGCGGCCTATTCGGAACTGGGCCACAGAAGCAGTGGGCCGGCATATCACTCAATCCACTAGCCCGAGTGGCACCCCAAAGACTCCCGCCAGGCCACCAAGCCAGCTGCTCCCAATGTTCCCAAAGCGAAGTCATGAGAGCAGAGGCTGAATGGGATGAGTGCGTCTTGCTCAGCTTCACTGACTCATCGAGGCTACCTGCACAGGACACCTGATCCGTTTTTTGGAGCATCGGGCAGCCTCAGTGAGTCTGAAGGCTTCTCTTCTCTGTGACAAAAGCTTTTGCATACAGACGAAAGGCTTCAGGGAAGCGATCTCTTGCTGCTTCAGGCCTTCCGTCCCTTTGCCAAAGCTTTTGGCACGGAGAAGCCTGAAGGAGTGCAAAACCGTGCCCCTAAAGCTTGCGTGGGTAGAGCACCGGCTCACCACTCATGTGGCCCAGTTCCCCTCTACCCCCCTCCTCCCCCAAGCCAGGCTGCCAAGTTGCAAAGGTTGAGGACTACTGACCTAAGCTAATAAATGAACCCTTTATGCACTGAAGAGAACTGTTGGGAGTATTCAGTTCCATGAGACGAAGAGACAATTGGGAGATCTTTTCATTAAATGCACTCTTTGCTTCCCAAGTAGCTTTCCGAAAGGGATCTGGAATAAAACAAGGGACAGGAGGATCCTTCTGGCTTCTGTAAACATTAGGTGTTAAGGGTGTTTGTGCTGGCCATGGTTTGATGCTTGGTTAGATGGACTTATGGCTTCTTTCAGCATGATCAGATTACACAACTTGGCTGAACTTTTCCGTTGTCTTTTCCACTCCGGCAGTTGCTCGGTCAGTCAAAAGCCGAAAGTATTAACTGCTAATGTTAAGCTGCTTTCTTTTCTTTTATTACAGGAATAGCACATAGAGATTTAAAACCAGAAAATATTCTCTGTGAGAGTTCAAATCAGGTGAGCAGCAGTTTAATTGCTCCTTGGTTAGTTCCCAGTCTCTGAGGGGGGGGTCACTTGTGCTGCAAGATAAGGAAGTTGAAGAAACTTGCTGATGCAGGATAGTCTGCTAAGTGGGCTAATGAAGTATAAATACGAACTATTTAGATTGTGCCTAACAAACAGGGATTGAATTTATGACAGAATGTTAAATTCCAATTAGCCTTTTGTTCCAAAAGAGATGACCTTTTTCATCCCTCTTGTTCTCTCCTCCCTCCCCCCCCCCCTCTCCAACACCAGGTGTCCCCAGTGAAAATCTGTGATTTTGATTTAGGAAGTGGGATCAAGCTGAATGGTGATTGTTCTCCCATCTCCACCCCAGAGCTTCTCACTCCGGTAAGTGGTCCCTCCCCAAGGAGAAATGTATTTCAGAGAATCATAGGCGTCCGAGGGAGGGCTAGGGTTAGGGTTTGGTTTAGGGGAAGGAAGGAAGGACATTGATTGCCCAATAAAATAGATCCAAGATGTTTTTTTAAAATTCAAACCTTTCCCCAATCTGCTAGTCTGAAGGCCTCATTTAGGGGAAATTGCTTTTAAATGGAAATGCGCTTTTATACAGTGTATATTGTCTTCATGGGATTCACTGCTAAAAACGTAACAGGTTTTGAAGTGAGATTCAGGTGATTCACCCAAAGCAGTTAATCAATCAATAGGTATAAGGCACGTTCAGTACTGTAGATTTCATTTAGCAGCCTCGCCAATACCTACGGTGGCGCAGTGGTTAAAATGCAGTACTGCAGGCTACTTCTGACGGCTGCCTGCAATTTGGCAGTTCAAATCTCACCAGGCTCAAGGTTGACTCAGCCTTCCATCCTTCTGAGGTCGGTAAAATGAAGATCCAGATTGTTGGGGGCAAGAGGCTGGCTCTGGAAACCGCTTAGAGAGGGCTGTAAAAGCATTGTGAAGCGGTATATAAGTCTTAAGTGCTATTGCTACCTCATCCCAGTAAGGGAGGCGGACATGGCATCTGTAGGCCATCTTGGGAATTCTGAAGGCATCTGAGCACTCATGGATACTAGATTTACAGAGCTTTGCGGATTCAGCCGTCCTTTTATAGGCTTGATGTGGTAATGGATGGTTACATAGGTGGAAGGAATCTCTGGGAGTTAGGGTGATTTGTGTTGTGAAACGGGGCAAAATGAGACAATAACAAATGTCTTACTTAGCAACATAGGTTTTGGGTTCAATTGTGGTCGTAAGTCAAGGATTACCTATATCCATGATGGCGAACCTACAGCATGAATGTGCGCGTGCCTACCTCCCACTGGCCAATTGGTTTTCTGGTTTCTGCCGGGCATGTGTGGGGGGCGTGGCACTTGTGGGAGACGCATATACCGAGGCTGGGGCGCACATGGGGTGCACGGGGGGGGTCAGGCGTGCAAGCGCGGCGGGGCGCACATGCATTGCAATATGGGTGCGTGCGGTGCTTTCGGCAGACAGCGAAAAAAAAGCCATCACTGACCTATATTATTTACCCTGAGATAATTACTCCCTTTCTGCATATCAACCCATCCTTTTTCACTCTCCTTTGAAGTTCTTGCCTAGAATCTCTTTAATTTGTAGAGGAACATTGGAGACTATTTTGCATGGGGCTGTCAAGTTGCAGCTAAGACTATTCATGGAAAATTCTAGCTAGTAAAGCTTGCTAGGTTTTTTTTTTTTTAATCTTTTAAGCTTCATAGGAAATAGTTTTATTGCTGATAATCTGCTTTCAATGCAGAGGCACTGTAGTGAAATACTCTGCATCTTTCCTCTCATATGGCTTAGGTAGCCAAAATTTATAGCCAGCCACACACAAGAAAGTGCACGACTAAGTAGAGAACGGATTGAAGCAGTAAGAGCAACAGATCATGGCTTTCTTTCTTTGTTTTTTATAAAAAGTTTTTATTTTTTTAAAAAAATATGAACATTCTATCTTTTCTTAAACAGTGTGTCATTTGGGTATCTCTGTGCAATAACCATCAAAATTTACAACATCATTTATAATATATTAAACAGTTGAGCATAGTAAACGTTCATTTTCCCCTCTTAACATATCTTCTAATAAGAATATAACAACATTAAGCATAATAATCCTTATAATACTAACAATTATCATATTATTTACCTCTCTATCTTAACATATTTTCTACTCTTCTTTAATCTTCTTGTAATTCCAACTTCCATTTTTATTCTATTGATAAAATAATTCTCATATCATATAACATTCAGTTTGTTCTTTCTCCTTAGTTGCCAGCATTAATTTGTTCATTTCTTCACATTCTAATATTTTCCTTCTCATCAGTTGGGATCTCTGCACTTTTCCAATATTGTGCAAATACAGTTCTAGCTGTGGTAGATCATGGCTTTCTTGTCCTATATAGTAAGCCATTTTGATGACTCTGTCCCCAGAAAGCTCTTCAGCCAGTTTGCAGAATTCTAGTGATGCAATTTCCGAATATTGTTCATATGATTTTCTGCTTGTTTAGAGTCAGAGAATGCATGCCAACTTCATGCATTTCAGCTAGTTTTCAGTTCTCAATTAGAGTTGGCTTTTTTTTTTAAGTGCCACCTTTGTAGATCTTCCATGCCTACTGTGATTTGTTCTTGCTCTTCTCAAATTTGGAAACATATTTGTGCATTTGATAAATCTTTACCAAAGGGTGTTAAAATAAGCTCTTCAAAGTCCTGGTGGACTTTGGGTGGCCCCAAATATTGGGGAAGACGAATAGTTGGAAGAGTAACTTTATTAATCCTTACAAAGATTGCCTTATTAATCCTGTCTGGCCCCATCATTGAATCTCTGATACTTTTTCTTACCCTGAAAACTGTCCCAATTTTCCTGTTTCTTTTGAGATGTGCAATAATGCTGTATGAAAGTAACTGATTCTAAGGCATCCTTCTATAGATTGCTTCCCAAAATATACAGCTTGCAATATCTTGGTAATCTTTTCAGGGTTTGGAAGCTAAGTAGGATCCAGCTTGGTTAGTATTTGGAGGGGAGACCTTCAGAATGTGATTTTTGATAGCCTATTGTCACATGGATTTAGAATTTAGATCATTCTCAAGCCGAGTTCTTCATGTATTATTTTGTTTGAGGGTTTTGTTATTTTGTTGGCTATTTTGCTGTTGGATTTCAATTTTATGCTCATTGTTGCAACTGGTGCGTAGATACGTAAATCAACATTTAAAATTTGAAAATGTTTTATATCATGATGTCATAATTAAAGCTAGAAAAACATTTTGGGAGATAGAGTGCTCCATTATGAGAGGTTTCAGGAAAAGACTGGACAGACATTTATTTGTCCAGAATGCTATGAGAATTCCTGCCTTGGGCAAGAGGTTGGATTAGAAGACCATCAAGGTTGCTTCCAACTCTATAGTAAAAGAGGTAGTCCTTGACTTATGACCACTATTGAACCCAAAATGTCTGTTGCTAAGAGAGAAAATTGTTAAGTGAACTTTACCCCGTTTTGATCCTTCTTGCTTCTTGTGTAGTTCTTAACTGAATCTCTACAACTGTTAAATTAGTAACAGTTTAATGAAGTTGGCTTCCCTTTGCTTGTCTGACTTTGCTTGTCAGAAGATTGCAAAATGATCCTGGGACCCGACAACCGTCATAAATATGAGTCAGTTGCCAAGCACCTGAATTTTGATTACCTAACCATGGGGATGCTGTGATGGTTGTGTGAAAAACCTACATACCGTATTTTTCAGAGTATAAGACGCACCTTTTTCCCTCAAAAAAAGAGGTTGAAAATCTGGGTGCGTCTTATACACTGAATACAGCAATTTTTTTTTGCCTCCTGAAACCCCACCCCTTCACCAAAATGGCCATGCATAGCCTTTAGGAGGCTTCCAGACAGCTCCTGGGGGCTGGGGAGGGCAGAAGTGAGTGAAAAATGGGCCGTTTTTTGCTCAATTTTGCCCCCAGGAGCACTCTAAAAGCTTCCTAATGCCCCTTTTTTTAAAAAAATGGGCCCGTTTTTGTGAAAAACAGGCCATTTTTTGCTTGTTCCCTCCCCCCCCCCCCCCAACACACTACAAGCCTCCTAAAAGGGCTATTCATGTCCTTTTTTGAAAAAAAGGGGCCGTTTTTGCGAGGTTTGCAGGCTGCAAAAACTTTTTTTAAAAATTTGCCTCTTCAAAACCTTGGTGTGTCTTATACTCCGAAAAATACGGTAAGTCTTTCATTGCCATTGTAACTTTGAATAGTTCACTAAACAAACTGTTAAAAGTCGAGGATTATCTGTACTATGAAGGGAATAGAAAAACATTTATCATGCCAAAGAAACCACGTGGTCATGACCGTGAAGCCAAATCAGGCTCAACTCAAAGCAGACTCGCCTTTCCTTAAACTGAGATTACCAAGCCAGGCGTAACATGGACTGCACCAATTATCTTAGGATGTAAGGTGGTCAGTTTCATATCACAGTCACAAATAGTAGCTGGATTCGCCAATACAAATAATCCTTGATTTAGGATTGGTAATGGAGCTTGCCTCATTATGGTTGTAATTCACAACTGTCATAAAGCGAGTCACTCATTTTAGGACCTTTTTGGTTTTGGTCTTAAAGCAAACTCATTGTTTGCTGTGGACCGTCGTTGCTGAAAAGCCGAAGTAATTATGGACCAGGCGACGAGTGCTTGACACACAGTCATATGACTCGGTGGTATTCCCTTCCCTACTGGTTTGCAAATGTGAGCGCATGTGCTCGGTGTTTCGCACGTGCACTTTGTCTAAAAAAAAGTGTCTAAATGGCATGGCATAGCGCTGGGGCAGGTGGGTGGAGCCAGTGGTTGGATTCAGCCATTTCGCACCACTTTGGGAGATCCGGTTGTTAACTTTCTCAGCCGTTTGGTGAACTGGTTGTTAGAAGAAATCATTAGGGCAGAGAACCGGTTGTTAAATTATTTGAATGCCACTACAGGGTGGAGCCACATGTGATTTCCGCTACCGGTTTGGGGAAACTGGTCCGAACCGGCAGAATGCCACCTCTGATGCGACTGCAGGAATGGGGTGGGTGACTGTCGTAACTTTGAACAGCTGCTAAACAACCAGTCGTATGTCAAGGGCCAGCCTGTACATTGAAACACAAACTCCTAAAGTCCATTCATAGTTTAAAAACCAGCCAGGGAGTTAAATCCACGCATTCCCTATTCTGGTGTTTAACCCAGGTTTCTCCCCCACCCCTCCCCATTTCCCCTCCAGCGTCTCCTCTCTTAGCAACCTTTTCAGCATCCTCATATGAAATGGGGATGTGTGAATCCCATCTGCAGCAGAGCTTGCCTGCAGGGGAGGTCAAAAAAGGCAAGATGGTGTTTGTGACAGTGAGAACAAACGGTGCCCCGTCTTTCCTCAGATCGCAAACTATAACATTTCCTGTCTCCGTGGTGGATGGAACTGCAGTCCTGTGCCCTAGTTCCACTTGAGTGATTATTTTGTTTCTGGAAGTTTGCGTAGAGATGCTTTTACACACACACACACACACACACACACACACACACACACACACACCAGCCTTTCTGAACATGGCTGGCTGATTCTATCTTGGACTTCTTTCAGTGCCGAGGCTGATAATTTCTCTCTGTTTGTGTGCTGAGGATGTTCTTGCTTAGCCAAGGCCAGACTGATGGTCCGGCAGACTTAATGAGATTCTGCCCTCCTTCCCTCCCTCCATCTCTCTCATCCCTCCCCCCCCCCCATAGATGTGGGAGTCAAAGAAGCTTGCTAAAGTGGGTCAGCAGAGGCTCGCCTATGGGGTGATGGGAGGAGCAAGGAAAAGGTGGAGATATGGCTGTAGTTTGGCATCTTTATTGCGTAGCCAGACTAACCCATCTGTCTTGATGGGCAGGTTTGACCCTGACGGATGAAGTTATTTGTGTGAGTGGGTGTGTTTGTATTCATGCGTCTGGTTGGACAATGGCCTTGCTTTTCTGTATTACTCAAAGGAAGTGGCTTTCTTCCTTTTGCATTCTCCTCCTCCTCCTCCATGGCTAAGAGGTATCTAAACAAACAAAAACCATTTTCTTAATTTTTACTGGTCTGTTATTCTAAGTGTTTTGGGGCATTTTACTCTTTCTGGAAATATTCCCCTCTCTACATAAGCATGTTCGCAGATAGACGTTGCTGCTGCTGCGAGGAGGGAGGTGTTTATTTTGAATTTTCTGCAGTTTCCTTCTCTTTCTCCATTCTCCCCCCGCCCCAGCCCCCTTGCCAGTTACAATAATCCCATGAAGACCCAGGGAGGGATTTATGAAGTCTATGCCCTTCTCATTCAGTGCAAAGCAATAAAACGAGGACTTTCCTGAACCCTTGAGTCTTCCTTCCCATCTATTTTGTATTCCTTGGGTTTTATTTTGCTCCCATAGTAGCAGAGATCTTGAAGAATGAGTGGAGGGGAAACACTTATGTTAAATCCAGGTGTATCTTTTGCAGCTAAGGTCACTCTTATTGTCATTTTTTTTGTATTAAAAATGAAAATCTGTTGCCTGCTCTCAAGAGAATGTATACATATCTCTCCCCAAACGCATACATAACCCACATATACATATGCTATGTACACGCATATAGTTCATTCCATTTCAAATGCAATACATTGGGTGAACCTAGCCCAGGGGTGTCCAAACTTGGGAACTTTAAGACTTGTGGACTTCAACTCCTAGAATTCCCCAGCCAGCATGGCTGGCTGGGGAATTCTAGGAATTGAAGTCCACAAGTCTTAAAGTTCCCAAGTTTGGACACCCCTGACCTAGCCAGTCTGGGTTGTTTTCTGACAGAACTAGGACTTAAAACTGTTTTTAAAATCTCTTTTAGGCCTGTGTTGGGTTTTGTTTTTGTCCCGGATACAGGGGACTTTTGCTAATCCTCAGAAACAGAGGCCTCCAACCTTGGCAAGTTTCCCTGGTCTAGGTTATATGGAATCTTCCCCTTTGCTGCCTCCACGACACTCCAGCTGCTTGGCGCAGCGTCGCGAGTTCAAAGACAGGTAAGGGCGACAGGTGGGCCCTCCAGAGCACCGTACCAGAACGGTAGCCGGTGCTCCGGGCAGGCACCGGTACACCCCTACCGGGGTGTACTGCCTGCAACCCACCACTGCCGACTAGGGAATTCTGGGAGTTGAAGGTCCGCCAGGCTTAAAGTTGCCAAGGTTGGAGACCCCTGCTCTGAAGAGGCCCTGCCAGGTTAAGGGATGCGTAGTGTTCTCTCATGTTGCCCTGCAGGCACTGCTTAGCTGGGAAGTCAAACACAATGCAAAAGGCCACGGCTCAGCCCCAGAGTTGCTGGCCTGGCTCCCACAGGGCGGTGTGCTGGCCGAGCAAGTTCTAGACGTTTGCCTTGCCCTGCCCTGGTTAGATGCAATCATGGGGTGTTTTTTTTTTCCTCCTGCTTTTGAAAAGGGAGGGACGGAATTTGGCAGCTGATGCAACCTTGGTGCAAGCACCTGCTGGCTCAATCCAGATGCATTCAGGGACAGGGGGAGGTGGCCATGAGTGAACTTAGTGCCTTGTGTGTGTGTGTGTGTGATAGAATGAATTCCAGCTCTGTGGGCAGCTGCTATTATCTCCAGCATTGATTTTTTTTTAATCTCACAAGAGAGGAGGTGGATTATGACTTGCATAATGGGAAGGGAAACAGAGAGGGAAATGTTCCATTGCTTCACTGGTTGCTGTGGAATGTGCGAAAGGATTCCTTTGAGCACGTGGAAAGCGCATTTTCTTCCCTTGTTCTGGAACAGTGATGGCTAAACGTTTTGCCCTCGCATGCCCAAATCGTGCGTGTTCCCACACCCACAATGCAATGCACCCCGCTCCCCCGCGCATGCATGCACACACACACCACTCCCCGATGCATGCACGCGACCCTCCTGCGCCACCGTTTTTGGCCTAGCAGACCTCCCGGAGCCCTCCTGGGACCAAAAACGAGACATGGGGGGACACCGCACCCCCTGCGCTCCCATCATCCCCATGTGCGCATGCGCCGTGGGCCTGAGCTGGGCAATAGCTCCGGTGCCCACAAGAAAGGGCTCCGCGTGCCCACAGGTTTGCCATCCCAGTTCTAGAATGTCTGTCTGTCCCCTTTAATTCTCAGGTTAAGGTTCTGCCCCAGGCATGTGCTGGGAATTTGTTGCCCAAATAGTTTATCAGTTCCAAATTCTGGAATTTCACCTCTTCCCCGTGGACAAAAATTAAGAGGAAACAACACGCCCTTCCTTGCTCTCATATCTCATTAGAGGGTTGATCTAAATAAATAAATGTGCACTCTCCTTATGGATGGGGAAATCCCTGAAGCTGGAAGTCCCATCCAGCCCTGGCAATTTGAAGACTTGCGGACTTCAACAGAAACAGATGCTGGCTAGGGAATTCTGGGAATGGAGGTCCACAAGTCTTAAAAGTTGCCAAAGTTGGATACCTCTGTCCTAAAACTCTCTGTATGTTGATGGCGAACGATAAAAAATCTCCATTGTGAGGTCTCCAGGTGATCCAACTTTAGGGTGAGTTTATGTTGTCGGTTGCAAAGTCGTGTCTGACCCAGGCCTTCCTGACCTCTACCTCTGGAGTCCATTGAAGCTCAAGCCTACTGCTTCAGTGACTCCATCCAGCCACCTCATTCTCTGTTGTCCCTTTCTTCTTTTGCCCTCAACCGTTCCCAGCATCAGGCTCTTCTCCAGTGACTCCTTCCTTCTCATGAGGTGGCCAAAGTCTTTGAGTTTCATCTTCAGGATCTGGCCTTCTAAAGAGCAGTCAGGGTTGATCTCCTCTAGGACTGACCGATTTGATCGTCTTGCAGTCCATGGGACTCGTAGGAATCTTCTCCAGCACCAGAGTTCACCGTTCTTTGGCATTCAGCCTTTCTTATGGTCCAATCTTCACAGCCATACATTGCAACTGGGGAAACCATAGCCTTGACTAGACACAGTTTTGTTGGCAGGGAGATGTCTCTTCTTTTTAGTATGCTGTCTAGATTTGCCATAGCTTTCCTCCCTAGGAGCAAGCGTCTTTTAATTTGTTGGCTGCAGTCCCCAATGGGGAAGCCAGAGTCACTTAACTGTTACTAACTTAACAACTGGAGTGATTCACTTCACAGCTGCGGCAAGGAAGGTTGTAAATGAGGCAAAACTCATTTAACAAGTGACTCACTTAGCAACAGATATTTTGGGCTTCCTTGTGGTCGCAAGTCGAGGGCTACCTGCACTATTCTCCATCATCATCTTGGCAACAGGGAGTGTAAATTTGGGGACTGAAATTCGCCAGCTGTGTGGTAAGAAGCCACATTCTCCAAAAAGAGGATTGGTAGAACGAGGATTCAAAACTAGCTTTGACTACATTTCCTTTATGCTTCAAATTACGACAGAGATGATTGCTCTCCAATTACCTATTTAACCATTTTCCCCATGCGCCGTCTTCCAAACTAGAATTTGTTGGCAACCTTTGGAGTCCTCTGGGAGGTGATGCAATGCCTTTGGGGATCACATGTGTTCCTGGATCTTTCTTCTGCCACTTAGATCAAGGTTTAGCGCAGCACTGAGCGCCCCCAGTCACACCACTCTGAAGAATAAACAAAGAGTCACAGCAATTGGTGTGATGAGTCTAGCATTGGTATAGGGAGGAGCTGAAAGAGACATATTTTATTTTATTTTATTTATTTATTTATTAGACTTGTTAGCCGCTCCCTCTCCACGAAGGGACTCGGGGCAGCGTACAATAAATAAATCACATGTTACACGATTAGACATTACATTACACGGAGGAGGTATAAAATCACAACAATTGTTACAATACAACAACAACAATAATAATAAGGTTAAAAATTAAAATACCCCAATTTAAAATTTTAAAGTGTAGAAAGTTTAAAATTGCCAGGAGGATTAGAGATAGAACTATAGTTGAGCCAGGCCAGCTAGTTGGAAAAGGTGGGTCTTGAGTTTTGTACGGAAGGAGCGGAGGTCAGTAGTAATCCTAATGTCGGGGGGGAGGTCATTCCAGAGGGCTGGGCCCATCACAGAGAAGGCCCTGCTCCTGGGCGCCGCCCTCTGGCACTGCTTAGTGGATGGCACCCGGAGGAGACCCTCTCTGTGCGAGCGGATTGGTCGTAGGGATGTATGGGGCAGGATGCGATCCCGCAAGTAACTAGGTCTTCTTTATGTGCTCTCCCAAAGGCCCATTCCAACCAGCGGTGGGTTTCACATTTTCTTACCACTGGTTCCCCGCATGACCGCTCGCTTCGCCCATGCACCTGGCCTTCCGCACATGCGCTTTGCTTGCGTGCGTTACCTCCACACAAGTGCCTGGCCTCAAAAATGTGCCTAAATAGGATGGCATAGAGCCAGGGCAGTTAGGTAGGCCCACCCATGATTTCCGCTACTGGTTCGGGCGAACCGGTCTGAACCGGCTGAATACCATCTCTGATTCCAACCCTTTAACAAGCTCGGCCAAAAAATTGCTAAGGTAATTAGAAAGCTAATAATGAACTGGACCATCCTGTTTCCATGATAATTCTTGCTTGTTCTAGGACTGTGATGGCAAAGCTACGGCATGTGTGCCACAGGTGGCATGCAGAGCCCTCTCTACGGGCACATAAGCCGTTGCCCAGTTCAGCTCCACCACGCATTTGCTTGCGCCTCTTGCCAGCCAGCTGATTTTCAGATCTGCGCATACAGGAGATGTGCATGCGGAGGGGGAGGAGCTGAAGTTGTGACGAGACGACGTGCGATCTCAATGCTGTGAGATCACAGTCAATACTTTTGCCACTGGGTGGTCCAAATGGACCTAAACCGTCCCGCAGAGATGGTGAAGAGGAAGAATACGTCTTGCTGATCTCAGGGACATCGCAAAGTCCCTGATCGATCCAAGAGAAGTTCTTCAAGCCGGTGACAAAAAATCCAGCCATTTGGCTGATGAAATCGGGGTGGCTCCAAAACGGAAGGATATGGAAAGAGAAAGTGTTTCCAGCTGGTGAGGAATTTTAAAAGTGACTGCCTATAAAAAAACTTAAAATAAATTTAAATTGGAGAACAAAATAAATAAGCGGCAGAATTAAATTTGGAATGGTTTTTGACAGTGGGTTAATGCTCCTAGGCTTGTTTTAGGAGCCGATAGAACAAAATTGCTCAGAGAGCACCACGAAACCCATTACACGTAGTCCTCGACTTACCATCACAATTGAGCCTAATATTTCTGTTGCTAAGTGAAACGTTGAGTTAATTTTGCCCCATTTTATGACCCTGCTTGCCACCATTGTGAAGTGAATCACTGCAGTTATTAAGTTAGTAACACGTTGCTAAGTGAACCTGGCTTCCCTATTGACTTCGTTTGTACGAAGGACTCAGAAGGTGATCCCGTGACCCCAGGGCATTGCAACTGTCATAAATATGGGTCAGTTGCCAAACGTCAAATTTGATCACATCGCCCCTAGGGCTACTGCAATAGTTGTAAATGAAAAATGGTCATAAGTGACTTTTTCTAGTGTTGGTGTAACTTTCAACGGTCACTAAATGAACTGTTGTTAAATGGAGGACTACCTACACAAAATAAATGTTACCTGTGTGTCTTTTTCTCTGTATGCTAATATTGATAGATTAGAGTAAAGTAAATTTATAGATTACTATTAACATTTTTGGAAATGCTGAATTGGGACAAGGAAGAATCTTAGTGATCATTTGAGAATTACCGTATTTTTCAGAGTATAAGACGCACCCTTTTCCCTCAAAAAAGAGGCTGAAAATCTGGGTGTGTCTTATATACTGAATACAGCATTTTTTGCCTCCTGAAACCCCGCCCCTTCACCAAAATGGCCATGCATAGCTTTTAGGAGGCTTTCAGAGAGCTCCTGGGGGCTGGGGAGGGCAGAAATGAGTAAAAAACAGGCCATTTCCCCCCTCACCCCCCAACAGCACTCTATAAGCTTCCTAAAGGCTTTCCATGCTCTTTTTTTGACAAAAAACGGGCCCATTATTGGTCGTTTTTGGGGCTCCCTCACCCCCCCCCCCCAGGAGTACTCTACAAGCCGCCTAAGGGCTATTCATGCCCTTTTTTAAGAAAAAAAATGGGCCCGTTTTCACGAAAAACCGGCCGTTTTGGGGAGGTTTGCAGAGTGCAAAAACATTTTTTTTTTAAATTCCTCTTGAAAACTTTGCTGCGTATACTCCAATGCATCTTATACTCTGGAAAATACAGTAGCAGGTGGACTTGCTTATTTAAAAAAATGATATGTGTGAAAGTCGTGAATTTGAATTTATATTCAATTCTCTGCATTGAAAATAGCCTGCATGGGTTTGCGTCATGCAACAAGGATGACCTTAAAATGAGATTGGATAGTTGGCAATTTACTTCCTTATGGATCTTGGCAGTTAATATTACATAGTAAGTGAACCAGACTCTGCATGTAGCACAGGAGTTTGTGTAAAAATAGCAGTTTTAATTGGTTAAGCTGGGTCTTAGGACAAATCTACCATGTGAATCCAGCTAGTACATTTCTGTGGTTTAGGATGGTGGAGATCTTAGGGGAAGAATGAATTTACATGCAGGGAATTTGAATTTGGTACTCTGATCTTTCTGGGCTTCCATATTGAGGGCTCAGGTTTTTCCTGAGATTTTGAGACATGTAGGTAGGTGTGGCTGTGTTACAGGAAAGGGGAAATGGCCAACTTGACTGAAACTAGGCTATATAGCAGGGGTGGCGAACAAGTTCGACAAAAAGAGCCAAAATTTTAAACTCTGAGAGTCAGAGAGCCACACCACGCAGTGACCTGCCAAAACAGACAAACACTCACACAAAAGCATATAATTTTAACAATAATATATTAAACACATAATATAACATGCTCAGTCAGGTGTTTTTTGTTATAAATTTTTATAAACCCATTAGAGCTGCTGTATAACTTTTAAATCCATAAATAAGTGGAATCTCTGTCCACCTAACAACCTACAAGATTACTTGATGACCACAACCAGGAATGCCACACTTGCAGTCATTAAACAAAGCAGTCACATATCTCGCTTAATGACTGCTTTGCTCAGTGACGAGATTGTGATTGTAAATCAAGTACAACCTATACATGGGTAAAGCCTGGTCCTAATATTATCTTCCTTTAACCTAATATATGTATTATAATATATATATGAGTTTGGATTATCTTTGATATCTATTACAATTACAGGCTGTGAGAAAAACACTCGTAGAATTTTGGGAAATATACTAACCATGGAAATTCAATTAAATGTTTTCTCCTATTTAAAACTCTGCTGCTCCTGAACCCAGAGCTTCAATATGCAACCATTATTATTAATTTGAGCAATCATTAGAACCTCACCGGAATCCTGCAGCAACTGTGCTAGACTTTGAAGCATTATTTTTTTGGGCGCAGCAGAGGGCGCTGTTGAGATAAACCCGGAAGTACGGTCGACGCGACGACGCTTGCCTGCGCTCCACCAGCTCTGAGCTGGTGGAGCGCAGGCAAGCGTCGTCGCGTCGACCGTACTTCCGGGTTTAGCGCGCGATCCGAGCCACAGTATACTAAATAATGGTAAGAGGCAAAGAGCCTCATTTATTTTGGCCGCGAGCCGCATGTTCGCCACCCCTGCTATATAGTCCTTGGAGATAAGTCTATGTGGGTTTTACATTTTTTTTACTACCAGTTCACTGCGTGTGCGCCTGCTTGGTTCACAGGCGCCTGCACCCCTTCCACACATGTGCCCGGCGTTAAAAATGTGCCTAAATAGGATGGCATTGAGCTGAAGCGGGTGGGTGGGCCCAGCCACAATTTCCGCTACCAGTTTGGGCAAACCGGTCTGAACTGGTTGAATACTACATCTGATTCATATCCGCTTCCCTCACTGGTGGTGTCCAAACATGGCACCTTTATGACTTGTGGACTTCGATTCCCAGAATTCCTCAGCCAGCCATACTGGCTGAGGGATTCTGGGAGTTGAAGTCCACAAGTTTTAAAGCTGCCAGGTTTGGAGATTCCCCTGCTCTTGGCCATTCTTTCTTTGAGGTTTGCAGCAGTCTTGGGATGTCACAGCTCCCCCCCCCCCCACCTCCAACAGTCCACAGGTTGAGAATCCCTATAACTATCTTAACCAGGGGTATCAAATCCGATTTCATTGAGGGCCACAACAGGATTGTAGTAGACTTCGGGGGGTGGGGGGTGGCATGAGCAGTAGGCGTGGCCAGCTCAACATCACTTGTGTCAGAGCCGCCTGTGGTGGCATGAGCACTTTTCCAGCAAAAACAAGTTCCCGAGCTCCATTTTCAGCTGTGACGGCCTCCGGCAACCCTCTGCCAATGAAAACAGAGGCTCTCCCGAGCTCCATTTTTACTGGCAGAGGCACCGCAGGCCAGTCCTTTGCTGTTTCCAGAGCGGATCTAAGCATCCTTCAGCTTTGAGTTTGACACCCCTGGTCTTAACTATTCCAGATAATATTGCCAATAGATTTCACTGAGAATTGTTAGGGATTGAAGTGAGGGAGAAAAAGAGAAGTCCCCATAGGTTTGCCAAAGAATAAGCGGAGATAAATCCTTTCATAAATCAGAACCTTCTCTTTCTGGATTAGGCTGTTCTGTAGTTTTAACCGGAGACAAAACCTGTGCATTTAAAACACACACACACACACACACACACACACACACACACACACACACACACCTGTACAAATAACTGCGTCTGAATCAGCCTCTTAAACTATTAACGAATGTTGTTCTCTTTCCCCAGTGCGGTTCAGCCGAATATATGGCTCCAGAAGTGGTGGAAGCCTTCAGTGAAGAAGCGTCAATCTACGACAAGCGCTGCGATTTATGGAGCTTGGGAGTCATTCTGTACATCATGTTGAGCGGTTACCCCCCTTTTGTGGGCCACTGTGGGACCGACTGCGGCTGGGACCGTGGTGAAGCTTGCCCCGCTTGCCAGGTGATCATACTCAAGTGGGGCTTCCTGTTTGCCAGCATGGCAAAGTCTTAACAAGTTCCATTAGCTTCTCCCTCTTTTTGGAGAAGATGTCATAATTGTACGTGTTTTTTTAAACTGTTTTTAGATGTGCTGGGTTCTTTTCGTAACGTAACTTTCTCTTCCCGCAGAATATGCTGTTTGAAAGCATCCAGGAGGGGAAATACGAATTCCCAGACAAGGACTGGGCTCACATCTCTTTCGAAGCTAAAGACCTCATTTCAAAGCTTCTTGTAAGAGATGCCAAAAAGCGTCTGAGTGCAGCCGAAGTCCTCAAGCATCCTTGGGTACAAGGGGTGAGTCATACTTGATTGAAATAAGCTAAAATTTCAACAGTGTTTCTCAACTTTGGCAACTTTGAGGTATGTGGACTTCAATTCCCAGAATTCCCCAGCCAAGCATGAGTTGAAATCCACATATCTTAGAAATTGCCAAAGTGGAGGAACAATTCCTTCCATATTTGGAAGTCCCAGACATATATTCTTCTTCTTTTTTTTTGTAAAGTGAGGTTTCTGTCCATGTCCAGAGTGTACCTCCAGTAGTGAACCAGCACCTCCAGTACTTATTTAGAAATAGCTAGCTACAAAAGGAATATACATTTGAATAGGGTTGGCATATCTCCATTGTACTTATTTAAATGTAACTTTAATTTTGTCATGGAAAAATGCAACAAAGAGCAACAAAGATGATTAGGGGACTGGAGACTAAAACATATGAAGAACGGTTGCAGGAACTGGGTATGTTTAGCTTAAGAGAAAGAAGGACTAGGGGAGACACGATAGCAGTGTTCCAATATCTCAGGGGTTGCCACAAAGAAGAGGGAGTCAAGCTATTCTCCAAGGCACCTGAGGGTAGAACAAGAAGCAATGGGTGGAAACTAATCAAGGAGAGAAGCAACTTAGAACTGAGGAGAAATTTCCTGACAGTTAGAACAATTAATCAGTGGAACAGAAGTTGCCTCCAGAAGTTGTGAATGCCCCAACACTGGAAGTCTTTAAGAAGATGTTGGATAACTATTTGTCTGAAACAGTATAGGGTTTCCTGCCTAGGGGGTTGGACTAGAAGACCTCCAAGGTCCCTTCCAACTCTACTATTGTATTGTATTGTATTGTATTGTATTGTAATGCAGAGAAGGTGTAACTTAAAAGGGTACCGGGGTCTGCAAGGAGTTGTAAACAGTGATTATTATGGTGCCAATTTCTATTTTTATTTTTGCTTCTAGTGTGCTCCTGATAACACTCTCCCCACTCCAATCATCCTACAAAGGTGAGTGAAGCATTACAGAAATAGTTTTAGTAAATAAGAACGTTGAGGTATACCTCAAATCTCTCTTACCCTCTGTAGAGCATTGTAGCCAGGTATGAGGTTTCCTGTCACTTGGGAATCTGTTTTTATTCAGAAATTAAATACATGGAAAGCAACAGCTTTCTAATCTCGACTGCATTATCAGCCTTTCGGTCATAAACCAGTATAACGTGTGTATAATTACCACTATTTCCATGGTAATTTTAAGGTGTGTAGAACTTCAGCTTAATAATAGGTAGTAGGGAATACCAATGGAAAATGGAAAGGCACGCCAGAAAATGTAAGCAATTCTGCTGTTGCCTCAGCCTTCCTTCAGTGAGTTCATGTATTTAGAAAATTGATATGCTTCCCCCTCTTTAAGCAAATAACTGGGTGACTAACAATACAAAACCACGCTAAAGTAAAATTCAGAATACATTTAACAGCAAACGAAATAAATGCAAGAGCTGAGCAAAATGGGTCACAGTTGCAAACACACATATGTTTGGCTCTGCCAACAACCCAGCCCTAACACCAGAGAGAAAAGTCCTTCTGCAAGTTGACATGATCAGTGCTTTTTTTCTTTAAATATACTTTTATTATTTTTACATTTAAAACAATGCAATACTGCGGAGTCGGAGTGACCATACATTCACATTATATACAGCTAGCTTCAGCCATTGACAATTAAACTACTTAATACATTGTCTATCCTTCTGTCCGATCACAATATATACATTTGTTCCAGTCTTGTCATCTTATCTTATACCAATCATAAAATCTATTCCATACTTCAAAATATTCTGATTCCCCTTTTTTTTTAGGTTCAAGAGTGAGCCTATCTGCTTCTGCACAGGCCAACACTTTTCCGATTATATCTAGCTCTGATGGTGTATTTTCTTTTTTCCTATACTGTGCATAGGTTATGTGTGCTGCAGTTAGTATATGTATAATTAGATAAAGTGTATCTTTCTTAAACCCCTCCGGTATTATGCCTAGGAGAAAAGTTTCTGGTTTAAACATAATTTGTTCTCCCACCATTTGTTCTAGCCATGATTGAATCACTTTCCAATATTTTTTTGCCTCATTGCACATCCACCACATATGATAGAAAGTGCCTGGTGTTTTTTTACACTTCCAACAGTTTGGGGCGACATGATCAGTGCTTTGCAGACCCCGGACCAGGCAAGATCAGAGTTCACCATCTGAAGCATGTACAGTTCAGCATCGAGTAATGTAGCCCAAATGGTGATTCCAGTGAAATCCATCCCACAGACCTTCCAGGGGCAAACCTACAAAACCATTGTATAGCCTTTATTGTAATTGTACATCATGTATACAAAGAAATTGGTTTTAGCCTCGCTGGTGCAATCCATGACGAAAAAATACAAACAACATAAATAGCATAAAGGATAGTCTCTAGGCAAGTAATTAGGGGAAAAAAGAAAGAAAAAGAAAAACTAGTCATATGTTTCTGCGTGTGCCTGGAGTGATTGTAGTTGTGTTTTAAGAGTCTGAGAGCCCAAGGATAGAAACTATTTTTAAACCTATTTGTTCGGCTGGCTATGCTTTGATGCCTTCTGCCGGATGGTAGAAGTGCGAAGAGATACTGACCAGGGTGTGAATCATCTCTGATTATGTTCCTTATTCTGCTAAAGCAGCGAGACTTGGCGATGTCATCCAGTGGTGATAGAGGGCAACCAATAGTTTCTTGTGCCAAATTGATCACTCTCTGTAGTGCCTTCCTGTCCGCAGCTGTTAAACCAGCATGCCATAATGTAATACAATATGTGAGGACACTTTCTATGGTGGACCGATAGAAAGAGGTCATCAGCCGTTGTTCCACCTGATTTTTTCGCAGGACTCTAAGGAAATGAAGTCTCCGTTGGGCCTTTGCCAATCACCAGGGACGTGTTGTTTTTTTAGATTACAGACAGTCCTTGACTTACTACCACAATTGAGCCTAACATTTTGTGAGACAGTAGTTAAGTGAATTTTTCCCCATTTCACAACCTTTTTAGCCACCGTTGTTAAGTGAATTGCTGCAGTTATTAGCAGGAACTGGGTATGTTTAGCTTAAGAGAAAGAAGGACTAGGGGAGACATGATAGCAGTGTTCCAATATCTCAGGGGTTGCCACAAAGAAGAGGGAGTCAAACTATTTTCCAAGGCACCTGAGGGTAGAACAAGAAGCAATGGGTGGAAATTAATCAAGGAGAGAAGCAACTTAGAACTGAGGAGAAACTTCCTGACAGTTTGAACAATTAATCAGTGGAACAGCTTGCCTCCAGAAGTTGTGAATGCTCCAACACTGGAAGTCTTTAAGAAGATATTGGATAGCCATTTGCCTGAAATGGTATAGGGTTTCCTGCCTAGGCAGGGGGTTGGACTAGAAGACCTCCAAGGTCCCTTCCAACTCTGCTATTGTATTGTATTGTATTGTATTAAGTTAAGCCACACGGTTGTTAAGTGAATCTGGGTTCCCCATTGAGTTTGCTTGTCAGAAGGTTGCAAAAGGTGTTCCCAGGACACTGCAGCCGTCATAAATATGAGTCAGTTGCCCAGTGTCTGTTAGTGAGTTTGCCTTATTAATTAGCCCTTGGGCCATATCAAAGTGCAGAGTTCCAGACACCAATTATTACTAAAATCCAATAAAAATAGTTTAGAATGGAATAGAATAAAATACAATTTAAAATGAAATTGCAATAAAATATGATTTAAAATGAAATTGGAATGAAATACAATAATTTAATATATAGATAAATAAACTCTGATAAAATTACATTTCGGTATCACCCCTACAATCTATCCCAATCAGTCCCACATATGCCGATCTCAACCGAACCATTTGGCTCAGCTCCTGTGCTCTGTTAAATGTTATTTCAGCCTGAATTTTGATCATGTGACCAGGGGGATGCTGCAACAGCTGTAAATTTGAAAAAAAAAATGGTCATAAATCGCTTTTTTTGCAGTGCCATCGTAACTTCAAATGGTTGCTAAATGAACTGTTGTTACCGTATTTTTCGGACTATAAGACGCACCTTTTTTACCCCCCAAAAGAGGGTGAAAATCTTATACATTGAATGCAGCATTTTTGTCCTCCCGACACCCCGCCTCCTTCGCAAAAACGGACTGCAGAAGGTTTGGGAGGCCTGCAAAGTATCCCTGGGGGCCGTGGAGGGCAAAAACAAAAAAACGAGGCTTACAAAGGGTTTGGGGGTCCTGCAGAGTGCAACACTTTTTTAAAAAAAAAAAATTACCTCTTCAAAATCTTGGTGCGTCTTATACTCTGAAAAATACGGTAAATCAAGGACTGCCTGTAATGCCAGGCCCCAAATTCTTCCTCTGCATCCACCCTTTTTTAATCCATTGAGTTGTGGGATATGCTCGATTGTGGTCCGGCCGGTCGTAATTTGCTTTCTTGTGGTTGCCCCCTTGGTAGGAACAGCAGTGCCAAAGAGTTGACCACGTTTGCCGCCGAAGCCATTGCGGTCAACCGTCAGTTAATGCAGCACGAGGAGGAAGCTGCGGAGGAGACTCACCCCATTATCGTCAAAGCTACCTCATGCTCTATGCACCTCTCTCCTCCCTCCGAATCCAAGCTGGCCAAACGGAGACAGAAGACAAGCATGGCTAAAGCAAACCCCACCCAGCATCTCGTGTCTCCCTTGGTCTTGGTTGGGGATCACATGTGACTGCCTTTCCTTCTATACGTCCATTCTCCCCCTCACTCCCCCAACCCCTTTGTGTGTCTTCGGACAAAAAGGTCTGCTTGAATAGCTTAACAAAAAGACCAAGATCAAGTTGGCTGGTTCCCAAGGATTCTTTTCTCTCTTTGATCTTGTTCTTGACGCACACGCTGTTTTCTTTCTTGTACCTTTTTCTTTCTCTCTCTCTCTCCTTCCCTCTCTCTCTCCCTCTCTCCCTCTCTCTTTGAAAAAAAGCTATTTAAATTCTATTTCTCCCTTCCCTTGATTCCCTTCTTCCCAGTGCATTTTGATGCACACGTAATTTTTGCTTAAAAAGTTTTTTTTTTAAAAAAAGTCCCTTCCTCCCCACTGAAGGGGCTTCTGTTTTTTTTCTTTCTTTTCCCCCCTTCTCTCAGCTTCTTGTACTGTGAAAGGAGGGGAGGGAGAAAGCCTTCCCCTTGACTGTCCGACCCCCAAGCCTGAACTTTTAAACGTAGCATTTTTATGTTTGGAGAGTGTTTGCTTTTTTTTTTTTTTACATTTATTTTAATTTTGTTCTTGCTATCGGTTTCTTTTTTTAAAACAAACAAACAAACAAACATAACTACTTGGATTCTGTATGGTTTGAGGGATGGGGTGGGATGGGGGTTTATCTTGTCTTTCCCCCCCCCCCAAAGCACTGGAGTGACTTAAGGGGGAGGGGGAGGAAACAATTACAGTCCATGGATTGTATGAATGTTCATTTATGGGGAAAATGTAGGGAAAATTGCAGAGTCTTCCCTAAAACTGTGTAGATTCTATAAGCTGAAAGTAGTTGTATCTGGGATATAAACAGAAGGGGGAGTTGGGAAGAGGAAACACATACCTATAGGGAGAAATTCCTTCTCCCTACCGTTCTCCCCCTGGCACCATTCACAGCACTTATTTTGTATTTTGTTCTTCTTTTTTTTCTCAAGGGGCCAAGCTGTGGATAACACAAGAACCCTGTTTTGTTTCAATCCAGATATGTCCTATTAACATGGGAGGGGTCCAATATTTTTTTTTGTAAGAGCAGAAGGGATGCATGTTTTAGGATCTACCATAGTGGAATCTAATCCCTTATGGGTTTTTTCCCCCATTTGATACAGAGAGATAAATAAAAGAAAGGTGGAAAAAGTTATAGTAGAAAGGAAAGATTTTTACTACCTTTCATGAGTAAGCCATTGTTTCTCAACCTTGGCAAGGTTAAAGACGTGTGTAACTTCAACTCCCAGAATTCCCCAGCCAATATGGCTGGCTGGGCAATTCTGGGAGTTGAAGTCCACATATCTTCAAACTGCCAAGGCTGGGAACGATTGAAGTATAAGCTATTGGGGGGATGGGGGGGGGGGAGAGTGAGGCTTAATCTGAGGAGAAGGTAGTCAACATTAAACCATCCTCTGCAGAGCTGTAAAAATCTTTGCAAAAATAGTCATAGAGGTGCGTATAATTGCTTCAGAGTTTGCAAATCTAGGATGCCCTTGTAGATTAAATTCTTATCGTGGCAGAATAGTTTATGGCAATCCTTTACAACTTTTGCTGACCTTTTTTTTTTTGATATTTTTTTTAAAAAACCCAAGGTGATGTGTTGTTTGATCTCCCCATCCCAAAGGCAAGACTATGGCTTGAGGGAATTATTTCAAAATATTTCTGAGTCTTTGGAACCTTTTAAGCTTCGGTTCGACTTATTCTGAACCAATATAGATAGAATTCCTCAGGGATGGTTGCTTCCTACGGGGACGAATTAATGTGGGGAAACTCTATTCCTCCCCCTTCCCCCAATCTCTACAGATCTACAGTTCCTATAATTGTGGGTTTTGTGGTGAGCAAACAACAACCGATCTTGTTTAAAGCTAAACCTGCTGCAAGCTTGTGAATCTGAGGGAGCAGGGGCCGAACTATGAATCAAACTCAGGATGATGCATTCAGATGTGCTAAAATGGTCAAATGCCTGCTTTTTTGGAAGGAAGGAAGAGAAACACTTGGATGTGTGTGTGGTCTCATAGAGAGAAGGAATTAGAAGATTGAGTGGTATTTTTTTTTAATAGGTTCAACGCGTGAAATTGAAACAGTGAGCAAGTAGCGTATTAGGGTGAAATTCTGGGAGGTTGTTATTATCCAAGAGGGATGTGAAGAGGGACAAAAATAGTATTTGGTTAGTGGTCCTCTTTGGAATCCACCTCCTTCTCATCACTGGCCAGAATGTAAGCCTCAAAATAAGGATTGCCAATAGGTTGTGTTGTTGCCGTTTGGCCCTCATCGTTTTCTCCATTCCTCCATTGTATCCCAGTGTTTAGCATCTAAGCATTCTGGGAAGTGCCTGCATTGTGAGGCCACAAGGCTCAGGAGCATTCTGGGAAATTAAATGGCAGATCCAAACTATTGGAAGAGGAGGTTGCTTGGCGGCTGCCTCTTGATGCTTAGTCTAGAGGAGGGGGCCAACCCGAGAGCATTTCGGTAGGGTCTCCTTCAACCTGGATACTAATCTTTGATATGAGAACTGTCCTCAATGTTTGGTCAGCCCATGGTTGGGTGTCAATATCCTGTTCACCATGGATCAGTCATGGCGGATGAGAGGACATTCTTTTATATTAACAGGCCAAGAGCTGAAGGGGGAGAAAGACAAACAATCTGCCTCTTAAAACCACGGCAACTTTAAGGCCCTATGGACCAACTCCCAGAATTCCCCGGATAGCCTCTCTGGCAAGGGGATTCAGGGAATTGGAGTCCACAAATCTTAAAAGTTGCCCAGAGTTGGACGCCCCTGACTTAAAGTCTGGAATATAATGAAACATGAAGGTGCTTTCCAAGAAATTTAAGACGATTGGCTGTTTGTGTCCATTGGGGGAGACTCAATCCCCCCCTCCCCCCGCTTGCTGAGACAAACGTACTCCCAAGTCCTGCTCTCAAAATTTCTCGAAAAGACTACGCGCACATCCAGGCTGTGAAAACATTTGTACATGAATCAGTATTGCATCAGGATGTGGATTGGAAAATATTCTTGAATGTGTGTGTGTGTGTGGTGCCTTGATAACGGGTGGCAGTTGTGACTAGGCTGTGGGTGGGCAGGTACTTTTTGCCATGCTCTAATCTTAGTACCGTAGTATTTCTGCCTACCTTCCTTTATGCATAAGCTACAGGGCAAGCAGCCCTAGGCATTTTGACTTGGGAGCTACTCCTACTGAATTCTTTCGGGTTTGCTTATCCAAGTATGTGTAGGACTGGTGGATGGCTGAAGGGGCTGCCTTTCTAAGTGTAAAGGTATGGGTGGGGAAGCTTACTGCATCTGTTTAGACTTCCTTCAGAGCAGGGGTCTCCAATCTTGGCAACTTTAAGCCTGGAGGACTTCAACTCCCAGAATTCCCCAGCCAGCAAAGCTTAAAAGTTGCCAAGGTTGGAGACCCCTGCTTCAGAGGACCCAAAGGGAGGATCAACCAGTTAGTTTCACTTTTAGAAGTGAACACTGTGGTTGAAATCTAGCTAGGAAAGTGGTTTTGAAACTTAGTGTGGTTTGCTGTGCATGGCAAGGGAGAGTTTTAGCTTAAGGTCAGTTTGGCCTCTTCGATCTCCTTTCTAAGCCTTAGGATTATTATTATTTTTTAAAAAACAGTGATAATAAGGTGGATCCTCCCCAGGACTTGGGTAGAATTGGTTGAACAGCCATGTAGTATCAACTCAAATCTTGAGTTGATTGTAGCAAAACATCTGCTGGTGACTTTAGCTCCTGTCCAGATGTGCATATGTGGGCGTATGCGATCTTAAGAACGATGCTTGTCTCTGAATAAAGACTTTTTAAGTAACAATACTATGCAAAGAAGTTTGAATCGTCTTGCTGAGAGAGTATTTCTTTTTTCAGTTGCAGGATAGTTGATTTTTTTTGGGGGGGGGGATAAGTGTGGAGGCTTGTAAGATAACTCGTCACCTCCTTTTTTTCTACTTTTTGATATTTTTCTCTGCTTTCTTGACAGAGGGTAAAACAGATGGGATTTCCCTTTTTAGTAATTATGGTTTGCTCGTTGTGACTTACGTGGTCTTTTCCAACAGATGCGCTTTCATTAAGGAATGGGGTAGGACAGAGGTGTCCAAACTTGGGAACTTTAAGACTTGTGGACTTCAACTCCCAGAATTCCCCAGCCAGCCATGCTGGCTGGGGAATTCTGGGAGTTGAAGTCCACAAGTCTTAAAGTTCCCATGTTTGGACACCCCTGGGGTAGGAAGATGGTACTGTCTGAAATACACTGGTTAGCTGAGCAGGCTACGTAATTGGGCAAAATATTTTCAAATCAAATAGCATCTTTATCATACGATTCAGAACGAAATAGGTATGGATTTTGTCACCCATGATAAATCTTAAATCTTGTGGCGAGAAATTACTTGAATGAATAGTGTGGGGCCCTTTTTGCTCAAGAAAACTATAGCCCAGTGATGGTTAACTCTTTCGGCACCAAATGCCGAAACTGGAGCACATGCCCCAGAACCCGGAAGAGTGTGCCATAAGTTCACCATCACGGCTATAGCCTATAGCTTCTAAATTGCCTGATATTTAATCCTTTCAGGGTTTAGAAGCAAAGGAAGCAGCTTCCCACTAGTGTGGCTGTTCTCATTCAGAAGGTTTCAAGTGGTGTGATGGGATATAATTTGCTTCGTTCTTGCTTTTTTGTTGCTGTTTATGTTGTGTCTATCCTTCAAAAGAAAGATAGCTTTAAGAACAGTTAGGAATATATTTGCACACAGATTTTGCTTTCCCTCGAGAGCATCCATTTCCCAGAAGTGACATGGTACCTGTATTCAGTTGAGCATTTTAGTTTGATCACCAACAACTCTCAACCTTTGATCCTAAGGCCAGTTCATCTGAAAAACAATTATCCCCCAACCATTTGGGGTACTACTTTGGGAAAAGGAATGCTTGCCTTCTACTTCCCTCTGTTTCATTCTTAAAGGGCCAAAGGGGGGGGGGGGGGCTGTGATGCTTGTGGTATGCTGATAGGTTGGGAGCGTTGGACAGTGTGACTTTCAAACCAGCATTCTTAGTTGAAACGTGTAACCTTTTTTTAAACAAGTCTACTTCTCAGGATTATTATGTCAACACATGGAAGGATTGCTCACATTCCTTTTTTTCTCTCACTCTTCATTCGTGCCTGATATTTAAGGAACAAAAACATCCTAGGTAATTTACGAAGCGTTCGGAATTGTGTGACGGGCTTGTCGCGCAGTTACAAAACAAAACCATGTAGATCACCGAATAATAATAGCTTTTGTATCCTCCCTCCTGTGTGGTGGGTCATCTTAACATACATAGAGCCCTTCTCTGCAGGGTCGCACATTTTTTTAGTACGTGCAAGAGCAGTGGGTCAGAATTGTGACCCCCGGGAAAGTGTGCTTTTTAATTGGTGAGGTTTTTAAAGCAAATAAATTGTCTTTGATGGGTGGGTGGGTGGGTGAAGTAAAGCAATCTCATATAAAAACACTGCTAAGATCATACCTTACTCTGGGATGGTGTATCTGATCTGAATAATCTTGAGTGAAAGGAGTCGAGTGTATCCGAAAGTGAAATCTGTCCTAACTTACCTTTTGTGAAAGGATGATATTTCTGTGCCCACTGAAATGGGTGGCGTGATTTGTTAGCACTGGGGTGGGGTTTTTTTTTTAAGGCTTCTGTCAAAATATCATAACTTGCCTTAACTTGTTTCCTTTGCAATGTGGAATTTCCATCTTGGTTTGGGGTTGATTTTTTTGTAAGATGAAGGTGCATCGACTTCAGGTTTTGAATGAAATAATGTTAAGTGCATCCAGATCCCATCCTGGAGGGAAATAACTCTAAACCATGGGTGGCTTTTCTGCACTTGATGAAGTAGCCCCTGCTGAAATTTCATCAATGGGCGATTGGATTGGGAAAGACTTAGGAATTCAACATTTGAGGTGCACCCTTTCCCAAATCTCTAGTGGGAAAGGAGCAGCTAAGCTAGAAATGGTTGTTTTCCATGTTGGGCTTTCTCTGATGACTTCAAATATGGAGATGGTGGAAGAAAATGGAACCCACTTTAATACAGAGGGACTGAACTAGCACCATAGAAAACAAGGTGACTTCAACCTCAAGTAATCTGTCTTTTTCCAGGGGGTTTGAAAACAGAATTATCATTTGTAGTATTTTACGCCCTTTGGCAATATCTCTCTCTCTTTGATTCCGTTTCTTGTTCCTAATTTCAACCATGGGCAGAGATGAAACTTTTTCCTCCGTGAGCAGTTTTTAAGGCTTGCGTTGTCTATTTCCACACCTCACCCAGAGGGATTTGACTTATGCCGGTTTTTGGATTCTGAAACCTGCAATTTCCCGCTTACCTGGAAGCTACAAGATTGGAAAAAGCAGTCTAGACTTCTTTTCCCCCCTCTTGATTTTCCTTCCTCTCCTTCCCTGTATTCCTTTTTTGTGTGTGTGAGACCAAAATTGTTGGTGCTTAGATTTCTTGCTTCTTGATTCAGTTGGAATGAGAGGGATGGGAGAGATGAGAGCGCTTGGAGGTATTTCGACTACTCGAGCTCCTTTGGATTAAACCCCAGGAATTCTGTGAAATGGGCCTATAGCTTCTCTCCACTGGAGAGTCTTAAAACATTGTCCTGTTCTGCACAGTTCCCTAGATTTGGAAGCCCAAAGAGTTAAACTGTGTTAAAAGTCACTAGTTCTTATGAAGAAATAAACTTGTGTCTCTGGAGAAACATAGGAATGCCTCCAACATGCTCCCTTGACATCTCAACCATCGTATTTTATCTCAAGATTGCTTTCCATATATTTACAATTTGCGTTGTGTTAACTTTCCAATTAGTTGTGCGCAGATTATACTGTTCTTGCCAAAATTACTTTCAAACTTTTGTATCCCACACACCCCCTCAGTATTTTTCTTTGTAAAAACGTTTATTGGAAAGCGTCTTGTACCTCTACGAGTTTTAATTAGCTGCATATATGAGGACAGGAGAACGTCTTGATGCATCTTTGACTTAATGCCCTCCTCTCCTCAATTTAAGTCTATTTAGAACTGGTTATTTAGCATTTTACTGTGAAGTTGGTTTTTTCTTTTCTTTTTTTTTCTCTTTTATGAGAAAAATCAGTTCAGGAAAAATATTTTCCTCTGATTACCATAAAAGACTGCCAAAGGTTTTGTTTTCTGACATAAAGTCACCTTAATGCACCACTGGGGACTATAGATGCAAGAGTCCTTCAGCAAGGGACTGGTTTGAAAATGACAAATAAAAAAAAAAACTTTTAAAATCTTAAAAAAAAAAAAAACAAAGCACTTTATTATGTACCAGGTGAACTGATTCAGCTTGATGGAACTTTTTCCTTTGTAACACCTTGTTGATGCCAGAATTTTTTGTATTCTGTTTTGTAAGAATTTAATAAATGCATTGAAACATGTGAATGTCTTTTCTTTTTTTTTGGACTGATGCGTATTTAATAATTTAAATATTGGCAGGTTTTGCACAGTGGCATGAACTGAAATGGGAGTAGCTGCTTGACTTTGTATAGGCATGGAAACTGCTGGCCTGGGGAGCATTTAGAGCAGAAACTAACAACAGTAGACTACAAAATTGGGCGAAAAACATTGTAGAAGGCAGTTACCTCCATTTGTTGCCAAGAAAACTAAACAGATGTGTCTGCATAGCCATCACGAATGAAGGGACATGCTTTATTATGCACTAGCCGATAACCCAGCATTACACGGGTATTTATTTATAGGGGGAGAATGTCCAGACCAAACCTAATTTCTAATGTTGGATTTTCCCCCTTACCAGAGGGAGCCGTTACTCCACTGCGCTGTATAGTAGAAGCCATTTTATAGCAGTACAATAGAAGCCATTTTAAAGCACAACAGGCTGTATCTTAAGAGAACACATACCCCGAGGGGTTTTAGGGGTATCTTACCCCCCACAGTATTTGTTTCCAGACGGTAAGTCATCTGTGTACCAAGTTTGGTTGAAATTGCTTGAAGCATTCCAGAGTTATGCTGGAACATACACACACACACAGAGCCGTTTTTAGATAGATAGATAGAAGATAGATAGATAGATAGATAGATAGATAGATAGATAGATAGATAGATAGATAGAGATTAGATAGATAGATAGATGATAGATAGATAGATAGATAGATAGATAGATAGATAGATAGATAGATAGATAGATAGATAGATAGCAAATCATGGTTCATTTAATCATGGGTTACTACTGTGATTCATAATGTCATGACTTTTATGCAAGTTCTATGTAAAAATTGTAAGGAGGAGGATCAGTTTTGTTTGTCCTTTATTTAGAACACACTGGGTCTGATGTTAGCAGTTCAAAGAAGTCACCACTATCTTCTCAAGGATTCCTTGCATGCCTGTCAACTAAGGCTGCTCTGCATTTAGGGAAGGATTAATTAACTCATGATTTAAGGTGAGGGCCAAGATGAACTCAACATGGGCATACCAAGACCAAAATATCCAGGGAGCTGAAAACTTGGACAACCACTTAATCAGAAATGATACCATGAGAGAGCTTGGAATGCTTTTACTGGTCCCAAAGGTAATGATGGTGAGGATAACGGAGCAACAACATACATGGGCTGCCCTTGAAGATTGTGCATCATTTAAATCTGGTCCAGGAACTGCACTGGATGCAGTTCAAGGTTCTATCTTAACCACCTTTCAAATCCTGCTTTCTTTGGACCTAAATATCTTCCCTGCTTCAAAACAAATCTCATCTAATAAGTTATGGGAGTGAAAACATTTTGAGGGTTTCACATGCATCCATTCCACAATTGGTAACTCCCCTTCTGTGGAACAGAATCCCGGTTGGGTTTTTGCAGTCCTTGACTGAGGGCTTCGGTGAATGTTAACTTGAGCACTTATTGTTCCTTGTTTAATCATTGTCTTCTGATTTGATTAAATCCAGCCTGTAATTGAGTGGCGGCATGGCAGCTGAATCAAAATTAATTGAGCTACACCTGCTACCAAGTTTTCAAACTTTTTCAGGTAGTGGAACCGGTCAGTTAAAACATTGGAACACCCAATTGTGAAGTGAAGCTCTTGTAAAAAAGCAGATGTGCCTGAGTGAACTTTTTTTAAAATATACCACAGAAGTCTTAACATTTCATGGGACAGTAGAAAGATCCTAGTGTTAAAGTATGTTCATTGCTTACCTACGGTATATACACCTTTATTCTCCAGTAAGTAGATTAGAGGGATGGTGGATGGATGGTCAGGCATACAGACACACAAACAAACGTTCATTATATAATTATGATTAAACACTATACAGTTAAACTATACCTTTTGCTTCCCTGCCCTAAATTCAGTACAATATTTCAATTTTCGCTGTGGAATTGGTCACTATACTGGAAAACCTAAGTGGGCACATGAGATCTTTAAAGCAATGAGTTTGAAACATTTTGGTTATTGGCCAAATCGAAGTAAAAAGGCAGAGGGTTCTTTTTTCATTTTGGCTATACAGACTTGTCCTTTTTACAAATATTTTGGGCTGCAAGCAAATTCATCTATACCTCCCAATATAAAGCAGCTGTTGGTGACAGGCTGAGTCACAGGAAAGGAAACGTATCAGGTGTTGTGATGAGTCCACATCTCTCAAAACAGTAGCAAACTAACCACTACAGCATGGAACTTTCCTGAGTCATGTAGTTTGCCAAAAGTATCTGCTGAAAATAATCCATACAGTCATTTAAATTCCTTGAAGAAAATTCTAAGGGCTGTGTCATAAATTTGAGACTGAAAGAACTGCTGAGAGGAGTCAACTTCCAAGGTTGATTCACAGCGTTACGGACCTGGCTTAGTGCAACGTGCAGTCCAGATTGGTAAATTGTCAAATCCAACTTTGATGGAAATAATCCAGGGGTGTCCAAACTTGAGAACTTTAAGACGTGTGGACTTCAATTCCCAGAATTCCCCATGCTGGCTGGGGAATTCTGGGAGTTGAAGTCCACACGTCTTAAAGTTCTCAAGTTTGGACACCCCTGAAGTAATCAAAACGAAAAGGCCTCAGCTCTGTTACATCACAATTCACAACATTTAGCTGCCTTCAGTGTGGCACACCCAGAACAATGATAAAGAGTTGCAAAATGTCTGCTTATTTCCAGAAGAAACTAGGCCCGTGATGGCGAACCTATGGCACATGTGCCACAGGTGGCAAGCAGAGCCCACTCTGCGGGCATGTCAGCCGTCTCCCCAGCCCAGTTCCGCCGCTCATGCGCATGTGCCTCCCGCCAGCCAGCTAGTCTTTGGTTCTCTGCTGCGCAAGTGCGCGCAGGGGGTGCATGTGCACACATGCACAGGGGTGGGGCGCATGCGGGGGGCGCGTTGCATTTTGGGGCCTTCTGACCCACCCACCCCCATGCCCTATTTTGGGCCTGGAAAGCCTCCTGCACCAAACTGGAAGCCAAAAATGGGTGAGAGGGTGGGGTGCATGCGTGGGGGAGCACAGGGGGTGGTCATGCGGGCATGCACTGGGGGTTGCACGGGGATCACATGCGCATTGCATTATGCATGTGGGCACGCAGGCGCGAGTGCCTGTACTTTCGACAAAAAGGTTAGCCAGCACTGACCTAGGCCTCTGGTATTTGCATTTGACGTAGATACCAATGAGGCAAGTAACTATTCTAAAGTATCTTTCTTTTGCATTATGGGAAAACTTTTTCACTGTGGCTTTTTAGGCTAATGGTGTTCAACTTAGAACTTTTTTTTTTAATGTAATTTAGCCTCCCCCTCTCTTCCCTTCTCCCCCAAATCCAGATGACCCCATTCTGTTGGCTTTCGAAAGGCGGTTTTAAAAAAAGCAGGTTTTCCCCTAGTCTGGAAGTTAAATCATGGCAATTAAGACTTCTTTTTGGTTTTAAAATACAATACAATAGTAGAGTTGGAAGGGACCTTGGAGGTCTTCTAGTCCAACCCCCTGCCTAGGCAGGAAACCCTATACCGTTCCAGACAAATGGCTATCCAACATCTTCTTAAAGACTTCCAGTGTTGGGGCATTCACAACTTCTGGAGGCAAGCTGTTCCACTGATTAATTGTTCTAACTGACAGGAAGTTTCTCCTCAGTTCTAAGTTGCTTCTCTCCTTGATTAGTTTCCACCCATTGCTTCTTGTTCTGTCCACAGGTGCCTTGGAGAATAGTTTGACTCCCTCTTCTTTGTGGCAACCCCTGAGATATTGGAACACTGCTATCATGTCTCCCCTAGTCCTTCTTTCTCTTAAGCTAGACATACCTAGTTCCTGCAACCGTTCTTCATATGTTTTAGTCTCCAGTCCCCTAATCATCTTTGTTGCTCTTCTCTGCACTCTTTCTAGAGTCTCCACATCTTTTTTACATCGTGGCGACCAGAACTGAATGCAGTATTCCAAGTGTGGCCTTACCAAGGCATTATAAAGTGGTATTAACACTTCACATGATCTTGATTCTATCCCTCTGTTGATGCAGCCTAGAACTGTGTTGGCTTTTTTGGCAGCTGCTGCACACTGCTGGCTCATATTTAAATGGTTGTCCACTAGAACTCCAAGATCCCTCTCACAGTTACTACTATTGAGCACGGTACCACCTATACTGTACCTGTGCATTCCGTTTTTGTTGCCTAAATGTAGAACCTTACTCTTTTCACCATTGAATTTCATTTTATTAGATAGTGCCCAATGTTCAAGTTTGTCAAGATCCTTCTGTATCTTAAGCCTATCTTCTGGAGTGTTGGCTATTCCTGCCAGCTTGGTGTCATCTGCAAATTTGATGAGTTCCCCATTTATTCCCTCATCCAAATCATTGATGAAGATTAGTTTCCACCCATTGCTTCTTGTTCTACCCTCAGTTGCCTTGGAGAATAGTTTGACTCCCTCTTCTTTGTGGCAACCCCTGAGATATTGGAACAATGCTATCATGTCTCCCCTAGTCATTCTTTCTCTTAAGCTAAACATACCCAGTTCCTGCAACCGTTCTTCATATGTTTTAGTCTCCAGTGCCCTAATCATCTTTGTTGCTCTTCTCTGCACTCTTTCTAGAATCTCCACATCTTTTTTACATCGTGGGGACCAGAACTGAATGCAGTATTCCAAGCAGAAGAAGATCAAGGTATGTAAAAAGAGAAGTCACCTTCTGGTTGGTGATTCAATCGTAAGAGATGTTAATTTAGGAGAGGATACGGAGGTTTTAAAAGAGGTCAGGTGTCTGCCAGGTGCTACTGCCAGCAGAGACAAGAGGCGTATTCTTAAGATAGTCAATAATGCAAGTAAGGACTGTGACGTTGATGCTATTATACATCTTGGCACTAATGATCTATCCCAGAAAGATGTACTTTCTGTGCAGAATGATTTCCAGAACTTGAGGTATGAACTTAATAGTATAGGTTGTAGGCTTATCTTTTCAGAGGTTTTACCTGTATATAAGGAACAAAAAGGGAAGGGCCAGCGTGTAGCAGAGTTTAATGTTTGGCTAAAGGAGTGGTGTAAAAGGGAAGGCTTTGGTTTTATTAGTCATGAAGCCTGTAGCTGGTCCAATGAAAAACTGTACAAAAGAGATGGGTTGCACCCATCCAAGAAAGGAACTGAGTTACTTGGCATTAAATTCACAGATTTTCTTGATAAACATTTAAACTGAAGAGCGGGGACAGAGAATTAATAGATACAGAACATCTCTGTCCCCAGCAAACTAAAATTCATAGGGTTATAAATGCATGTAACATAGATGTGTGTGTGGGTAAGATTATCACTCCTGCTGTCAAGCAAAACCAAGCATGTAATAGTGATTGTCATACCATGTGCATGAATCACACAAGTGGCAAGAAAATAGGGGCAGTCAGGCATAACACAGGTTATGTAGACAGTAAACACAAGGTCAATCAAAATGGACTCAAATGTCTATATACCAATGCACAGAGTATGAGGAATAAACAGGGAGAATTAGAAATTCAAGTAAAAGAGGTCAGATATGATATTATTGCCATTACAGAAACTTGGTGGGATGAAACTGACAAATGGAACATACAGCTAGAAGGATTTAAATTATTTAAAAGAAATAGACCAAACAAAAGAGGAGGTGGAGTTGCACTATATATAAGAAATAACTACGTCTCTACAGAAATAGAGCACAACAATAATGAGAACTATCTTGAATGCATTTGGGTCAATATTAAAGGTTGTGGGGGAAATGACATTGCCATAGGTCTATACTACAGGCCACCCAACCAAGCAGAGGAAGAAGATGAACTTTTTGCAAGTCAGCTAACTAAGGTATGTAGGAAGCACACCACAATAGTAATGGGAGATTTTAACTACCCTGACATCAACTGGGAAACAAACTCTGCACCAAGTGGAAGATCCAACAGGTTCCTAACAAACCTAGCAGACAACTTTGTTTTCCAAAAAGTAGAGAAGGAAACAAGGGGATCAGCCATATTGGACTTAATTCTCACTAACAGAGAGGAAATGATAGAAGGTCTTGAAGCCATAGGAACCCTGGGGGCAAGTGACCATGCAATATTGGAATTCAACATTATCCAAACACAAGTAGTAGAACAAAGTCAAACTAGAGTCTTGGACTTTAAGAAAGCTAATTTCAATAAACTTAGAGAGAGCTTGGGAAAAATTCCATGGATGAGAATCCTCGAGGGGAAAACAACTCAAGAAGCTTGGGAAATTTTGAAAAATGAGATTAGAAAAGCCCAGTCTAACACAATACCAATGAAGAAGAAAAACAACAGCTCCCAAAAGAAACCAGCATGGCTGCATAAACAACTATCTGACAAACTGAAAGACAAAAAAAGTAAGTATAAAAAGTGGAAGGAGGGGGACATAACTAAGGCAGAATATCAGCAAATAGCCCGAGCCTGTAAAGATGAAGTGAGGAAAGCTAAGGCTCACAATGAAGAAAGGCTTGCCACAAAAGTAAAAATTAACAAAAAAAGCTTCTTCCAACATGTTAAAAACAAGAAAAAAGTTAAGGAAACAATTGGTCCATTGCTAGGAGAAAGTGGCAAGAAGGTGACAAGCAACAGGGAGAAAGCAGAACTATTTAACTCATGTTTTGCATCTGTCTTTACACAAAGGGATAAAACAGTCCAACCTATCAAAAGCAGCACCACAAAATTAGGAACACAAATTGAAATAGGGAAGAAAATGGTAAGTGAGCACCTGTCTACCCTAGACGAGTTCAAATCACCAGGACCGGATGGATTACACCCCAGAGTTCTGAAGGAACTAGCAGACGAGATCTCAGAACCACTGAATTATATCTTTCAGAGATCCTGGAACACCGGGGAACTACCAGAGGACTGGAAAAGAGCTGATGTGGTTCCCATCTTCAAAAAAGGGAAAAAATTAGATCCAGGAAACTACAGACCTATCAGCCTAACCTCAATACCAGGAAAGATTCTGGAAAAAATAATCAAGCAACGAATTTGCGAACACCTAGAAGCAAACAAAGTAATAGCCAAAAGCCAACATGGATTTGTCAAAAACAGATCATGCCAGACTAATCTTATTGCATTCTTTGATAATGTGACAAAATTAGTGGACCAGAGGAATGCCGTTGATATAGTTTACTTGGATTTCAGTAAGGCTTTTGATAAGGTAGACCATAACCTACTACTAGATAAAGTAGAAGAATGTGGGTTAGACAGCATCACCACCAGATGGATTGGTAACTGGCTGACCAACCGCACTCAACGTGTAGTTCTCAATGGAACTGCATCTACATGGAGGGAAGTATGCAGTGGAGTACCCCAAGGCTCTGTTTTAGGCCCAGTACTCTTCAACATCTTCATCAATGATTTGGATGAGGGAATAAATGGGGAACTCATCAAATTTGCAGATGATACCAAGCTGGCAGGAATAGCCAACACTCCAGAAGATAGGCTTAAGATACAGAAGGATCTTGACAAACTTGAACATTGGGCACTATCTAATAAAATGAAATTCAATGGTGAAAAGAGTAAGGTTCTACATTTAGGCAACAAAAATGGAATGCACAGGTACAGTATAGGTGATACCTTACTCAGTAGTAGTAACTGTGAAAGGGATCTTGGAGTCCTAGTGGACAATCATTTAAATATGAGCCAGCAGTGTGCAGCAGCTGCCAAAAAAGCCAACACAGTTCTAGGCTGCATCAACAGAGGGAGAGAATCAAGATCACGTGAAGTGTTAATACCACTTTATAATGCCTTGGTAAGGCCACACTTGGAATACTGCATTCAGTTCTGGTCGCCACGATGTAAAAAAGATGTGGAGACTCTAGAAAGAGTGCAGAGAAGAGCAACAAAGATGATTAGGGGACTGGAGACTAAAACATATGAAGAACGGTTGCAGGAACTGGGTATGTTTAGCTTAAGAGAAAGAAGGACTAGGGGAGACATGATAGCATTATTCCAATATCTCAGAGGTTGCCACAAAGAAGAGGGAGTCAAACTATTCTCCAAAGCACCTGAGGGTAGAACAAGAAGCAATGGGTGGAAACTAATCAAGGAGAGAAGCAACTTAGAAATGAGGAGAAATTTCCTGACAGTGAGAACAATTAATCAGTGGAACAGCTTGCCTCCAGAAGTTGTGAATGCCCCAACACTGGAAGTCTTTAAGAAGATGTTGGATAGCTATTTGTCTGAAACGGTATAGGGTTTCCTGCCTAGGCAGGGGGTTGGACTAGAAGACCTCCAAGGTCCCTTCCAACTCTACTATTGTATTGTATTATTGTAAGTGTGGCTTTACCAAGGCATTATAAATTGGTATTAACACTTCACGTGATCTTGATTCTATCCCTCTGTTTATGCAGCCTAGGACCGTGTTGGCTTTTTTGGCAGCTGCTGCACACTGCTGGCTCATATTTAAATGGTTGTCCACTAAGACTCCAAGATCCCTTTCACAGTTACTACTACTGAGCAAGGTACCATCTATACTGTACCTCTGCATTCCATTTTTGTTGCCTAAATGTAGAACCTTACTCTTTTCACCATTGAATTTCATTTTATTAGATAGTGCCCAATGTTCAAGTTTGTCAAGATCCTTCTGTATCTTAAGCCTATCTTCTGGAGCGTTGGCTATTTCTGCCAGCTTGGTGTCCATCTGCAAATTTGATGAGTTCCCCATTTATTCCCTCATCCAAATCATTGATGAAGATGTTGAAGAGTACTGGGCCCAAAACAGAGCCTTGGGGTACTCCACTGCCAGTGACATGCGGTGAGGTTTATGACTGGTGAGGCACTGACACAGTGCTGGGTTTCAAATATTTTTAGACTTGTGGACTTCAACTCCCAGAATTCCACAGCCAGGCATGCTCAGTTCCAATTTAAAGCGACAGCATTTGTTTTTCTCCTTTGCTCCTTCTTTCTTTTTCTTTTTCTTCTCCTTCCCCTCCTCCCACCCTCTCTCCCTTCCTCCCCCTCTCTCAAACACACACACACACAAACACACACACAGAGAGAAGTTGGATTGGACTATATCTCCTACCCCTTCCCTCTCTCACTCACTCTCAAACAAACCCCCCCACACACAAAAGTTGGATTGGATATCTTTTCCAGTGGCTTGAAAGCAGCTCCTCTGCCGCCACCACCCCATTCCCCTGCTGCCTTTCCCAAACACCTCCACCATTGCAAATGCAGCCTGCTGTCTGGGTGGGAAATGCCTGGAACACAATAAAGCCCACCCACCACCTCCTGCTGGCAGGCTGGGGTGAGAGGAGAGGCAGAGAAGCCAGAGGGGAGCCGATCCAAGCCTTCCAAAAGAAAGAGGCTGGGGGGAAGTGTGTGTACTACAGCATGGCTCTTTGCCTGGCTTCCTGCCTCCTCCTGTGGTCTCCTCAGTGCTCGCTTGTGCTCTCCCTCCCCAAGTGTAGTTTGATTGCAGGTGGAGCCACGTTGCCTTTTCAAAGTTGTAATCAGTGAAGCTGGGCTAGATTTTTATATAGTTTTATCCAGCTGTGTGTGTGTGTGAGAGAGAAATGAATGGGGGCCTGGGGAGGAAGTCACTACACTTGGGGAGGGAGAGCACCAGAGTCATCCACGGTGAGGCAGCAACTAGCTCAGCTTTTTCCTTTTACTTTTTTTTTTCATGATGAGAGTGGTGAGGCTGTGCCTCACTTGCCTCACCTGACTGCACGTCACTGTCCACTGCATACTTCCCTCCATGTAGATGCAGTTCCATTGAGGACTACACGTTGAATGCGGTTGGTCAGCCAGTTACGAATCCATCTGGTGGTGATGCTGTCTAACCCACATTCTTCTACTTTATCTAGTAGTAGGTTATGGTCTACTTTATCTACCTTATATAATGGTTTGAATCGTTTCGTTGCTTTTCCATGTAGCTTCTTCAGCCTGACACAGTTGGTTAGGAGCCCCCATATTTCAATATATTGTCTTTTCCATAGACATTGGGAGGAGGCGTGTTCTTTCTTAGTGGAGGCCAACACCGATAAATTTGTGACTGAAGATTATATACAATATGAAATGCCCTCTAGTCTGGTGTGTTTATTTGGTATCGATTGTATTTATGCAGTTTTTACACCATTGCCCAGATTATTTGCTTAGGAGGAGTGGCCGTACACATTTCTAAACTAAATACATTTATTTTTCACATTTCTGTACCACCCAATTCTGGACGATGTAGAATAAAATGTCAAAATATAAAACAGTATATACAATAAAAAAAAATCAGAGGCGCCAAGAGATCAAAATTAGTTTAAAGGGAGGGCTTTCAGGGGAATAACAAGCCGATCTGTCTCCCCTCCAGGGAAAAATATTCCATATAAATAAAAAAACATATAATGACCTACTTCTAAAGGTGTGGACAATGCTGTGTGAGGTTTCTTCAGGTAGTCAGACCAAACTCTGAAACCTTATAACTTCGCTGCAGAATTCTATAACTGGAAGTCAGTGAGTCTAATTCTACATTATACCCTGGTCTGTAGCAACCTCTAGTGTTCAACGGGTAAATTTTACATCACGGCTGCCAGAATTTCTAATGTTCAAGTACACTTTTCATTTCAATGTTGCAACACGGGTGAAGTTCAGCAGGTTCTGACAGGTTCTGGAGAACTGGTAGTGGAAATTTTGAGTAGTTCAGAGAACTAGTATTCTTGTAGTATCCTTCCCTGCCATGCCCACCAAGCCACGCCCACAGAGCTGGTAATTTTTAAAAAATTGAATTTCACCACTGCTGCAACATGCACAGCTCCAAAATTTGGTGGTGGTGGAGATGTTATGTTCCTCCCAAATGAACAGAATGAACTACATCTTCCACTGGTTGTTGGGTAACCAGATTCCACCCCCCCTGCAACATAGAACTAATATAACTTTAAAATAATTGTTTTGACTTCAAGATAAAATCAATATAACAAGAGCCAGTTTGGTGCAATGGCTAAGTTGCTGGCCTAGAAACCAGGAGACTGAGAGTTCTAGTCCCACTTTAGGCATGAAAGCCAGCCGGGTGACTTTGGGCCTGTCTCTGGCTTTCAGTCCTGAGTTTCCTTCTGCAGCTTTGATACTTTTATACTTTAGGAAGAGGCATCCCCGTTCCTTATAACAATTCCATTAGCAGAGAATAAAGATGATGTTAAGAAGCCCCAATTATGACTTTTTCATTATACAAACTTCCCTTTCAACCCAATGCTTTCTGAAAGGTCTTAGTAAAGTAATGGCAGCAAAATAACAATAATCTGCATAACTTGTTTGCTGGAGCATGGACATTAATCAATGAGCAGTAGTAAGCATATGCTTTTAAATGACATGATTCTTCCTTGGAACATGGAACAATTATCAAAAGGACCATCAACCTTTTGATAATTAAGGCTAGGAAGAAAGCCATTATCCCAATGGATAATGGTTTTCTTCCAACAGCTGGTCAAGTAGTCCAGCCTTACTCCTTTTCTGGTCTCTGTTAATTGTCACCTTTTTCCCCCCAGGAATCAGCAATAGTTTTGTCTTTAAGAAAGAGTTGACATTAGAATTGCAGAGATGGACAACTAGCTCTGAGTTGTCCTTCTCACTTGCCAGCTCCCCCGCCCACCCACCCCGCCTCTGCTTATCTTGAAAAGAAACTTTTGAGCTAAGGTGGGGTGGATGGATTTGAGCCTCAAAGAACAAGGGGCGACTTACTTAGATTAGCAGTAAAGTATAAGGCGGTTCCTTAGCCTTAACGGAGCTGAATCAAACTCCCTCCGGGTGCTTTGCCTTCTTAAACATTGGAACAATCTACAAGGTTCCCTAAGCACTCTTGCTTTCTCAGGTTAGAAGAGCCATCTTAGTTCCACCTGATCAGCTGGATCCAGAATCAGACAAAAGAATAGCATAACAATATCCTCCCTTTGAAGAGAGTCCCCAGACCTCCTGGAGAACTGTTGTTTCAGGAAACCCAAGGAGCAAACTAAGCAGGTGAAATCAGAAAGCACTGAAAAGCAGCTACTGATACAGATGCTGTTTATATTTTGCCTGTCACTCAGTGGCATCTATAGTGCAGTGACGTGCGGTGAGGTTTATGACTGGTGAGGCACTGACACAGTGCTGAGTTTCAAATATTTTTAGACTTGTGGACTTCAACTCCCAGAATTCCACAGCCAGGCATGCTCAGTTCCAATTTAAAGCGACAGCATTTGTTTTTCTCCTTTGCTCCTTCTTTCTTTTTCTTTTTCTTCTCCTTCCCCTCCTCCCTCCCTCTCTCCCTTCCTCCCCCTCTCTCAAACACACACACACACAAACACACACACAGAGAGAAGTTGGATTGGACTATATCTCCTACCCCTTCCCTCTCTCACTCACTCTCAAACAAACCCCCACACACACAAAAGTTGGATTGGATATCTTTTCCAGTGGCTTGAAAGCAGCTCCTCTGCCATCCCCCCCCCCATTCCCCTGCTGCCTTTCCCAAACACCTCCACCATTGCAAATGCAGCCTGCTGTCTGGGTGGGAAATGCCTGGAACACAATAAAGCCCACCCACCACCTCCTGCTGGCAGGCTGGGGTGAGAGGAGAGGCAGAGAAGCCAGAGGGGAGCCGATCCGAGCCTTCCAAAAGAAAGAGGCTGGGGGGAAGTGTGTGTACTACAGCATGGCTCTTTGCCTGGCTTCCTGCCTCCTCCTGTGGTCTCCTCAGTGCTCGCTTGTGCTCTCCCTCCCCAAGTGTAGTTTGATTGCAGGTGGAGCCACGTTGCCTTTTCAAACTTGTAATCAGTGAAGCTAGATTTTTATATAGTTTTATCCAGCTGTGTGTGTGTGTGAGAGAGAAATGAATGGGGGCCTGGGGAGGAAGTCACTACACTTGGGGAGGGAGAGCACCAGTGAGGTTAAGCAGAGTCATCCACGGTGAGGCAGCAACTAGCTCAGCTTTTTCCTTTTACTTTTTTTTTTCATGATGAGAGTGGTGAGGCTGTGCCTCACCTGCCTGCACGTCACTGCTATAGTGCTCTTTCTTTCCATTTCTCCCCCCCAAAAAAACGTGGAGGACGTTGGACTGAGAAAATAATTGGCCTACAATTCCACAGGGAGCTTCCATAATTGACGCTGAACTAGAACTTGTTTCCCTGCTCGTTATCCAGCATCTTCATCACTATATCATACTAGCTTTCAATTCTTTCCCCTTTTCAATGGAGAACGTTTTATTTTGTGTCCCCGTTTTTAAGCAAAGTAGAATCAGGATGTCTTGCTTTCTCTGAATAGCACATTTTGCAATTCCGCCCCCCCCCCTTCCTCTTTGCTGTGGTGCGAAGTCTCCAAAATTCAGATTTTTTGTTGTTGTGGCAAGGTTCTCCGCTTCTCTTTTTTGACCACACGGAGCTCCTGCTTCAACTTTCTCACTGAACAGAATGTGCTATTGTCTAAACTCCTTGTTTTTCTCTCTCAATGAATTGGGTAATATGCTAAATTATCATAGATGACTGCTTATTTGTATGCTTGCAATGAGAACTTCTTCTGCTACCTTCCCCAAGGATTGTCAATTGCTTATTTGAGTGTCACCAAGAATAATTTAATTTGTATTGATCAATTATTGATTAGTCCACTAGGGAGTTTTTATGGCTGAGGATGGGTCTACCCTATCCAGGTTCAACGTTTTAACTGTTGCAGGATTGAAGACTCAATCTATATACTACTAACACTCTTGCCATGCTCTTTCACTAAGTGAAAAGGTGAATAACAGAATAAAAATTCTTTAAACCCAGATACCTCAAATGGGCTAATTTACACATTACATCCACAATTTGGTACCCAGGATCCCCAAGGGAATGAAATTTGGGCAAGTTATGGCTGCTTCAGTGCTCCTAGTGGCTGTTGTGGTCATGTGATCTTTATTGACAGTTTCCCAGTCAATTTAGCAATCTCTTGCTCCCTCCTCCACCCAGCAGCAGTTACTTACCTGCCTGCAGGGAAGGAAATATTTTTGATGCTCCCTGCCAGCTTCCCACACAGAAATTCAATGGGGAAGTTGGCAAGAAGCCGGAAATCATTCCTGTTTTCACTGTTGTTTTGCCTGCTTCTAAATCATTTTTGTGTAGATAAGGAAATATCTCTGAAATGATGACTCAACAGAGCACAGATTGTCGGGTTAACATCCCCACTGATCACCTGGTTCTGCAGCCCCAGACAGGGAGATAAAGTTGGGTGTGGAATGCCGCCTCCCACTGCCTTCGAAGGGGTGTCAGCATTCCCGGGACTCAGATTGGGAGGCCAGCAGGCGGGAGAGCTTCGTTCCAACTCTGGCCAGGATGAAGTGCCCCCCCAAGCCCGCCACAGAGAACAAGCCAGCGCAGGCCCCCACTCCCGCCACTTCTACCAAGAGAGTGCAACCGCTTCCTGGCTGCTGCTCCTTTTACTCCGATGCCAGACAGACATTCCTCCCGCACGAACTCAGCTGGTGTTCGCATACGCATCGGAAACCGGAAGACCAGGTGGTTGGCGCACACGTGCCCTCTCTGGCGCTGCCGCGCACATGAACACCAAGTGGCTGGCGTGCCAAAACCCAGAAGAGCAACGGGCGACAGCTCGCGTGCCTGAAGAGATGACTCTGTGTGACACTTCCGGCACGCGTGCCTTAAGTTCACCATCACGGTCCTATGGTATCCATCACCTGAGAATTATTGTAGGATGCCTTATAAATGAATAGGTGGTGCAATAGCCATTCCTGAATTGATTTATCCCAGAATGAGATACTTATAATTATTTTTAACAACAAAAAAATATCCACCACTTTTCTTAAAACATTTTTAATCTGTCAGAAACAAACAAAGGAGAAAGGAGAGGGAAAGAAGAAAGGGAAAAGGAGAGGAAGAAATGGAGTAAGAGTAGGAGAGAGGGTAGGAAAGGGAAGAAGAGGCGAGGAGTGGGGGAGAGGAAGGGGAAGTAGAGAAGGGAAAGGAAAGGAGAAAAGAAGAGAGGAGAAAAGGAGGGAGGGAAAGAAGGAAAGAAGAAGTATGGTTGTTGTAAAATAAGATGGGTGTATGGGATGGTAGAAAAGAGATCTCGATTATATTTTTAACTTCAGGGGGAGGGGAAAATTGTTATCAATGTTAAAAGATAACACATTATTAGTAATAGTTATGAGATTGTATATTTGTGAATGTATGTAGGAAAAATAAAAATAAAAAACTTAAAAAAAAACTCCTTTCCCCCTTTGCCTGCTTGAAATGATTGGCCCCGAAAACCACACAGTCACGTAAACTTTATTTGATGGTCCTTAAATAATCAGAAAATATTTCCTGTCATGGCAAGACTTCGTATTTCAAACAGCCTTTTCTCTTTTTTTTCAAAAAAAAACCCCCTTCAAAATATCTAGTTCCAGAGGATCAGGATGTCTGCAAGACAGCTCCCCCCGCCACACCGCCTGTTCTTCCTAAACGCAAATCCTCCTCAGCCGCCTTTTCCAAGCGGTTTCCTTTCTTTCCTGAAGCGCCTCAAAGTCATAATAAATCCCATTAAAAAAAAATATCCAGAGCCCACTGCAATCAATCACGACTCAACCGAAGGGGGAAAAGACGCGCTTCTCTCTCCTTCGCCGCCTCCTCGTAATTAATAGTGGGGCAGGCATGGCAGCTCCTCCTCCTCCTCACCCACCGCCACCGCCGCCGCCGCCCTGCCCGCTTGGGCTCCTTCGCCTCATGGGCCGCGGCCGCTGCTGCTGCCGCCGCCTCCGCCGCCCGCCTTCCCCAGCCACCCCGCCGCCGCCGCCTCGCTCGGGCCTCCTCCTAGCCGCCGCCCTCGTCGTCCTCTCCAGCGACTCCGCCGGCCGCCCCCTCTTCCTGCTGCAGGCGGCCCCTCCCCGGCAGCCGCCTCCGCGCAAAATGGCGGCCGGAGCCGGGCCTGTCGGAAGCGACGGGGGCTGCGGCAACCTCTCCTTTAACGCATCGCCGCCGTCGCCCCCTCAGGCCGGCAACGGGCCGCCCCCGCCGCTCCCCGCTTCGCTTGCGGCCGCGTCTCCGCCACCAACGCCGCCCTCGTCCGCCTGCTCCAACAGTGGCGACGGGCCTCTGCTGCTGCTCTCGCCGCCTCAGGCAGCGCTGCCGTCCCCGCCTCTCGCCGTTGCTTCGCCTCAGGCCTCCTCCTCCTCCACCTCCTCCACCTCCGGGCCTACGCATAACCACGGAGCGGGAGGAAGGGGCAGCAACCCGCTGCCGGTGGCGGCCAGCGGGGCTGCGGCGGTGGCCGCTGCTTCGCTTTCGGGCCCGGCCTCCTCTTCGCCGCCGCCGCCGCCGCCCGGGCCGCGGGAGACGGCCTATAACTGGCAGGCGACGAAGCCGACGGTGCAGGAGCGCTTCGCCTTTCTCTTCAACAACGAGGTGCTCAGCGACGTCCACTTCTTGGTGGGCAAAGGCCGAGCCGGCGCCCAGCGCATCCCGGCCCACAGGTCGGAGAAGGGGGCTTTTGGGGTGGGGGGCTCTGTTTCTGAGGAAGAGGGGTGTTGGGGGAAGAGAAATGGGGGATTCGGGCCTCTTTCCTTGGGGAGGGTGCTTGGGAATTGGAAAGGGGGGAGAAAAGGGGTGCAGAGCCCCCCCCCATCTCAAGAAGGAGAAAGATAAAAGATGGAGGTCCTGTCCTTGGAGAGAAGGAATAGAGTAGCTATTATCAGTAGGGCTGATTTATGTGGGGAAGGGAGAAGTCTGTAGAGGCCCTGGAGATGTTTAGGGGGGATGTCAATCATTGAAGGTGAAATTGAGACCTTTGGAGGTGAAATTGAGACCATTCCTAGAATGGGAAGGAGCCATTGAGATCATGGAGTCCACCCTCCCTGCTCAGTGCAAGAAATAAAAATAGCAAGTTAAAGCATCCCCAAGGGACGGCTGGTCTGCTCCTGCTTAAGGCTTCCAACAAAAGGGAGTGTCCCTCTCTTGTCCTCCAATCTTATGCTGGGCTATTCCGCAGCTGGAGGAAGGAACAAGGGTGGTAGATTTGGGGTAAAGAGTAAGGGGCTCAGGGAGGCTGAAATGAAGGAGGTAGGGTGGTTGGGGGTTGAAGAAGGGGGCTGGCATTGGGGTGGGGAAAGACGGGGTGGAGGGTGAATGGGGAATTAACCAGAAGGCATTCAGTAGAGTTTATTGCCGACAAATAGCTTTGAAAAAGGCTGCTTTTCCATTTTTGTGGCTTGTTGGTGGGACTGGGTTGAGGGCGTGAGGATTGTGCGCAATCGGGTGCAGGAGCTCAGAAGTCAAGCAAAGCCGAGTTAAATTTGACCTGGCTTTCACAAATACAAATCGAGCGTTCTCAAATGCAGAGTTCAGATTCACTGTGGGGGTTGCTGATTTTTCTGTGCAATGTCACAACTGAACCGAAGAGGCTGTGGACCACTTTTTGCTTAATGCACCCATGGGCGAGACTTAAAATAATATGTTAGCTAGAAGGGATGGTTGCGTTGGAAACTCCAGGGAAGACTTGCTCCACAACAATTCCAAGGGAAAGGCTATGTCTGGCTTGTTCCTTTGCAGCCAGTGATCAAGCACTAAGATAGTTGGTGCCAGTCTGTGCTGGGTTTGTCTGAGGTTGCTGCTGGTGGGGTGTGTGTGTGTGTTGTGATCTGATTGTGTTGTTTGATTTGTACAGAACTATTAAATAACATGTTCCTGACTTGACGTTAGGAAATTATGTATTAATATCTCTCTGTGTGAAATCTTACAACAATGTGAGTTAATTTCAGTAAGTTTGCAGCATCACGTATCTCAGCTTCTACGCACATTAACGCGTTGCTATAACACTGAAATCATATCTGTCTGCTGCTTTTAAATAGAGCCTTTGTACTACTTAAGAATGGAATTCAGAATCCTGACCAGGAGTGCAATGCATCTCATGACACTTTTGCACAACAGACTTGATGCTGGCTAAGAATAAGGGGAGCAATTGTAAAATGAAAGCTTTCTGTTTAAAACTCACTCTATGCATGTTAAGATACCAAGCGGGACATTTTTCTTGAAGCTGCTGAATTGCACAGAGCTTTACAAAATTAAAGACTAATACTTACATGACAGTGTAATATTTTTCCAGAATATGATTTTTTTTTTAAACCAGTGTTGTTGACTTGAGCTAAATACAGGTAGTCCTCAATTTACAACCACAATTGAGCCCCAAATTTATGTTGAGAAATTTGTTAATTGAGTTTTGCCCCATTTTACGACTTCTCTGGCCACATTTGCAAAAGTGATTCACTACAGTTGTTAAATTAAGTGACACAGTTGTTAAGTGAATCTGGTTTCCCCACTGACTTTGCTTGTCAGAAGTTTTCAAAAGGTGATCAAGATGACTCTGCGACACTGCAACTGTCATAAATGCTAGTCATTTGCCAAGCGTCCGAATTATAAATCACATGACCATGGGGATGCTGCAATGGTTGTAAGTTTCTGTTTCTGTTTATTTGGATTTATATGCCGCCCTTCTCCAAAAGGACTCAGGGCGGCGTACAGCATTAAAAAAACACACATCCCAAAGTTTAAAAAATTATATATATATCCCAAAAAACAACTGAATTTAAAAGACAATACATTTAAAATAAGTTAAAATTAACAGGCCAGGCCGGCTTGCTGGAAAAGCCAACTTTTCAGGGCGCGTCGGAAGGACCGGAGGTCAGGAATTATGCGAAGCTCCAGGGGCAGCTCATTCCAGAGGGAAGGCGCTCCCACAGAGAAGGCTCTACCCCTGGGGATCACCAGCCGACACTGCCTGGCCGACGGCACCCTGAGGAGGCCAACTCTGTGGGATCGTACTGGACGGTGGGAGGCTACTGGTGGCAGTAGGCGGTCTCACAGGTACCCTGGGCCTAAGCCATGGAGCGCTTTAAAGGTCATAATTAATACCTTGAATCGCACCCGGAAAACAACCGGCAACCAGTGCAAGCCGCCTAAAAGGGGTGTAACATGGGAGCACCTAGGTACCCCCATGACAACCCACGCGGCCACATTCTGGACCAGCTGAAGCCTCCAGGTGCTCTTCAAGGGCAGCCCCATGTAGAGAGCATTGCAGTAGTCCAGGCGAGAAAGGACGAGGGCATGAGTGACTGCACAGAGCATCCTGATCCAGGAAGGGGCGCAACTGACGTACCAGGCGAACCTGGTAAAAGGCCCCCCTAGTCACGGCCGTCAGGTGTTCTTCTAAACTAAGCCGCGTATCCAGGAGGACTCCCAGATTGCAAGCCTTTCTGAGGAGGCTAAAATTTCTCCCCCTATCGTCAAAGATGGGACAAGATGTACAAATCGGGATGACGGAAACCACAGCCACTCAGTCTTGGAGGGATTGAGCTTGAGCCTGTTCCTCCCCATCCAGATCCGCACAGCCTCCAGGCATCGGAACATCCCGTCGAGGCCATTGTTTGGGTGGTTTGGGGTAGAGATGAAAAGTTGGGTATCATCAGCATATTGATGATACCATACCCCAAACCCACGGATGATCTCGCCCAGCGGTTTCATGTATATGTTGAACAGGAGGGGTGAGAGAACCGACCCCTGGGGCACCCCACAAGTGACGCGCCTGGGGGTCGATCTCTGCCCCCCAGTCAACACAAACTGCGACCGATCCGACAGGTAGGAGGAGAACCACCGTAAAACGGTGCCCCCCACTCCCAACACCCCGAGTCGTTGCAGTAGGATACCATGGTCGATGGTATCGAAAGCAGCCGAGAGATCTAATAGGACCAGGACAGAGGAGCAGCCCCTGTCCCGGGCCCGCCAGAGATCATCGACCAACGTGACCAATGCCGTCTCCGTGCTGTACCCGGGCCTGAAACCGACTGGAACGGATCCAGGTAGACAGCTTCATCCAGGTACTGGGGAAGCTGACGTGCTACCACACTCTCGACAACCTTTGCTACAAAGCGAAGTTTGGAGACCGGACGATAGTTGGCTAAAGAAGCTGGGTCCAGGGAAGGCTTCTTAAGGAGGGGCCTCACCACCGCCTCCTTCAAGGCGGTGGGAAAGAACCCCTCTCTCAATGAAGCATTGGTAATCGCCTGGAGCCAGCCTCGTGTCACCTCCCGGGAAGCCGAAACTAACCAAGAGGGACACGGGTCCAGCACACAAGTGGCAGCACTGAGTCTCCCCATAATCCTGTCCATGCCTTCGGGGGTCACAGGGTCAAACCCATCCCAGATTGTCTCCTCAAGATTCATCCCCGTCGACTCGCCCGAATCTACCCAGTCAGAGTCCAAGCCTGTCCGGATCTGAGCGATTTTATCCTGCAGATACTGAACAAATTCTTCAGCCCTACCCTGCAAGGGGTCTTCCCCAGTTCCTTGGTTAAGTAAGAAACGGGTCACCCTAAACAGGGTGGCTGGGCGGTTATCTGCAGACGCGATAAGAGCGGAAAAATATTGCCGTTTTGCCGCTTCTATCACACTAAGTAGGATTTAATATGAATTCTTACTAGTGTTCGATCAGATTCGGACCGGCTGGCCCTCCAACCACTCTAGGCGTCTTTTCTGAATCTCCCGGAGCTCCTCGGTAAACCAGGGAGCCATCCGGGATCGACACCGGGTCAGAGGCCGCAAAGGCAAGTGTGAAAAATGGTCATAACTCACTTTTTTCAGTGATGATGTAGCTTTGAGCAGTCACTGAGTGAACTGTTGTATGTCGAGAACTACCTGTATTCATTTTTGCATCATGAGGCGAATAACGTGCTTGTCCCTTATTCTTTTTTTTTCCTATAGTAAAACAGCTTTTGATAAAAGGTCCTGAATTTGTTGTTAAGGACTTACAAGAGTAAACCTTAACACAGTTATAAAACATTTATTGACAGAAGTGAAAAAGTCTTTGAACTGTCTCCTCCCCCTCCTTTTAACAGCCTTCTGAGCTGGAGTCAGAGAAACCCTTCTCCACTTATAAAATGCAATGTTTCCTTAAAGTCAATAGATCATTGACAGGCAGGAAATGAAATTTAGCACCTCTGCCTGGCTAGGAAGATCTCTGCTGATATAAGGTAACAAAGGTAACAAACAGAATACCGTATTTCCTCTAGCCATATAAAAGCTATATTTCCTGCTTTCTCATGGCAGTAAGACCATATTTCACTTATATCAAGGCTAAAAAAACATATATAAACCTTGCTGATATGCCAGCCCGTTGCCAGCTGTCCCAGAAACAAGCTTTGCACTATTTCCGAACCAAATAAAATAGAGAAACTTCTTCCCAAGCAGCTGCTTTTTGCGTTTTCTTTCCTCGGAGAAGGAACCCGGGGAGATTCTAACAACATATATACAATTTAAACTATCTTTAAGCAACTTTATTTAGAGATTGTGTGCTGTACCCACAATTGTTGAAGTATCTACTTTTATTTCAGCCTGTGTGTCCTGGAATCTGATTGAATGAATTTTCCGCATCATTCTCAGCAGTATCATTTATGCAGATCTTAACTCTGGGGGCAATGAAACGGGGTGCTTAACTATGGAATAAAAATAGATGAAAGACTGAGAACAGAATCCAGTCAAATGAGTCCTTTTCTTGTTTGTGTTTTCATGTCAGGTTTGTGCTGGCTGTGGGCAGTGCGGTCTTTGATGCAATGTTCAATGGCGGGATGGCTACAACCTCCACGGAGATAGAATTGCCTGATGTAGAGCCTGCTGCTTTCTTAGCTTTGCTGAAGTAAGTCTGCTTTTACGCAAGTAAAGTGATTCCCCCCCCCCCCAAAAAAACACCCCCACATCCCAATTGCAACCTGTCTGGGGGTTGGTGCAATGCTACCCTGGGCATCGTTTTTATTTGAAATACATATTTTAAAAAGGGTCTAGCTTATTGTTGTTTTAGGAAGACATGCTGTGTCCAAGATGGCAATTCTGTATTTTTAGAGCTCTGTAAACCAGTTTCCTTCCTCTCCCCCTCCAGTCCTATATTTATGCTTCTCTCTCTGATTTTTCATATGCCCCCCCGCCCTCCTTATTAGCTTGGATCAGGAACCAGTTCCCCAGAAAGGGAGTGAGCTGCCCTGTGGTGGCTATGCCTAGCCATCTGTTTGGGATACTTTTGTTCTTTTTTTTTTTTTTTTGAGCAGAGAATTGAATGCTGTATGAAAATGAAAAGAAGGACTAGGGGAGACATGATAGCAGTCTTCCAATATCTCAGGGGTTGCCACAAAGAAGAGGGAGTCAAACTATTCTCCAAGGCACCTGTGGGTAGAACAAGAAGCAATGGGTGGAAACTAATCAAGGAGAAAAGCAACTTAGAACTGAGGAGAAATTTCCTGACAGTTGGAACAATTAATCAGTGGAACACCTTGCCTCTAAAGTTGTGAATGTTTCAACACTGGAAGTTTTTAAGAAGAAATTGGACACTCATTTCTCTGAAATAGTATAGGGTTTCCTGCCTGAGCAGGGGGGTGGACTAGAAGACCTCCAAGGTCCCTTCCAACTCTTGTTATTCTGATTTGCATGCTTTTAAAATGCATGTCTGAGAAGTTGGGGCTTGAATCCTAAAATTTCAGGAGTAGTGTATTGAAAGATTGACCCTTCTGCGTCTTCATTTCTACTTTTACTTCCAGGCACGATACCACATTTTTTTTTTACCTTCAAAACTTGGCAATATAACATCTCCTCCTCTTTGCCAAGCTGGACGTCTTGTATGCGTTGTTTCCATTCAGTTTATAAGCTCTTAGTTAAAGATATGGGAAAGAAAGCTGGTGAGTCACAATCCCCAAATTGTCCCCTTATGATCAGCCTGGTATTGCAATTTAATTAATTGCTATAGATATGTCTGGATCTGATCAACTCATGTGTGCTGTCAGAAAGGCAGACAATGTAATGGATATGGAATTACGTATTAAAAACCCCAAAGACACTACATAAATATAGACTTTAAAAAAACAACAAATGCAGGTTTTCAGATTTTCCAGAGTAATGTTTGGAGAGCTGGATTAGAATATCTCAACTGCAAAAGTCACTGACTGGCTTGGTTTTAAAATTTGCAAATCAAAGTCAGAAGTGTAATAAATAAAAATATGCACCCCATTTGCCAGTGTACTGCCCAGGGCAGCATACTCTGTCTAAAGAGTTCCGATTTTAAAAAGATGTTCCTAGTCCTCATGAACTTACAGGTGAGATAAATAGCCTCATTTTAAAAAAAAAAACTTATTGAATTGGTACCCAATGGGAATTCACCTCTTATTTAGTCAATAGAAGGACTTTCCGCATAACAACTAATAATCTGACCTTTCTGATGTTTTTTTCCAGTAAATAATGTGGTTTTGAGTGGGATAATATTTTTTCTTTACCTCCCTCTCCATTTTTCCTCTTAGATTTCTTTATTCAGATGAAGTTCAGATTGGGCCAGAGACTGTGATGACGACTCTTTACACTGCAAAAAAATATGCAGTCCCTGCCCTTGAGGCTCACTGTGTGGAGTTCCTGAAGAAAAACCTCAGAGCAGATAATGCATTCATGCTTTTAACCCAGGTACATTTGAACCTCTTTGCCTCCAAAGTAACCTTTTCCTTTGAAAGTTCTTGCCGTGAGTTGAGGAAGATGCTGACAATGGCCACAGGTAGTCCTAGACTTAATGACCATTTGTTTAAGAACTTTTCGAAGTTCACCACGGCACCGAAAAAACCTGATAACCAACCAGTCCTTGCACTTGTGAGTGTCGCCGCATCCCCATGGTCAAAATTTGCCAACTGGCATCTAGTTACGAAGTTGCAGCTTCTTGGGGTCATGTGATTGGCATTTGTGAATGTCACAGGGGACATCTGACAAGCAAAATCAACAGTAAAAAGATAGCAAAATTGAATGTGGCCCATTTAACAATTTCATCCCTTAGTGACAGACATTCCAGACCTAACTGTGGTCATAAGTCAAGGATTACTTGCAGTTGCCCACCTTCTCTGATCAATTCTCTGCAAATCTGTCAGTTTTCATCTGCTGCTGAGATAGATCCTTATGAATTTCCATGGTAAAGCCTAGAGATTTTCATGACTTCGGGTTAAAGTTAAAACCGGGGAGAAAGCAAACAGATCCACCAAGTTAGTGGTGGCCTTGGTGCTTGCTAGCATCAGTGGGGAGTACATGTGGAGTGTGTATCCAAGTAAAAGGACTTTTTCCTGTGTTGCTTACAAACACTGGAATGCAGTTCAGGCAGAATTAAGATTCAACTTAACGATGGGCCTACTTTCATGTCTTATTTGGTTCTCTGAATTGATGCCAATGATTTTAACATTTAAAAATAGAATAGAGTAGGATAGGATAGGATAGGATAGGATAGGATAGGATAGGATAGGATAGGATAGAATAAAAATAGAATAGAATAGAATTCTTTATCGGCCAAGTGTGATTGGACACAGAAGGAATTTGTCTTTGGTGCCTATGCTCTCAGTGTATATAAAAGAAAAGATACATTTATCATGAATCATAAGGTACAACATTTAATGATAGTCATATGGTACAAATAAGCAATCAAATCATACTAGGAAACAATCAATATAAATCGTAAGATATACAAGCAAAGTTACAGTCCTACAGTCATAAGCGGGTGGAGATGGATGATAGATATGGATTTATGCATCCATTTTTGTGATTTTATTTTCCTTTGATTTGTTGCACATGCTCTCCGTAACCTTTGCAAACCCAAGGCGTATAGTTGGCCAAAATAATATTTGCAAACCACCACAAATATATATGCAAACCACAGGCAAAGGGGTGAAGTCCTTAAGGCAGGGGTGTCCAAACTTGGCAACTTTAAGACTTGTGGACTTCAACTCCCAGAATTCCCCAGCCAGCTGGCTGGGGAATTCTGGGAGTTGAAGTCCACAAGTCTTAAAGTTGCCAAGTTTGGACACCCCTGCCTTAAGGAAACAGTAGCTCACAGGGCTTGGATGCCATGATACCATCAGATCCAATTTAACCCAATACCAAATGCATATGGTTATCACTTCATATGAATTTTGTAGAAATTTATATTTGTATGATGTTTTCATCCCATCCTTTTGTGCACACAGAGCATTGATGCATATGAACCTTCACCCTCCTACAAAGTAGGGAATGGAATGGGGTTAAAAAAAAAGTCCTGAAGTTAACACACTCCTCCCCTGTGCTCCTTCCATTTATTCTTACTGATTGATGGCTATTTCTTAGGCAAGACTCTTCGATGAGCCCCAGCTGGCCAGCCTTTGCCTGGAAAACATAGATAAAAACACCACGGATGCTATCAATGCAGAAGGCTTCACTGACATTGACCTGGGTAAGCTTCTCTCAGAATTGAAAGCTGTTCCAATAGTTTGTGCAACTTTTCTTTTGCTTGGGTGCTTCTCCTGTCCTCTGAGGTGGCGGAATCGATAGAGGTGTCCTTCTGGGTGCTTCTCAAGGTATACCCAGCTGTAAGATAAGCAGTTTTAAATTGGGCCTGTTAAAACCTCTGTTTAGGCTTTTGTCCCTGCCACTGTCAAGTAAAATTAGAATAGATTATGCAAACATTGTTAGCCTGTTTAGTTTCGGCTTATTTCTACAAGTTGCAGGTGTCAGTTGTATTTCTAGTGCAGTTTATTTCTTTAAAGGAAGTTTATTCTGCTCTTCGGTTTGATAGCTCTCGGAATTGTTTGCAGACAGATGAAAGGTTGAAGGGGGGAAAAAAACCAAGGTCATTCAAGTCCCAGTTACTGCATTGAATGAGCTTGAATGTTTACAGTTTAGGTGCAGCCTTCCGCTTCAATCTCAGAAAACAAACGAGGGTTTTTCTGCTGTGGAAAGTCTTTTTAAAAGTTCAGCAGAACCTTCCCTTAGATCAGGGGTGTCAAACTGGATTTCTTTGAGGGCTGGATCAGCATTGTAGTTCTCCTCTGCGGGCCAGCCGGGATGGGGGGGGGTAGGGGGTAGACGGCCTGGACTACCTCCTGCAGTACTTTGCTAGCAAAACTTTGCTGGTGCTGAAGGGGGGGGGGGGCGTTTTTGGCCTGGATGGACTCCGGAAGCAGAAGGCTGCATGTGATTTGGCCCGTGGGCCTTGAGTTTGCCCCCCCCCCCCCGCCTTAGATGAAACCTAGGAGATTCTAAGTAGAGATTCAAATATCAATCTGTGAAACGGAGGCAAATATTACCCCTCGGGCAGAGGGGGCGGTCTATAAATTCAATAAATTCAAATTCAATTCAATTGTATGAAGTTCTGATTTAGCCTGACTCGTGAAACACAAGTTTCTTTGTCGAGGGATTTTTTTTTAAAAGATCTGCATAGAGGGGCACATAATCATATGAGTCCTTTTCCTGAAGCAGAGCAAATACAACGAAGCCAGGGCAAACTTGAGAAGAGGCATTAAGGCGACTAAACAGAAATACAAACAAAAGGTAGAGAAGTATCTGGAAGATAATAACTCAAGACAGTGTGGGAGGGGCTACAACACCTAACCAACTATAAGGGCAATACGAAAAAAAATAGGCAATGCTAATGCCCTGCTAGTAGAGAAGCTAAATAGCTCCTTCACCCGCTTTGAGGTCAAAAGATCAGTCTGTGTCTCTAGCCCAAAGGCCCTCTGACCTCCAGCCACTCACCCTGGATGAACATCAAGTGAGAGCTGAGCTGAAGGCTGTAAATCCCAAAAAAGCTGCAGCTCCAGGACAGGTGTTGGGGATAGTGATAAAAACCTGTGCTGACCAATTAACAGGGGTCCTGATAAGGATTTTTAACCTCTCCTTGCAACAGGCTAAAGTCCCATCATGCTTGAAAACAGCCACAATTATCCCAGTTCCGAAGAAAGCAGCCATAAAAAGCTTGAGTGACTATAGACCCATTGCACTGACATCTATAGTGATGAAGTGCTTTGAGGGACTGGTCCTACAACACCTCAGGTCCTGTCTTCCACCAAATTTTGATCGACACCAGTTTGCTTACAGAAGCAACAGGTCGACAGGGGACGCCATCACCATTGCTCTACATATTGCACTGAGCCACCTTGAGAAACCTGGGAATTATGTCAGAATGCTTTTTATAGACTCTAGCTCGGCCTTTAACACCATCTTACCAGGAATTCTCATTGAAAAGTTGACTGACCTGAATTTCCCTCCCCTCACTTGTGAATGGATCAAAGCCTTCCTGACGGATCGCCCACAAACAGTAAGGGCTGGGTCCTTTACATCTTCCACGCTGAAGCTCAGCACGGGCTCCCCTCAGGGCTGTGTGCTCAGCCCATACATGTACTCGCTGTATACATATGACTGCATAACCGCTGATCCATCTAACATCATAATAAAGTTTGCAGACGACACAACAGTGCTGGGTCTCATAACTGGAGGGGACGAATCAGCATACAGGGAAGTAGTCCAGGAGGTATCTGTATGGCGCTCTAGAAACAACTTACATCTAAATACTAGTAAGACAAAGGAGATGGTGCTAGATTTCCGGAAGCACAGAGAGGAACCTGCCCCACTGTATATCGAGGGGGGCTGTGTGGAGAGGGTTTCCTCTTTTAAATTCTTGGGAGTGCTTATTAGTCAAGATCTCACCTGGAAAAACAACACGTCTCTGGTGACTGGAAAGGCCCAACAGAGACTTCATTTCCTTAGAGTCCTGCGAAAAAATCAGGTGGAACAACGGCTGATGACCTCTTTCTATCGGTCCACCATAGAAAGCGTCCTCACATATTGTATTACAGTATGGAACGCTGGTTTAACAGCTGCGGACAGGAAGGCCCTACAGAGAGTGATCAATTCGGCACAAGAAACCATTGGTTGCCCTCTGACACCACTGGATGACATCGCCAGGTCTCGCTGCTTTAGCAGAGTAAGGAAGATACTCAGAGATGATTCACACTCTGGTCAGTGTCTCTTTGCACTTCTACCATCAGGCAGAAGACATCAAAGTATATCCAGCCGAACAAACAGGTTTAAAGATAGTTTGGGCTGTCAGACTTTTAAATACAACCACAATCACTCCATGCACACGCTAGTTTTTTTCTTTTTCTTTCTTTTTTCGTTTCTGTTATAATTTTGCACCAGTGAGGTTAAAACCAATTTCGTTGTATTTAAGTACAATGACAATAAAGATTATACTTATACTAGATGCCTGTCTCTTGCGCAGCCTTTGTACATTGACCAAGTCAGTCTCAACATTCCCCCCCCCCATGCTTTTGCGTCAAGCCAGGGGTGGCGAACACGCGGCTCGCGAGCCGCATGCGGCTCCCGGCCAAAATAAATGAGGCTCTTTGCCTCTTATAATTATTTAGTATACTGTGGCTCGGATCGCGCGCTCCCTTTCGGAAGCTGGGGAGGTCCTTTGCAGGCAGCTAGAACGGGCCGCCTGCAAAGGACTTCCCCAGACTTGCTTTGAGGAGCACGGGGCGACTGAGGCTAGTTGTGAAGCCCCAAAGCCCCCACCGCCACCGGAAGAACTGCTGCCACCACCTCCTCATCCTCCTCTAACAGGCAGCACTGCCGGATTTGCCGCCCGGCGCTGCGGCTGAGATGAAGCCGCCAAAGCTCCAGCCGGCATCTCCGCGCGTGGCAGCGGCGCCTCCCCTCCGCTCGGAGCAGCTGAGCTCAGTCAGCGCTGGGTTACCCCTGCCCCCTCCTCCTCCGCTGCCGTGCTTTTGAGGAGCCATGAGGCTGCAGGAGCCAGTAGGAAGGCGGGGGGGGGGGAGCAGGGGAAAAAAAGCCTCATGGCTCCTCAAAAGCACGGAGGAGGGGGAGGGGGCAGAGGTAACCCAGCGCTGAGCTCAGGAGCAAATCTGGTGATTCTGTTGGAGGAGGAGGAGGAGGAGGTAGCAGCAGTTATTCTGGTGGCAACTCGTACTCGTCGGCATCTTCAGCAGAAGCCCTGCCCACAATGAAGAAAGCAAAGATGGAGCAGATCCACGCAGATGATGTCGCTGCAACATGACTGGAGGAGGAATTCTGGGAGCTGAAGTCCACAAGTGTTAAAGCTGTCAGGTTTGAAGACCCCTGGGGGTTTTTTTCCCTAAAGGGTTAGGGGTGCAAGGGTCTTGTAACTTGACAGCTTTAAGAGTTGCGTGCTTCAAATGCCAGAGTTTCTGAGCCAACATTTTGGTTGCTAAGCAGGAGCGTTGTTAAGTGATACTGATATTATATAACACTTTGAATTAAGCGGGTACCTTGAAGAAACATAACTTTGAGTTTCAAATAATACTGATTTCGTTGTTGTCTTAGGTGACATCTGTGAAAAAAATTTGGGTGCTCAGGCATGAAAATGTGCCGCTCAAACACTATACTTTTCTGCTCACATCGAAAAAAAATTAGAGGGAACATTGCTTCCGGGTCTGTTTTGGCAGGTCACTGCGTGGTGTGGCTCTCTGACTCTCACAGTTTAAAATTTTGGCTCTTTTTGTCGAACTTGTTTGCCACCCCTGCGTCAAGCGATGGACAAAGAGGGCATTTGGTCCTAGGAGTATACCAGCAGCAGATGATGTTACAAAATACATTGTCTTGCTAGTTTTGCTATGTGTGGAAGGTTGCCCGCAAAAAAAGCTAGATTTCTGAGGTTAAATTCCCCCAAGCTCTGTAGAACAAAAGGGCAGGATATGTAGGGAGCAAGCAGCTTCAGGAAGGAAGATAATAGTTGCAGCAACCTGCCATCACTGTCTCTGTGTAATTGATGTGGATTGCTTCCTCTCCCCTCTTGCCAGTTTGTCGTCTGAAAGGTTGATTTGCAAACAGTTGTAAGGGTTCTGTTTCTCTGGGAGACCTTCTACCTCTCGCTGTTTAATTTCCATCCATTGCGGGTGACTTCCACTAAGGGAGACATGGTAGCAGTGTTCCAATATCTAAGGGGCTGCTGCAAAGAAGAGAGGTCAACCTATTCTCCAAAGCAAACAAAGGCAGAACAAGAAGCAAAGGATGGGAAGTAATCATGGAGAGAACCAACCAAAAACTGAGGAGAAATTTCCTGACAGTTAGAACAATTAACCAGTGGGACAGCTTGCCTCCAGAAGATGTGAGTGCTCCAACACTGGAAGTTTTTAAGAAGATGTTGGACAACCATTTGTCTGAAATGGTATAGGGTTTCCTGCTTGAGGAGTTGTTGGGACTGGAAGTCCTCCAAGGTCCCTTCCAACTCTGTTACTCTGTGAAGTTCAAATTGCCTTGGGTTCTGCTTGTGATATTCCTCCAGGCCTCCGCTGGCCAATGTGGTGTATTCTATCTTTACTCTCCTATAGGTGTGTTTTTCTAAAAGGTGTGCTAAACTCAAATGAGGCCTGGCAGGTGCCTGTATAAAGGACTGATTCTCCAGGATTCTCTATAATAAAGTGGAGGTGTAGAGCACTTCCTGAGCTGGTAGTTCAGGCTATTAAGTATTTGAAGTTAGGAGATTTTCAATACCGGCTGAGTTTGATAGAGAGTGAAGGCCCCCCTCCCCCCTCCAACATTTATCCTTATCCCAAAATAGCTGTGAGTGATGAATCTTGCTGGTAATGACACTCTCTTTGTCTGATAGACACCTTGGTCGCAGTGTTGGAGCGAGACAGCCTTGGCATCCGGGAGGTGCGCCTCTTCAACGCAGTGGTCAGGTGGTCAGAGGCTGAATGCCAGCGGCAACAGTGGCAGCTGATACCCGAAAACAAGCGGAAAGCTTTGGGCAATGCTCTTTCCCTCATTCGCTTCCCCTTGATGACAATCGAGGAATTTGCTGCAGGTATTGGGACAGTTTCTCAAAAGGGGTTTTTTAAATGGGCAAAGATCCAGGGTGTGTGTGTTAATAACTTTATGCCAGTGAGGGCATTTAGGTATTTGAAAATATTTCTTCTGCTCCTTCGTTTTGATTCCGATTCCCTGTCCTTACCAGCTACTTACAACCAAAATAAAATAAAAATAAAATAATAATGGCAGTTGAGGTAACAGGGCAGGTCTATATGTCCTGCTTACCCACACCAAATATTCCTATTTGCTTCGAATAGGGCATGTTTGCATTTTGCACTAGAAGGCAAGTGGCGAAACAACAGTTGTAACCCAACTACAAATATCTGCCTTCATATATACCCACAGTTGCCCAGATGAAACCAAGACATACTTTCTGTCTTAGATGCAATTTATACTGTGAGCCCTTGCATTCATATCTAAATTTGAACAGCCACTTCCCTGCATTCATCTGATGGTCCCTCCTATCTGGAGCAGCCTCCAGATATTTGGATCGCTCTCCTGACACCCCACCCCCCCAGCACTTCTGCTGGGCATTTTGCAACTCCCTTGCATCCTTGTGCATCCTCCCTGACCCCATGGCACCTCACACACACACCCTCACACCGTTGCAACCTCGTACCTTTTCCTTGTGCTGCGCCATGCCCCTTGGGTACCCAGCCACTTCCCTGCCTACGGGCCTGGGACTGACTTGCTGACTTTTCTACAGACTTTGGCTGTGGGAAGGGGGTTGCCTCAGCTCAGAGTTGTGGGATTCAGTCCACAGTGGCGACTGGAGCTGCAGGGATTCCCCATCGTTAAGCGATGCAGTCACTCTTTATAACTGCATCGCTTACCCAATCCCAATTTCCATCATAAGTCGAGGACTACCTGTAAACACGACTTTATCCTAAAGAGAGAGCTGGTTTCTGGGAGGAAAAGCAAGAAAAAAAGTATCTCAACGAAAGTCATGATCCTCTCACCCTGGTTGTCAGAGTTTCTTTCTGCTTTCCGCAGGGCCAGCTCAGTCGGGGATCCTCACTGACCGTGAGGTGGTCAGCCTGTTCCTTCATTTCACTGTCAACCCCAAGCCACGGGTAGAATTCATCGACCGCCCTCGTTGCTGCCTGAGAGGGAAAGAGTGCAGCATCAACCGTTTTCAGCAGGTGGAAAGCCGCTGGGGGTACAGTGGGACCAGTGACCGGATCAGGTATTCTTCCCAGCACTCCTCTATTGACCAAGCACTGAAAACATCAAATTTCATATAATGAAACATTTATTCATCAAACAAAAATTCCCAATTCAAATGTGCAAAAATAATAATAATAATAATTAAAATGTGACAGGAGCGATGGGCACGTTAATGCACTTACACATGCCCCCTTAGGCACCTCTTAAATATGGGGTGAGGTCCACTGAAGTTTAGTTGAAACTAAAATTGTGAAAGTTAGTAACTGAGAGAACTGAATCGGATAAAATATTTCAGACTTTGACGACCCTGTTAGCAAAATCGAATTTCCTGCAGTCGAGTTTTAAAAAGTGTACATTTGTTCAAAGCGATGGTTTGCACACGTTATATTACTATTAAAACTTTTTTTAAAAAGTCATTTACAGGTAAAAATGTGACTGTACAATTTTTAAAAATGCAATATCTAAATCTGACCGCAAATGTTGCAGTTCTAAACTATCCAAACCAAGAATTTCAAGCTATCACTTGAATTCCCAGGTGGGGAAGTTTTGTGGTTCATCCAACTGTCTTGGGAAACTTTGGAAGAACTTCCGATTATCCCAGTCTGATGCAATGATTAGCAGCAGCCTGTCGTTTAAATGTCTGGATATCTGAATTACACTCATCAACAGAAATGACAGCGCTCCTGTTGTGGAAGGGGCAGGGAAGAAAGGGAGGGAAGAAGCCTTGGGAGGAATTTCCATGTTTTGCTTTTGAATGGTGCGTTCAAAAAGTAGGTGGGGCTGGGATAAAAGTGGGCACGAACCAGAAGAAAAGTAATTAAATTAAAAAGTTAAATCTTGAAACCGCTATAGTTTGAGCAACGAAATACTGGGAATGTCATTGTAGGACAAAAGGCAGGCAAATGAAGCTAGCTGGACCCCAATGGTGGGACATGGCTAAGATGGGGACAAATACCGATTCATAGGTGCAAAGGGTCAGGTGTACCCCCATCTGAAGGATACCTCCTTCCATACAATTAAATCTCCCATCTTTATCCCAGTTAATGTCCCATCTATACCAGGGATGTTCAACCTTGGCAACTGTAAGACTCGTAGATTTCAACTCCCAGAATTCCCAAGCTGATGGAATTCTGGGAGTTGAAGTTCTGAAGCCTTAAGGTTGCCAAGGTTGGACACCCCTGTTCTCTATGATACTTTGTGTGAGAGTTTAAACTAGGGCAAGCGTGCCACCCAAGCTGCCCGTGATATGTTGATCTTCACTCCGGTAACAATAAGTGGATCAATAATGCCAACAGATCACATAGTTTGCTGTTGCCTTGCATTTGTACAGCCTGAAATAGATGCTAATCAGTTTATTCGTCTTTACTTCATATACTGGAGTAAAAGAAAGCCTTCCTTTAGGTCCTTCCGTGAACAAAACAAATGGTAATCAGATGCATAAAGTAACAAGCATCTGGCACCACTTCAAAGGTTTGTTCCCTTTTTTGTTTCCATCCCATTAATTTTTATTTGAAACGATGGTATGCAGATCTAGATTGGGAGCTATTGCTGACTTGCTAAGTTATTTTCAACTCTCAGGTTTTGGAAGTGTTCAAAATAAGGCTGTCTCCCAGAGACAAAAAAGAAAGAAGGGAAAAACTTTATAACTGGAGTAGCCTCTTTTCTTTCACAGTGATTTGGTCTGCCTATTTATTTTATTTTTTTTGCAAACTCTGCAGGTTCTCTGTCAACAAGCGGATATTTATAGTTGGATTTGGCTTGTATGGCTCGATCCATGGCCCAACAGATTACCAAGTAAATATTCAGGTAAATAACTTTCTGGATTTGATTTGCACGAGTGGATTGTGAAGCAACACAAGTGAATGTACAGGGACATCATTTCCTCCGTTGATGGCAAACCTTTCAGGCTCCACACAGGTCGAAAAATTGGAAAATGTCTTTCTTGGCTGCTGGCCTGTCACATCTCCAAATAAAAGCGGAACAATTCTTTACATTTTAATATCTAAAACAGTCCAATTATGTGTGTTGCATTAACAGGCTGCATTAACACAGGGATAGAATCAAGATCATGTGAAGTGTTAATACCTGTTTATAATGCTTTAGCAAGATCACATTTTGAATACTGCATCCAGGATTTGGTTAGCATGATGCAAAAAAGATGTTGAGAAAGAGGGCAGAGAAGAGCAACAAAGATGATTAGGGAACTGGTGGCTAAAATATATGAAGAACAGTTGCAGGAATTGAGTAGGTCTAATCTAGTGAAGAGAAGGACTAGGGATGACTATAGACCCATTGCACTGACGTCTGTAGTGATGAAGTGCTTTGAGAGACTGATCCTACAACACCTCAGGTCCTGTCTTCCACCAAATTTTGATCGACACCAGTTTGCTTATAGAAGCAACAGGTCGACAGGGGACGCCATCACCATTGCTCTACATATTGCACTGAGCCACCTTGAGAAACCTGGGAATTATGTCAGAATGCTTTTTATAGACTCTAGCTCGGCCTTTAACGCCATCTTACCAGGAATTCTCATTGAAAAGTTGACTGACCTGAATTTCCCTCCCCTCACTTGAGAATGGATCAAAGCCTTCCTGACGGATCGCCCACAAACAGTAAGGGCTGGGTCCTTTACATCTTCCATGCTGAAGCTCAGCACGGGCTCCCCTCAGGGCTGTGTGCTCAGCCCATACATGTACTCGCTGTATACATCTGACTGCATATCCTCTGATCCATCCAACATCATAATAAAGTTTGCAGACGACACAACAGTGCTGGGTCTCATAACTGGAGGGGACGAATCAGCATACAGGGAAGAAGTCCAGGAGGTATCCGTATGGTGCTCTAGAAACAACTTACATCTAAATACTAGTAAGACAAAGGAGATGGTGCTAGATTTCCGGAAGCACAGAGAGGAACCTGCCCCACTGTATATCGAGGGGGGCTGTGTGGAGAGGGTTTCCTCTTTTAAATTCTTGGGAGTGTTTATTAGTCAAGATCTCACCTGGAAAAACAACACGTCTCTGGTGATTGGAAAGGCCCAACAGAGACTTCATTTCCTTAGAGCCCTGCGAAAAAATCAGATGGAACAACGGCTGATGACCTCTTTCTATCGGTCCACCATAGAAAGTGTCCTCACATATTGTATTACAGTATGGAACGCTGGTTTAACAGCTGCAGACAGGAAGGCACTATAGAGAGTGATCAATTCGGCACAAGAAACCATTGGTTGCCCTCTGACACCATGGATGACATCGCCAGGTCTCGCTGCTTTAGCAGAGTAAGGAAGATACTCAGAGATGATTCACACCCTGGTCAGTGTCTCTTTGCACTTCTACCATCAGGCAGAAGACATCAAAGCATAGCCAGCCGAGCAAAGAGGTTTAAAGATAGTTTCTATCCTTGGGCTGTCAGACTTTTAAATACAACCACAATCACTCTATGCACAAGCTAGTTTTTTTTCTTTTTCTTTCTTTTTTCGTTTCTGTTATAATTTTGCACCAGTGAGCTTAAAACCAATTTCGTTGTATTTAAGTACAATGACAATAAAGATTATACTTATACTTATAATAGCAGTCTTCCAATATCTCAGGGGTTGCCACAAAGAAGAGGTAATCAAGCTATTCTCGAAGGCACCTGAAGCAACTTAGAACTGAGGAGAAATTTCCTGACAGTTAGAAAAATTAATCAGTGGAACAGCTTGCCTCCAGAAGTTGTGAATGCCCCAACACTGGAAGTCTTTAAGAAGATGTTGGATAGCCGTTTGTCTGAAACGGTATAGGGTTTCCTGCCTAGGCAGGGGGTTGGACTAGAAGACCTCCAAGGCCCCTTCCAACTCTTATTCTGTATGTGATCCCCAGAACAAGCACACCCATTCTCATACAGCCTTCCCAGCCTCTAAAAATTATGCAAGAATGGAGCATGCTTTTAAAAATAGTTGTGAAGTGGTGTTGTACTTTGGTGTGCCATCCAAAATGTTGTGGTGTGTCAACTTTGACCCAGGTTTCATAGGTTCGCCATCTCCTTGTTTATCAGAAAGGAACATTGCTGTTTTTCTTATAAGCAAAGTTATGACTTTTTCCATTAATGTATATTAGAAAATTTTTAAAAAGCCCATATGTTCCCAAAAAATAATAATTACATTTTTTTTTCATTTTCTGTCTCTTTTCTTTCCCTTCCACGTTTTCAGATAATTCACACAGACAGCAACACCGTCCTGGGCCAGAACGACACTGGATTTAGCTGTGACGGATCCTCCAATACTTTCCGGGTGATGTTTAAGGAGCCTGTGGAGATCCTGCCTACTGTCAGCTACACAGCTTGTGCCACGCTGAAGGTGCTCGGAGTCTTGGAAGAGGGAATAGTCCTGGAAGAGCTTTTTCTGAATTTGCTTTGCTGGGTGGGGAGAAAACAAGGAACAGCTCAGGGGGCTGATTTTAAGATTTGCTAGTCATTGTGTCCTGTTTTTAGTCCTGAATCTCCTTGGGTGGCCCTTCAAGATGGTGATAGGGTGGAAGCAAAGAACCTGGGTGATTGGTTATTCTTGTAAAGTACAGGTAGTCCTCGACTTACAGCCGTTCGTTTAGTGACCTAAGTTGCAACAGCACTGAAAAAGTGACTTACGACCATTTTTCACATGACCGTCGCAGCATCCCTATGGTCACGTGATCAAAATTCAGATGCTTGGTAACTGACTCACATTTATTACGGCTATAGTGTCCCAGGGTCATCTGATCACCTTGGCGACCTTCTGACACGTCAGTCGGGAAGCCAGATTCACTTTACAACGTAACACATCATGTTACTAACTTAACAACTGCAATGATTCCCTTAACAACCGTGGCAGGAAAGATCTTAAACTGCAGCAAAGTGCATTGAACAACTCCCTTGCTTAGCAACGGAAATTTTGGGTCAATTGTCATAAGTCAAGGACTACTGTACCCTCTTGGGTGGGTATCTTGGACTCCAAGAAGAAAGGCAGAAATGCAATAATATGTGTGTGTACACCAGTATAACTCTGGAACGCCTCAAGCAATTTCAACCAAGCTTGGTATACAGATGACTTACTCTCTGGAAAAACACACCGAGGGATAATACACCCCCAACACCTCTTGGGATGTGTGTTCTGTTAAGATACAGCTGTCGTGCCTTAAAATGGCTTCTACTGTACAACACAATGGAGTTGCCATGGTAATGGCTTCACAATACTCCACAAGGGGGCTCCCTCTGGTAAGGGGGAAAATCCAACATTAGAAATTACGTTTGGTCTGGACATTTTCCGCCTATAAATAGATACCCGGACAACCCCGGGTTATCAGCTAGTTCCGTGATGGCGAACCTATGGCACACGTGCCACAGGTGGCACGCAGAGCCATTTGTCAGGGCGCACAAGGCGTTCCCCTGTCAGCTGGCCAGTGTGCATGTGCGCACTGGCCAGCTGACTTTGGCCTCCTTTTGAGGCCATTTTTCACCCTCCAGAGGCTTCAGGAGGTTCCCTGAAACCTCCGGAGTGCGAAAAACCGCCCCTATGGGCAAACCGGAAGTTCGGGAACGTACTTCCGGTTTGCTCGTAGGGCCGGTTTTAGTGCTCCGGAGCCTTCAGGAGGCTTCTCTGAGGGCAAAAAACCCTACCAGCAAACTGCTCGTAGAGTCATTTTTTGCCCTCCGGAGCCTTCAGGGAAGCCTCCTGAAAGCCCCTGAACACTCCAGAGGGCTAAAACTGGCCATACGAGCAAACCGGAAGTCCCTTCCCGAACTTCTGGTTTGCCCATAGGACCGGTTTTTCGCACTCTGTAGGCTTATGGGAAGCTCCTGAAGCCTCCGGAGGGCCTCTGGTGGTGGCAGGGAAGGATGTTTTCGCCCAGGCTCCTATAAAGCCTGGGGAGAGCGAAAAAAGCATGCCAAAAATGGAGGGGGGGGAGTGCTGGTCATGCGCGCATGTGCGCTGGGATCGTGCATATAGCATTATGGGTGTGGCACGCCTGCACATGACCCCCCTCCTGCGCTCCCCCCACTTTTGGAACCCGAGTCACAAAAAGTTCGCCATCACTGAGCTAGTTAAAAATAAATCACTGGCTGTGGGCACTTTGCGGGGGGGAGAGGGGGGGAGTGTTGCTCAGGCCTGCTGTGGTCCATAAGAGTCAAGGGCTGGTGCCAGCTCAGCAGATCAGCCTCCGGACTAAAAGAAGGCCACTCTTACCGCTTTGTTTTTCAATCCTTCATGCAGGGACCCGACTCTCACTATGGAACCAAAGGATTGCGGAAGGTGGTCCACGAGTCGCCAACCACGGGGACAAAGACCTGTTTTACTTTCTGCTATGCCGCCGGCAACAACAACGGCACCTCGGTGGAGGATGGACAGGTCCCAGAGATCATCTTCTACACATAGCAGTCGCTGCTGGGGATTCACCATCGGACGGGCTCGGCACTCCCTCCCCGCCTCCTCCTCCACCACCTGAGACCACCAGCTTGTTCTGCCCCAGTGATAGGATGGGCTCCCGTCGGCAGACTAGGATTGGGCAAGCACTCCCAGATTGCACGTGCTCTGTCTACATCCAGATGCATGTCGGCCTTGCTGGACTGAGGCTGGCAATCTTTCCCGTTTGTGTTGGCAATCTGGCTGGGTGATTTCCTTGCACTGAATGTAGCTGCTTTTACATCTAGTCATTCTCATGAAGGAAAGCTTACTCTCATGAGAAGTGCCCCCCCCAAAGAGATTCCCCCTCCCCACATTTCAGGCAGGCAGGAGACTAGCATGGGATGGGTGGTGAAGGCATCTTAGATGGTTGGTATATCAGCGGAGTGGTGGGGCTTTATTCCCATTGCCCTTGTTCCCTCCCAGTTGTCTAGCAGGACAAATGACTTGTTCCCTTTGGGCTAATTGTGTTCACAGCCTGAAGGTGGGGTGGGTGGGTGAGCCTTTTGCATGACAAGCAGCATTTTGAGACAATCCTTGACCCTGAGAAAATAGCAGAGCTTAAACAGGCCGATCGACTGAACTTCCAGCTCAGTGTTTCTCAAACATGGCCCTTTTAAGAGGTTTGGGCTTGAATTCTGGGAGCCATGTTTGAGAAATGCTGTTCCAGTGTGTTTCAAGGGAAAGTTAAGTGTGAATTTACTTTACTGACCTGATCT